>NC_140940.1:81009009-81310736 GCF_014529385.1 Adiantum capillus-veneris
TGGATGCAAGATGTCTATAATATTTGAAGTTGTTGCCGATGTACTTGATGTTGATTTATCCACAAAAATATGCACTTTGATGAAGTTTTCAGCACATGAGATACAATCTACATACAAGTTTGATTGAGCATGGGAATCTCATATCATATGAGCATCTTAATTTTACAAAAGAGAATATGTTTTATGACTAACAATTTGCAACATTGGGATTGCTCTTCATTTGTTTCAAAATCAATCTCATTTGGAGATGCAACCATAATATAATATCGGTCTAGAAAATGTTATGTTATATATATCAATCTCTGCTATTGTTCATCTTAGCTACAACACTACAAACATCCACTTTAATGGAAGCCCACCATGACCAAATAGTGAGGAATTCCATTTAATTATTGCTTATTTTTCCCAAGAGAAGCTATCTTTGAATGTCGAGCTCAAGTAAGGATTTGAGCATTGGGTAAGCATGGAAGGAGTAGTGATTTTGTTTTCAAAATCTTGAAAAGGCACTCTAGGTCACATTTCTAGCTTAGGGAATTGTTTTCTATTGAAAGTATTGAGAGAGAGAGAGAGAGAGAGAGAGAGAGAGAGAGAGAGAGAGAGAGAGAGAGATTTAAGCCATTGGCTATTTGATAATCAAATGCTGACTTTACAAAAATACAGAAACGTTTCAAAAACTTTGTATGTACATGTATTGCCAAACCATAACGTCCATCTACAAAAGACATCTTCGGTGTCCCCTCCACACCCAGTGGGGTATCGTAATATGAGAGCCGAAGTGATTGATGTGATAGTTTGCTTCTCTCTCACACACACACGCAAGTAATACGAGCAAATGCAATAGAAGTTCAAAGAGGTGGAGTTGAATGAGGGGAGGTGGTGTAACTCAAAACAGTTACCCCTTCCTCGTGTGGTGCTCCCCCCTCAGGTACATTCTAACAAAGGCCTGCAAGTTGATCAAAAGTGGTGATCCACCATAAAGACCGCCCACTCGCCATCCATTCTTCTTCTATTGAAAACAAAGCGTAGGAAAATGGATTAGAAAACCATTCATCAATTAATTTTCTAGGTAATTTTTCTACACAGTATGGCACATAGAAGTCAAGAAAGCTTCAATATGGTTTGTGGAGGATCTATCTATGATGAATAACTAAAGAAATCTTACAATCTGCAATGGCCACATTATCAACCCTTTAGAGTTACCATATTATGGTATATATAGCTCGTGTGTTTGAGTTACTTACCTTTGGGCATTGTGGTTTTCGTTCATTAAAACAAATTGCATCATAGGAAAAAGCCCTTCATATGGCCATGGAATGGCCTTGCCCCGCATTTAGTATAAGATGAGAACACGTAGAGATGGTATTTATGGCTTCCACAGAGACAGAGAGAGAGAGAGAGAGGAGAGAAGTAGAAAATATTTAATATCGTCGGAGAAACCCAGAGAGACCTCAGAAATTTACTTGATGAGTTTTTGAACACAAGACGTGATCGATGACCTGATGCGCATGAGAGAGAGAGAGAGAGAGAGAGAGAGAGAGAGACTTCATCAAGGGTGATAGACAAAGCGGGAGGAGCTCCCTTCAGTCCAAGAGATGCAGGGCGGGAGCAAGCTGAAGCTCCCGCTTCAAAAACACGCCTGTGCTTACTCGCTCGCTTCAAAGCGCCTTGCAATATGAGCAGTAAGGCAGGCGAGTTCATGAGATGGCAGCGCCAGCCTTGGTTGCCCTACCGCGCCTCTGTTGGAACGGAAGGGAGCTCCTCTCCTCCTGCCGGCCACACCAGGCGTGACACTTGTCAATGCCAATCGCGCCACGTCATTCCGCTGCTCTCCCAGCTGTCCCCATCTAAAGCCGTTGACCAGACGTAAGATTCCTTATACCTATACATGATCCGCGAGCGGCGACGTTACGAGCCTAACATTATTATCAGTATGACGATGATTTATTCCCATGCATCGCTGTTCAGTCTTCTGTCAGATAACAGTTTGGGGCGTGCTACCGACCCAGGCTTGATTCATAGCGTAATAAGCAGAAAAGGAGTGCATGAATTGCAGGAGGCCAAGGACTATCTACGCAGGCTCCATCCTGGCGGCATTCCGTCTTGTTAATAAGAAAGCAAGCAAAACCTTATACACGCAAATGAAATTACTATCGACCAAGGCTCGATTCCTCGCGACATTCCAACCCACCAGACAATTACGTAATACGCAGAGCATACGCGCACGTGCCATGCGAACTACAGTCCTTCAAATGGCTGCTATGGTTCATGTACAGAGGAGGCAAAAGCCACACAAACAATAAGGCAAGATGCAGATCAGGGAGGTGTGGGTGCAAGCAAGTGGGTGGGTGCCTGCGAGCAAAAGGAGGCGAGTGAGTACAAGGAAGTGGGTAGGTGCCTGCGAGCAAGAAGAAGACATGGACGTATGCAGGAAAGCAATAATGGACGTAGAGAGCAAGGGGGGCAGAAAGAATGATGCATTGAAAGCGCAAGACTCAAGAGAAGGGGAGAGTCCGAGACTCGCAGGCTGTCCAACAGACAATTTACGTGTGAAGATGGTGCACCGTCTAATGAGGCTTATACTATTTATAGGGCCCAAAACAGGCCGTGCAGCCGTGCAGGTGTCCCCTCCTCTACAATTTGTTGTGGGGCCTGGGCCCTGGGCCCTACCGCGCGTGTGGCACCCAAGCGTGTGCACCCTTTAAAAAGGAAAAAAAAAGACCTGGAATCTTGCTCGTTTCTGATTGGGCCCCCTTCACTACTTTGGGGCAACTTCTCATGCTTCCCTCCCCCAATTTTCTGGTAGGCGCTCTTCTCTAATTGGCCCTCCACCTTCGGCTTGATTCCCCTCAAAAGCAGAAAGCCACAACACTTCCACATTAGCATTTTTGGAAAACACTTTTGCAGCATCCAGGAGATTCCACCCGCAGCATCAAATCCATGAAAGTAGGCTTCTGAACACATCTATACTATCTATAAAGGGGGAGGGAATTCCGGCTCCCCCCTGCCACATGGCACGTGCTCCTTCATCCGGGAGAGAGAAGGTCAAGAGAAGAAGAAGAAGAAGAGAATTTTAACGTTGGTGGGAGAGCACCTCCGGCAGTGAAAATAGAGCGCGCCTTAATTTTTGAATAATCAGTGAGAGGACTGCAATTGGCCGCCAGCTTTTACTTCGCACGAGGCTCTCTTCAAGTCGTAGTCCTGAGAGAGAGAGAGAGAGAGAGAGAGAGAGAGAGAGCAGAGGACTTGCAGCCGCATCTCCACAAAGAGCGAGGGAGAGAGAGAGCTCTTCAAGTCGACGTAGTCCTGAGAGAGATAAAGGGAGAGAGAGAAAGAGAGCACTGTCATGATCCTTCAGCGAACCGAACGAGCCGTGGCTGTTGTAGTTCTTGCAACATCTTCACACAAGCACCCACATCGACGTCCTCATACCTCCTGCCCTGAGATACCTGCATTGTATTTGAATGTTTTTTAAATGCTTTTTTAATATTAAACCCCCTCATCGTCGACCTGTTGCATGTAGGGCTTCGGCATTGCAGGGAAGAGAGACCATAGGATGGCGTGCATGCAGTTTTGCTACAATCTCTCTCTCTCTCTCTCTCTCTCTCTCTCTCTCTCTCTCTTCTCTCTCTCTCTCTCTCTCTCTCAGTGATGCGCCCGGCAGCGTCGTTGACGTCGACCTACAATCTCTGTTGGGTTCGTAGGATCACGGCAGTAACCAGCTGTATCCTCGCTTTGTTTTGAATACCATGCAAGTGGGAGAAGCGCTCTCTCTCTCTCTCTCCCTCTCTCTCTCTCTCTCTCATGCAAGCGATGCCTGTGACATTGGCATGATGGAGGCATGTTGCATGTGTGTGTGTGCGTGTGTGTGTGTGTGTAGGCCCCAATCTCACCTCCTTGCTTTCATTTTCTACGACGGACCCCAAGCTCACGTCAGCACAGCCTATGTCTGATAGCGAGCCCCTCTGCGTGCGCATGTAGAGAGAGAGAGAGAGAGAGAGAGAGAGAGAGAGAGAGAGAGAGAGAGAGAGAGAGAGAGAGAGAGAGAGAGAGAGAGAGAGAGAGAGAGAGAGAGAGAGAGAGAGAGAGAGAGAGAGAGAGAGAGAGAAACTGCATCCACGTGAGTGAGAGAGAGATAGAGAGGAGCTACAATGGGCGGCGGCGGCGGCAATGAGCAGGATGGCGAGATACACCAGCACTTTCATAGCATGCAACAGTTTTGGGAGTTCTACGTCACCCAACACTCCAAGGCACCCACACACTAGTGGCACTTTGCGGGCACAGCCTCTAGGTTGTTGCTCATTTTAGCAGCCTTGGCATCTGCAACATGGTGGATCGCCCCCTTCGGGATCGTGCTTGGCTATTCGCTTGCTGGGTATAGCCACTTCTTCATTGAAGGGAACACCCCTGCCTCTTTTGGTCATCCTTTCTGGTCCTTCGCCTGTGATTGGTGCATGTTTTCACTTATGCTATCCGGCCGCATGGATGCCAAAGTCCGGCGCATTCAGAAGTCTCAACAATGAGAGGAAAAAGATACAGTGGTGCTTTGCTTTACCAGGTATTGTACATAATGGTTGCCTTGTCGACGCAAGCTCTCAAATGAGCAGGTAACCTCGGGGAATTGTATGAATGTCATGCCAAAGTGATTATGTAAACATAGATCTTTGCGCTCATTTTTTATTTTTATTTTTTTTAGAGAGAGAGAGAGAGAGAGAGAGAGAGAGAGAGAGATGCAACACTGCGCGGGCCGAGCAGCTCCACCCTCTTCACGCTCTGTACTGTCATTATGTATATCTATACTATACTATCTATAAAGGGGGAGGGAATTCCGGCTCCCCCCTGCCACATGGCGTGTGCTCCTTCATTCTGGAGAGAGAAGGTCAAGAGAAGAAGAAGAAGAAGAGAATTTTAACGTTGGTGGGATAGCACCCCCGGCAGTGAAAATAGAGCGCTCCTTAATTTTTGAATAATCGGTGAGAGGACTGCAATTGGCCACCAGCTTTTACTTCGCACGAGGCTCTCTTCAAGTCGTAGTCCTGAGAGAGAGAGAGAGAGAGAGAGAGAGAGAGAGAGAGAGAGAGAGAGAGAGAGAGAGAGAGAGAGAGAGAGAGAGAGAGAGAGAGAGAGAGAGAGAGAGAGAGAGAGAGAGAGAGAGAGAGAGCAGTGGACTTGCAGCCGCGTCTGCACAAAGAGAGAGGGAGAGAGAGAGCTCTTCAAGTCGACCTAGTCTTGAGAGAGACAGAGGAAAAGAGAGAAAGACAGCAGTGTCATGATCCTGCAGTGAAACAAACGAGCCGTAGCTGTTGTAGCTCTTGCAGCATCTTCACACAAGCCACCACATCGACGTCCTCATACCTCCTGCCCTGAGGTACCTGCATTGTATTTGAATGTTTTTTAAATGCTTTTTTAATATTAAACCCCCTCATCGTCGACCTGTTGCATGTAGGGTTTCGGCACTAGAGGGAAGAGAGACCATAGGATGGCGTGCATGCAGTTTTTCTACAATCTCTCTCTCTCTCTCTCTCTCTCTCTCTCTCTCTCTCTCTCTCTCTCTCTCTCTCTCTCTCTCTCTCTCTCTCTCTCTCTATTTGTGGCACCTGCAAAGTTGCCGGCAAGCGTGTACTCTCTCTCTCTCTCTCTCTCTCTCTCTCTCTCTCTCAGTGATGCGCCCGGCAACGTCGTTGACATCAACCTACAATCTCTGTTGGGTTCATGGCAGGATCACGGCAGTAACCAACTGTATCCTCGCTTTGTTTTGAATACCATGCAAGCGGGAGAAGCGCTCTCTCTCTCTCTCTCTCTCTCTCTCTCCCTCTCTCTATATATGCGCCCAGCATGCAAGCGATGCCTGTGACATTGGCGGGATGGAGGCATGTTGCATGTGTGTGTGTGTGTGTGTGTGTGTGTGTGTGTGTGTGTGTGTGTGTGTAGGCCCCAATCTCACCTCCTTGCTTTCATTTCCTACGACGGGCCCAAAGCTCACGTCAGCACAGCCTATGTCTGATAGCGAGCCCCTCTGCGTGTGCATGTATAGAGAGAGAGAGAGAGAGAGAGAGAGAGAGAGAGAGAGAGAGAGAGAGAGAGAGAGAGAGAGAGAGAGAGAGAGAGAGAGAGAGAGAGAGAGAGAGAGAGAGAGAAACTGCATCCACGCGAGTGAGAGAGAGATAGAGAGGAGCTACAATGGGCGGAGGCGGCAACAATGAGCAGATGGCGAGATACACCAGCACTTTCATAACATGCAACAGTTTTGGGAGTTCTACGTCACCCAACACTCGAAGGCACCCACACACTAGTGGCACTTCGTGGGAACAGCCTTTGGGTTGTTGCTCATTTTAGCAGCCTTGGCATCTGCAACATGGTGGATCGCCCCCTTCGGGATCGCGCTTGGCTATTCGCTTGCTGGGTATAGCCACTTCTTCATTGAAGGGAACACCCCTGCCTCTTTTGGTCATCCTTTCTGGTCCTTCGCCTGTGATTGGTGCATGTTTGCACTTATGCTATCCGGCCGCATGGATGCCAAAGTCTGGCGCATTCAGAAGTCTCAACAATGAGAGAAAAAAGATACAGTGGTGCTTGGCTTTACCAGGTATTGTACATAGTGGTTGCCTTGACGACGCAAGCTCTGAAATGAGCAAGCAACCTCGGGGATTTGTATGAATGTCATGCCAAAGTGATTATGTAAACATAGATCGTTGCGCTCATTTTTCTTTTCAAAAGAGAGAGAGAGAGAGAGAGAGAGAGAGAGAGAGAGAGAGAGAGAGAGAGAGAGAGAGAGAGAGAGAGAGAGAGAGAGAGAGAGAGGAGAGAGATAGATAGATAGATAGATAGTTCTATTATCGTCCTGGGAGGTCAAATATGACCTATGGGACCAAATGAACATGTCACGTGGTGTGAGTGGAGTTCATAAGTGACTCTCGATGCTCAAAAATGGCTGAAATGAGCGTCGCAATAGAGAGTCCACATCGTGGTTGGGAGAGGAAGGTATGTAGGGAGAGCTCATGGCTGAATATATCGGGAAAAGAGGACCTAATGTGGTCAAAAGCTGAGCACTCAAGTAGTGTGTGGTACTCACTCTCTCGCACTTGACGAGGGCATAAGGTGCAAAGTCGATGACACTCCTCGCCAGTGCCCCAACGTCCTGTCTCGCAGCGTAGAGAATGGGAGCTAAGACGAATGGAGGCAATGGTGTGGATCGCACTCAACGGGATGGGCTCAAGGATGTAGGAATGGGTTCGGTTACCTCGTTCCGAGAAGAAGAGAGATTTGTAGTTTGGGGCAACGTGTGTGGTGTAATGGCTGAAGCGAGAACCTCCAGATTTCTCCCAAGCCCATGATACATTGGCGTTGTAAGAAGGCCTCATTAACTTGGGAGTCGATCGACGCATCCTTGACCAAGTGACATGCATCCCATCTTCCAAACCATTTCTTGATATCAAGCATCCACCCCGAACTTAGTATTTTGCTCTTGCATGTCTTTTGAACCTTTTGACTTGCTTCATATGCGATTCTAGGAAGTCGATGCAAAGGGCTACGTTGTGTCTTACGCATGTACTCCACAACCCTTTCCATGCCCAAGACCTCAATGGGAAGCGATCCGGACTCAAGAAGTAAGAGCATGTAGGGTGTTTGTGTCTTGACTTGGAGAAAGTTGGTGAGAAAACGCTTTTGGACATTCTCAAACTCTTTCCAAGTAGAGAGAGAGAGAGAGAGAGAGAGAGAGAGAGAGAGAGAGAGATGCAACACTGCGCAGGCCGAGCAGCTCCACCCTCTGCAGGCTCTGTAATTTTCTACGTCCGAGTAGTAGCGGGTGTCTACGATTTGGAAGCAGCAAGGGTTGTGAGATGAGTTGGTAGAGCAACAGACTAGGGTGACGAGGCACGTGGGGCACTATGGAGGCGGGGAACAACTAAGGGTATCTGGGCTAGAGAAAAAGGCAAAGTGCAACGTTGAAGGGGATGTGTGTGAGAGTGACTCACAAAAAGATTGATGACAGGACGAAGGATGGGGTGGGTATAAGGAAGGGCGTAGCAGCACGTCAGCAGTGATAGTGCAGGCAGGCTTGCAGGGAATTTGGGTGCGTTTTTTGTTTTTCTAACTAAGGTGTGCCACAATTAACAACATAGGGAGCTGTCTATGTGGCTTAGTGCAAAAGTCTAATGCGTCGATGGCATGAAACGATGAGAGTTTAAAACCCGACCTCTAAATTTTTAATGGATAAATTGTGAGGCAAAAGTTGCACCATTGCACCAAGTGGAATTTGTGGAATAATAAGCTTGAAGAGATGCCAGTATGTTGCTACAATCTTTGAAAATATCACTTTTGTAAGTTTGCAGTATAAATATTGGTTTTTGCAATTACAAATGGCTTTTTTTTCATCGTTTTTTTTAGGTATTAGTTTTTAGTAGGTTAAAAAGGGGCAATAGCATTGACGCCATAAAAAATTGGGTAGAAAAGTCAAAATTTTCACGTTTATGAATGTTTGTGGCTTGCTCAAATTTTTATGCATTAAGATGCAAAAAGGAGTGGAAAAGAATCCTTTTTGTGGAAATGAGAAAATGTCTAAAATCCGTAGTGTATTGGTGCCGCCTAGGCCCATATTCATTGAAACATGCTCATCGCTCAGCCATCGCCTAAGCTTGGAAGCCTCGATCAGAGTGTGAAGCTAAGAATCTGAGAGGCAGCACTCAACACGATAGTAGAGAAAAGTCAGTGAGGGAGAGCATGTGCTTATGATTGCTAGAGACGGTGTGACATGGCATGGCCGGCGTGTCCCTATGGGCGAGGAGAGAGAGAGAGAGAGAGAGAGAGAGAGAGAGAGAGAGAGAGAGAGAGAGAGAGAGAGAGAGAGAGCATATGCAAAAGGAAGATGTTGCTTTACGGACCATTTCTTCCCAGAGAGGCAACCGCAACAATTGGCCAATGAATGATGGGTTCTGATGTACATGAAATGCTAATGGCTACTGTAATTGTTGATATAAGTTGTCGATTGGGCTTAGAGGAGTACTTGGAGACACATGTGGATCTTTTCTTGGATCCTGTAGCCACAGGTCAGTGGCCAGTGGACAAGAGCAGAAGAGACGTTGGACGAGTAGGCACCCGCACACACACACACACACACGAGAGAGAAGAGAGAGAGAGAGAGAGAGAGAGAGAGAGAGAGAGAGAGAGAGAGAGAGAGAGAGAGAGAGAGAGAGAGAGAGAGAGAGAGAGAGAGAGAAGAGAGCAGAGAAAGAGATAATGTCGCCATTATGCAGTAAACCGCAACAATTGTCAAAGAAAATAATGGGTTCAGTATAGACAAATACACTAGCACAAATACATCCTATGAGATGCGCTAATAGCCTCCTATTTGCAAAATAGACATCCACTAGAGAAAAGAGGCACATATGCTCCATACATGAGCATGCTAATGGCTATTGCATCTAGCCATATCAGCTACTGATTCGGGTAGCAGCTAGAGGCTAGTAGCGGCGATGAAGATGTGGAGTTGGAGAGAGAGGTTTTCAGAGAAAAGGAAAGTGAAGGGGTGGAGGAGGAGGGCTGCATGGAGGGGAATGATCATAGCCTCTACAACCACCATCATGTAGTAAGGGAAGTTGGGTCACACAGGAACATGCCTTCTAGGTGGGAGATAGCCATTCGCTCTCTCTCCCCAAGGCTAAGTGGGATAAATTGTCCTATACTTGGAAAGATCATACACCAATGAGCTATGGGTTTAGAAGCTCTAAAACCAAATATCACCTTATAAATACCCTGTGTATCATGGTTAGAGAGAGCGAGACCCGCCATGCGATCTTTTTAAAAAAAAATGTTAAGTTGGAGTTTCATTAAAAGATCCTTACAAGGAGCCCTTCCCACCCTTGAAGCAGCATGCCCTATTGTAACGATGTGAGCTCATCCTCCCCCTTCATGTGGGTTACAAGTTGGGTCACACAGGAACGTGCCTTCCAGGTGGGAGATAGCCATTCCCTTTAGGGTAGTAGGACTCCCCATTGGTGGTTGTAAGGCCTCCATCATTGTGAGCATAGGGAGCACCCTCCTCTGTGCACTAAATGTATGTGATCATAGAGTAGTGGATCACTGAGAGCAAGGCTACATTGTCTACAATGGTGATCGCTTGCTATCAAGGAGTGTCAATGATGGTTGTCGCCACTAGCCAGGAAATGCTTGGAAGGTCGTCGGGGAGGAAGAGGCTGGTGGTGGCGATAATTAAAGTTGTGGAGTTGGAGGGACAGGCTTTCAAGGCCATTTTGGAACACTATGTATGTATCAAATAATGGCCGGTTTGGAGTTCCTCTGGCCTTGCAGGTTCCCATTCCTCTCTCTCTCTCTCTCTCTAAAGGCTAAGTGGGATAAATTGTTCGATATTTGGAGAGATCATACACCAATGAGCTATGGGTTTAGAAGCTCTAAACCCAAATATCACCTTATAAATACCATGTGTGTCATGGTAAGAGCAAGCAAGACCCACCAAATGATCTTTTTAAAATAAAAATGTTAAGTTAGAGTTTCATTAACAGATCCTTACAAGGAGCCCTTCCCGCCCTTGAAGCAGCATGCCCTGTTGTAACGATGTGAGATCATCCTCCTTCATGTGGGTTACAAGTGACTATGATCAGTGCATATCTATAAGGCATGCCAGCATCACTACCAAGTATGTTTTGTTGTGTTGATTTGACAAGTGCCAAAGTGTCTAGCTCATCCACATATTGGTGGTGTCATGGAGTTGTTTGGCCTGCCATGAAGTAGTTATACCTGCCTTATTAGTGCCAGCTCTTGACATGCTTACAATTACCCTTCATTTTATCACTTTTGTAATTTGTGTGTCATAGTCTGAAATTTGAAGGGTCACTGAATTTCAGAGTATGACATGAAGTAGTTATACCTGCCTTATTAGTGCCAGCTCTTGACATGCTTACAATTACCCTTCATTTTATCACTTTTGTAATTTGTGTGTCATACTCTGAAATTTGAAGGGACAAAAGCAAGTCAAGAGATGCTAGAATGAAGTAGTTGTATTCATCTCAATCGGATCATGTATAACCTATCCTAATCTTCCCACAGTAATGGAGCAAGCCCTTACCTCTAGAGGAGATTCATTGGAGGTAGTCTTTTCTACACCAGAGAGAGATCAACAATGTGCGAAATGCCAAGCGTGCTACCTGAGGGTGGGATGGACCTTCAAAGAGGCAAATTGCAGATGGACTAGGTACCATCCACACAATATATTCCAACATTCAAGCCTCATGTGAGAGAGTGGAGGCAACACATGTTTCCTACGGAGAGAGCATTCACCGTTTGACCCATTTACAACGTGAGCAAGGGGTTTACCTTCGCCGCTTAGAGGTGCAGATGCAACTGCAGATCAATGGTGTTTTGCAGCAACAAAACGCAGTGCAAGAACAACTTTTTGACATAAAAAGAAACTAGGACAAAATCGTGAGTCTCTTAGAGAGGTCTCTTCTTGAGAAAAAACTTGACAAGGATAGCATTGATTTAAAAAGCATCGTGTCTAAATTGTGAAGCACCAGCAACAAATTGACTGTTGTGGCAATACAACATAATACAGGTGTCTCTGAAGTCAGATCTATCACAAACAAGCTCAATGCATTGGTGTCGACCCATTGGCCCAAGAAGGGGCTTCATGTGACTGGAGATGTTCCATCGAGTTCAAAACAAGGGGCCCCTCACCGGAAGTGAATTATGTAGTGGATGATAATATTCAAGATCTTCCTCATTTATAGGCTTTGCGGATCTACATGTTTTTATCTCTCATTTATAGGCTATGGGGATCTACATTTTGGGGTCTATCTCATGTATGTAGTGGATACAAATTTGCTCACAATTCTTGGTTGTCTTTTTTGGATATATGATGAGCCCTTTATAAGTTCTCTTTTCTAGGTGTTATTGGAGAGAGAGAGAGAGAGAGAGAGAGAGAGAGAGAGAGAGAGAGAGAGAGAGAGAGAGAGAGAGCGAGAGAGGTTTTATCTGTATGCCTTTATGAAATTTGTCAAGAGCAAGGGGTTTGAGGGTAAGAGGGGCCATGCCGCCGCCGAAGGCGGCGCCGTTTTGCTACTGGATACATATAATCCGGGGTAAAAACTTATACAGAGGGAGATTTCTTCGCTGAGAGCTTGCACTTGTGCAAGAAGAGCATTGGGCATCACCTTGCTATCTTTCAGTACACATAGCTTTCCCTATGAAGCCCCCGTCATGCACGTTCCCTTTCAAGGAATAGAGAATTTGGCTCTAGAGGTGCCAACGATTGACAAGTTTCTATTGGCCAACACCAATGGAGGTTACTTCATGGCACAACAAAAGAACAAAAGTCTACATGAAGCAATGGATGTGGTTCAACCTGCAAAAGCTCAACGTAGGCTAAATAGGGACACTCACTTTTAGAGTGGCCATGTTTATCTACTCTCTCTATTGTGGAGGCTCATTGATGCACACTCATGATGGCTTGCTCATTGTAATCCTCTCATTTCTTTTTCTACTATAGAGTACTCATAACAACATAGTCCACTAGGGGAATTTGAATGGAATGAGTTTTTTTAGCAAGCTTTAGATCGAGCTTTTCTTCTCTTTCTCCTTACATTCGATATATTACCAAAAATTCTTTCTCAAGAGGTGATTGGAGCGAGCTTTTGGGAGAGAGCTTCTTTTTATTGATATCTCTCTCCCTCGCCCCCCCCCCCCCCCCCCCCCCCCCCCCCCCCCCCCCCCCCCCCTCTCTCTCTCTCTGGTACTCTAGCTGGACATTGGGTGATTACGTTACAAAATTTACCATGTGTGATCCAGACTATCATTGTAGAACCACATGAATTGGGCCTTTGAGCGTCTACCTTTTGCACTATCTGTTCCATTTTCCCAAGTTTTGATACCCCAAAAAAGGATGGTACGGTATGTCTGTACCGGTCTTTTTTATGTTTCTTTTGTACTTTCTTGTTGTAGACCCAAAAAACCTTGGCATTTAGCTCTACTACCCTTTGGTATATGCATTAGAAGAGAAGGGACTCTAGGAGGGTCTCTTTATTTGGCAATTTAAGGAAGTCAAAAGTTTAGTATTAAGAAAGTAATCAAAAGATAGCTTTTGAATTCAAACAGGAAAAATGGCTAGTTTATTAAAATCTAGCAGGTAAAACCATATCATGTAGCATATCTATGGAAAGAGCTCGACGCGTAGATTGTAGATCTACGATCGCCGCTCAAATCGAAGATCATATGTGGGAGTTATGGAATGCCGAAAATCATAAAACTTTCCACCTTCTTTTTTGGGGGGAAAGTGAATCCTTTGACTACTCTTACACACTCACTATTCTTGCACACATGGCGTACACCTATTCATCAAAATGTGAATCACCTCCATAAGCTCATGGAAAATAAAGAGGCCCTCCAATACCCCATCCTCTTCCTAATGGATGAATTGCCCACATTGTCTTGTGTATGTCCGTCTCCTCAACCACTAGTCAACCCTCATGTTCTTCATCTTCTTGAGAGGCCATTATGCTAGCTCCTTGGACACCTCCTCGATTACACAAAATGTTTTGTATCAGGTACTCGGGTCAATGTGAAGCATTTTCTTCCTCACAATTGACATGCCCCTTCTATTTTTTCTTCCTAGATACTATAATATTATCTCCTTCAACTATTGGATGTTGATAGAGAGGAGTACTTGTGATTTGATCCTCAATCTCTTTTACAATAGCTACTTGTGAGGGTGCTCATTCTTATTCTACCAATGAGCCAACTTTTTTGCAAAAGCTCCAGTCTCATGGTATCTAGCCTCCACAAAAGCTAGCATTTTCATGTTTTGGAGCAAAGAATTAGCATTTGACAGATGATCAAACACACATAAATCATACAAGCTCAACACTCTTTGTTTGCCTCACTTGCCAGCCAACTTACGTGCTTTGTTTGTGCGAAGTTTCTTGTAGGAATGAATGAGAATTCATCTACTTCCTACAACACATTAATTATCAATGACATCAAAAGATGTTCCAAATGAACTTTACTCAAAATATGGCATGATAATGTTTACCTCAATAAAGTGTTTCCTCTAGCGAGGGTACTGTACACCTTCATTTTGAATTTCTTGTTAAACAAAGGGATCTGTATCGCCTCTTCTCTTGAACAGTTTAATTATTTTCCCTACAATGGGAATCTTCATTTCTGTCCCATCCAACTCATGCAAGGTATAAGCTGCATTCCCGTGTACATGCTTTACCACATAAGGACCAAACCATCTCTTTGAAATCTTTCTTATTGTTGAATGTTGGTTATCAAGACTATTGTCATAGACCAACACCCAATCACTTCCTCAATAGCTCTAGGTCTAAGCCTATGCCTTTTATCAAAGCTGTCCTTATTCTTCAACCTTGATTCTTTTAATCGTGCCACTGCAATCAAGTCAATATCTTGAGGCCTTCTTTCTAATTCTTGTATGCGCAAAGCAAGAAGGTCTTCCCTACTCATTCCATCTTCCAAGGCAATACATTCCATGTGGGAATTACATCCTTAATTGACATTATAATTTTTGGACCATACATCAACTCAAAAGGCGTATAGTCAATAATTGAGCTATGAATTGTATGATCAACCCATAAAGCATAAGTTAATAACCTAGGCCACTCTCCCATTTTACCTTTGCAGGCCTTAGCCAAAGCTTAATGATAGTAGTATTCCCACTCTCTAATCTACATCCATTTCCCTCAGGATTATATGCAGTAG
The DNA here is from genome assembly GCF_014529385.1 of Adiantum capillus-veneris. Classification (NCBI taxonomy): domain Eukaryota; kingdom Viridiplantae; phylum Streptophyta; class Polypodiopsida; order Polypodiales; family Pteridaceae; genus Adiantum; species Adiantum capillus-veneris. The sequence goes on from NC_140940.1 coordinate 81,023,737, forward strand.
TGAGAGCAAGTTTAATGCCCAACCTAGAGAAAAACTCCCTGGTTTTGTCAGTATCCAACTCACCTCTGTAACATTTAATGCACTAGTAACTTGTGTGTAGAAAAAATTGATAACATAGTGAGCATTGCATTAAGAAAAAGTTCCTAATGAGCATAAAGAGAGTACTTAATTGAGAAAGCAACATAACAATTTACAGCTAGCTAATTTGGCATTGACAATACTTGAAAAGAGAGAGATATAGAAAAATTGACAATAGATAAGGATCGAATTTACATGGAGCCGGTCCCCCCTCCATAAAAGCTTTGTATTATAGCTAATTCTCCTATCAAAGGAGACTTTTATACAATACAATTCTTGTGTTCCATGATAATACTCGTTGATGCAATGAAGATGGAAGCTTCATACACCAAATTATGCTTGAAAATCACACCTAGTGTCCCTAGCCTCAGTCGCAAAACCTCACATACCTTCAAAAATGGTAAGAGCTAGCTGGGAATGAGGAAATATTGAGAGGAAGAAGGTGTATCTTATGAGAAATAAGTATTCTCCTCACATAATCAATCTAATAGCATAGCTTAGCTTACTAATTAGAATGGTAGAGGATATGAGCATGTCATTGAAGCTTGGCTCTTGGTTGGATTAGCTCTTGGTTGGATCTGCATTCCATAGCCAAGAGTTGTTGGTGTAGGCCTCTACTTCTAAATGCTTGGAGAAGGAGATGGAGTTCTTGCTCAACACATAACTTGTATGTGCGTGTGTGTGTGTGTGTGTGTGTATCAAAGTGTGTAGGACTAAAATTTCCAAGCTTTCTCTCTCTTGGTCGACCCCTCTTTGTTTTTGCTTATGCTAGCCTCTCATTGGCTCCTACAAAGCTTAGCCAATCACAAATAGAAGCATAATCCATAGCCTTGTGACATGTGTCCCCCTTTCCCCTTTTGTGAGACCTTTAGGTAATTAAATAATTCATCTAAACTCTTACTGAACCTGTTTGTCTTCTAGACAATAGGAATCAGGCAAGCCATTGGGTTGTTGGATGCTCATTGGACCCCTTGGTAGACTGTCCAATAGTATTCTAGGGAGCTTAATTTCTATTGGTTCTTTTATCAAGCATTTTTTAATTGATTAGACTAAATTTACTCTGGACTAATTCTCATTGGTCCACCTCTATGGCCATCCAATAGGATTTGAGGGGAGATTGGGAGCAACTGGGCTAGGAGCCTGACATGTGTCTAGTAGTCCCTTTGTGTAAAGTGAGAGCTTTGGAGTGTGTATGTGTGTTTGATTCTCTCTCATCCCCTACAACAAGGGCTCGCCCCAGCCTTCCTAGGGATGTGGGAAGACTTTTTATTCTTCCCATGACCATTGACCATCCAATATTTCCCCTACTTTGGCCTTTGGACAATACAATTAAAATTAGGAACTTTAGCCTAAGAGGTAGATCACAAGGGATGTAGTCAATAAAAACATCTTGGAATCCCTTGAGGAAGTTGGATAACTCTATTTCCTTTTGATTGGTTATATCCTATTTTGCTAAAACATTAGGTTCATTTTGAGAATCTTTAACAAAAATCATGTACACGGAAATAGAGCTCTTTATTGACTTATTGAAAGCTTGCTTATGTACAATAGGTATGGTACTACCCAACTCCTTAGCATCTATGTACATCATCTTTTTCCCTGAACCTAAAATAGATTTGCCTTTCAGGGAATTTAACATTGGTAGCCATGAGATTAAACCATGGTTCCCCTAGGATTACATCCTCATGCTTGAGAGGAGGGATAAATAAATCCTCCTTGTCCACATAGCTTTGGACATGGAGCCTCAATTTCCCAATTAAGGGAGTGACTGAGGCTTCTTGCCCCTTGAAAGCATCATCGGCAGGTAGGACATCTCCCATATCATAGGCTTGGATTCCTAGCTTGGTGGCCAACTCTGTGGATATGAAATTGTGAGTAGAACTGTCATAATAATCAATATCTAATTCTCCTTATAAATGATTTTCTCATATTAAACTGATCATTTAATGTGGGGAAGGCCAAGGGAGAAAAAGCTAGAATATTGGTTAAGCTAGCCGGCCACAGTAGGGATCCAAAGGGGGGGCCATCTACAAAAGAGCCATGTGCAACAATGGGCTAAAAAGACCCTAAGGTTCAGTCCATTAAGACTTCCAAAATGCTAAGGTTCCAAAATTCAAAGGTTGTGTCCAAAGGTCAACCCTAGGGAAAATTGGATGCTTTGTGTGTGCCCTAAAATTCTTTTCTCATCCCTACATGGGAGGGGGCAAGCCCTAAAGATAGGGGATGAGAGAGAAATCCCCACACACACACACAGGCTCCCTTTACACAAAGGGAATGAGGGACACATGTCAGCTCCCTAGGCCAGATGCCCACAAGGTGTGCCCAATTTCTATTGGATGACCCTTGAACTGGACCAATGAGAATTAAGCTAGAGTAAATCTAGTTTAATTAATTTAAAAACATTTAAAAAAAGAAACCAATGAGAATTAAGTCTCCTAGAAGACTATTGGGCAGTCTCCCAAGGGGTCCAATGAGCATTCAGGAGCCCCATGGCTTGCCTGATTCCTATTGGCCAGGAGGCAAAGGGGTCTAATGAGAGTTTAGTTTAATTATTTAATTACCTAAAGCTCTCACAAAAGGGGAAAGGGGGACACATGTCAAAAGGCTATCACTTATGCTGCTTAATGGTAATTGGCTACTTGGGGAGGGCCAATGAGGCTTCAGCAAGAGGGCTCGCCCAAGAGAGAGAGGGGGCTGATTTTTGCAAGGCATTATCACACACACACTCACACAAGCTCATGTGTGAAGAAAGAGAAGACTATCTCTTCCCAAGCTTTAATGGAGAACTCATCACCTACTCCAAGCTTGTGAGATAGAAGCCTACATCAACACTCTCTTGGCATGTGGATGCAAATCCAACCAAGAGCCAAGCTTCAATGCATGCTCATCTCCTCTACCAAGCTAATTACTAAGCTAAGCTATGCTACATATGAATGATTATGTGAGGAGATGTACATCTTTCTCGTAAGATACTCCTTCTTCCTCTCAATCTACTCTCATACCCTGCTAGCTCTCACCATCTTCGAAGGTGTGTGAGGTCTTGGGTCTGAGAACGGGGATAATTCAAGTTGTGTTTGTTAAGTGTTTTGCTTAGTGAATGAAGTTTCCATCTTCATTGCATTAGCTAGTCTTGAAGGAACACAAAGAATTGTATTGTACAATGTCTCTCTTGATGTGAGAAACCATTATACAAAGCCTTTTGGAGGGGGGACCGGCTTCATGAAAATCCGGTCCTCAACTGTTGTCAATAGCTTAATTTCTCTCTCTTTTGAAAGTATTTTCGATGCTATCCAACTAGGTGTTATGCTTTTTGTTGCTCTCGCCACCCAAGCACTCTTGTAATTCTCATTAGGAATCTATTCTAATGAAATGCCCACTATGTTCATGCTAATTTCCGCTACACATAAGTTATTAGTCCATTAATTGTTACAAGAACCAAGGTCAAAGATAATGAACGCATCATGTTCTCTTACCTTTCCCCAAGTATGGCATAGAGGAGATCCTTTGTGATGAGCATCCTCTTCTTGAATTTCGACCAAGGTAGCTTTAGGAGTTTCATTACGTGTATTCCTGTGGGGACAAGCACGATAGGCATGTAGGATTTCTCCCCACACTTGAAACAATGGTTATCTTTTTGATAACGCTCTAACTCTTTAGGGGAGAGTTTATTTTTTCCTTTATAAACTCCCTTCTCCTTAGTTTTATTGTTGTTGGTGTTGCTGTTGGGAGACTTTTGGACATTGTCCTTCCCCTTAGGCTCGTTATGGTCCTTGTTTTTCGTGGACTTAAGATTTCTCTTAGCCCCTTGTTGGAAATTGATTCTTGAATCCACCATGGTATGGTTTATGACTGCAGATATGGTGTGTGGCCTTTGGGAGTTAACATAATTCGCCATAACCTCAGTTAAGCCCGCACAAAATTGTTGCTCTCCAAAATCCATCTTTTTGAAAACAATGGCTTTGAGGTGTAAATCCCAAAACTTGTCTACATATTTTGTGAATAGATTCATAGGGAGAGAGCTTCAAGCTTCACAATTTGGTGAGTACTTTGTCTTTGGCATCGGTAGCCAAAAACTGCTTCATGATGGAAGCTCTTAAAGCTTTCCATGTTTGTGGAGATATATTCACCGTTTTCTCGTAGGCTAGACCACCGTTTCCTGGTGGACTTTTGAAAATGCATGGCTACATGATGTAGCTTAGAGGACTCTGTGAATCCCTCATCTCCAAACAAGGCATCAAATTGTTGGATAAAGGCCATTGAAAGTGCCATCGTAGATAAGGAAAGAGATGTTCCTCCCTCTCTGAGCTTTTTGATCTTGGACGACCTCTTCCAAGAGGCATAGTATTTCGTATGGCCTCTTCTTTTATGTGGTTCAAGAGTTGTACCATCACTTTCTGCAGAAGAGGAAGAGTATGAGGAGGATGGAGAAGAGGGTAACCTCTTTCTTGCCTTTTTCTTCCCTTGTTTCTCCTTGTCTGCACCATCACTTTCTTCAAAAGAGGAAGAGGAAGAGGAATATGGAGAAGAGGGTGACCTCTTTCTCGCCATTTTCTTCGGTTTTTTTCTCTCTTCTCTCTTTGAATTACGGTGTAGAGAAGTATGTGATGGTCTTCTCCGTTTAAGGGGTGTTGGAGCGTGTTTTGCCCGCTGTCTTTGTGGAGCATCCCCGCCGAGGTGGCAGGAGACTCACTTCTTTCTTGTTATTTCGATGGGGGATCTACTGTTGAAACTTGGGTTCTCCTTTGAGAGGGAGATGCGTCATCAAGCAGTAAATTTTGAGCCCTTCATACAGATCCTCCTCTTATTTGCTTATCGGAGAGAGTCCCCTTTTGGAAGTCTCACAAGGAGGCTTCCTAGGTACACTCTCTTCTTGGTGGGGAGTTTGAAGAATACCATGGGTGTGCAATTGCTGTAGCACTTCACATTGGAGGGATGGATTGACCATGGCTTGTTGCAGCCTAGAAACAAGATAATTTACAAGCATAGGGGCATCATTAGTTTCTCTTTCATTAGCAAACTCAAAGCTATCAACATTCAATTCAATCTCTTTTCCCTACTAGAAAATTTTAGGTGTAAATTTTTACTTGTACTTTGGCACTTCAAGCCCTGGTTGCTTCTCCTCTTTACCTTCAAAGATAAGCAATCAAGCAGCTATACCGGTGGCTTGAATATTATCAATTGCAAGGAGTAGAAGAGAGGGTTCAAGATAGCCAAGACAACGCCGGTTCCTATCTAGCTTCTAATATCTCAATAATGGTTGAGTCATAGGCAAAGTCATAGGCAAGCCCCATAGGACTCCATTATTAAGACCATAGCTCTCGACGGTATCTCCATAATTACATAAAGTAGGTGTGCTTCAAGGATGAAAAATCCCTATTCTACATACTCTTCTGCAATTAATAACACCAACCGTTTGTAGCAAGCTTGAGTACCTCTCTTCTTGAGCAAGAAAAGAGAAACCAATAGCTCGGATACCAATGTAACATTTAATGCACTAGTAACTTGTGTGTAGAAAAAATTGATAATAGAGTGAGCATTTCATTGAGAACAAGTTCCTAATGAGCTTAGAGAGAGTACTTAATTTGAGAAAGCAACGTAGCAATTTACACCTAGCTATTTTGGCATTGAAAATACTTGAAAAGAGAGAGAAATAGAACAATTGACAACAATTGAGGACCAGATTTACATGGAGCCGGTCCCCCTCCATAAAGGCTTTGTATTATAGCTTCTCCCATGAAAGGAGACTTTTGTACAATACAGTTCTTGTGTTCCTTGATAACACTCGCTGGTGCAATGAAGATGGACACTTAATGCACCAAATTGTGCTTGAAAAACACACCTAGAGTCCCTAGCCTCGTTCCCAAGACCTCACACACCTTCAAAAATGGTGAGAGTTGGCAGGGAATGAGGAAATATTGAGAGGAAGAAGGTGTATCTTGTGAGAAAGAAGTATTCTCCTCACATAATCACTCTAATAGAATAGCTTAGCTGGATAATTATCATGGTAGAGGAGATGAGCATGCCATTGAAGCTTGGCTCTTGGTTGGATTTGCATTCCATAGCCAAGAGTTGTTGGTGTAGGCCTCCACTTCTCAATGCTTGGAGAAGGAGATGGAGTTCTTGCTCAACACATAACTTGTGTGTGTGTGTGTGTGTGTGTGTGTGTGTGTGTGTGTGTGTGTGTGTGTGTGTGTGTGTGTGTGTGTGTGTGTGTGTGTGTAGCAAAGTGTGTAGGACTAAAAATGCCAAGATTTCTCTCTTGGTCGACCCCTCTTACTTTTTGCTCATGCTGGCCTCTCATTGCCTCCTGTAAAGCTTAGCCAATCCCAAATTAGAAGCATAATTGTAGATATGTGACATGTGTCCCCCTTTCCCCTTTTGTGAGAACTTTAGGTAATTAAATAATTCATCTAAACTCTTATTGGACCTTTCTGTCTTCTGAACAATAGGAATTAGGCAAGCCATTGGGCTACTCGATGCTCATTGACCCCCTTGGTAGATTGTCCAATAGTCTTCTAGGGAGATTAATTTCTATTGGTTCTTTTATCAAGAATTTTTCAATGGATTAGACTAAATTTACTCTAGCCTAATTCTCATTGGTCCACCTCTATGGGCATCCAATAGGATTTGAGGGGAGATTGGGAGCAACTGGGCTAGGAGCCTGACATGTGTCTAGTAGTCCCTTTGTGTAAAGGGAGAGCTTTGGAGTGTGTGTGTGTGTGTGTGTGTGTGTGTTTGATTATCTCTCATCCCCTACAACAAGGGCTCATCCCCTCCTTCCTAGGGATGTCAGAAGGCTTTTTAGTCTTCCCATGACCATCCAATATTTCCCCTACTTTGGCCTTTGGACAATACAATAGCCTATGGAAGTCTTAATGGGGTTGAGCCTTAGGTCTTTTATGCCCCATTGAAGCACATTGGTCTTTTGCAGACTATCCCCCTTTGGATCCCTATTTTCCCTCCTTTGGATCTCTGACAGAGACCGGGGGCAGCCTTACCAATATTCTAGCTTTTACTCCCCTGGTACTTCCCCATATTAGATGATTAGTTTCACATGAGAAAATCATTTGGGAGTAATAGATATTAGTTTTTATGAAAAACTCTATCAGCTATTATTTTTCCCAACACAGCCATAACGGCTAATCACATCGTCTAAGAGGAACTTACATATCCCTTTTGTGCTTTGTTCTTAAAGCACGACCTTCAACCTGGTTGGTTAAATATTCCAATGGAAGAACTAAGTATCTCATTTTCCATAAGCCCAATGGCATTGTAACCAAATATACTACCCACTTATAGTGCATAGCTAGTGGGTATGTAGGGTGAAACCCATCACGACGACGTACATTTGAATACATTTGACAGGTTTCACAAGAATCCACAAAATGAGATACATCTTTATGCATACCTTTCCACCAATACCTCTCTTTCGTTTTAGTAAAGGTGTCCCGTACACCTCTATGTCCAGCATAAAGACTCTCATGAAATGTTTTCATGAGGTATTTTTTAGTGTCCTTGTCACTCACAACCCTCAATGGCATCCCATTTCTTCTTTTTTGGATTCTTCCACAAGTATCGATCTTTAGAAAGTATCCATAGGCTTTTCTACGTATTATTTTGAACTCCTGATCACTCCACCCTTCTTGCCTTGTCAAATTGCTCAAATAACGTCCAATGAGCAACCAATCTCCTTGATATAGGTCCTCTAAAAATAATATAAGTGCATTTGACAGGCAAACATAATCATCCTTCACATGAGAGATACGATAAAACCTTGTGCCTACATCATCGCCCTCGACAATCATTTCTTCTTTATTTCCATATCTTGCTTTCGAAAGCATATCTGCAACTAGATTATCTTTCCCTACAACATGCTTAATTCAGGATTCAAGGACTTTGTTTAGGCAATCCATCTCAACATAACAATTTCTAATGTTGAGTAGCTTGTGATAATTCGAAGAAGGGGTAGACAATCAACCTCCACTATTACATTTGTACCTATCAAATACTCTTTATCACGTTTCATGGCTCTAAGTGCTCCCCATAATTCCCTTTCTAATTATGGATAGTTGTGTTGGTGAGAACTTAGGACATTTTCTCCAAATCGCACTACATATCACTTACCATCTTCATCATCTTGGCCAATCGCCCATCCGATTCCCGTGGGGCTAGTATCTACTGTCACAATCACATGTCTTCCACATTCATAGTTTATTTTCCTGAAATTTGGTGACATAATCAACAAAATCATCGCGCCATATAGCAACATCCTGATAATTTATGAGAGTAGAGAGAGAGAGAGAGAGAGGCATAGTTTCATTAGTGTTGGAATGACGCATAGAAAGTCTCAAAGACACTCAAAATTATGCCATCCCATCATATAGCCACATCTTGAAAGTTATCACAGAGAGAGAGAGAGAGAGAGAGAGAGAGAGAGAGAGAGAGAGAGAGAGAGAGAGAGAGAGAGAGAGAGAGAGAGAGAGAGAGAGAGAGAGAGAGAGAGAGAGAGAGAGAGAGAGAGAGAGAGATGGAGATGGTAGAAGTTATGAAAGTCACCCTTGTGAAGGTAGAGAGAGAGATAGAGAGAGAGAGAGACCCACCCTATCTCAACGAGAGTCAACCACTTGGTGATGAGGGGCCACCACCAAGTGGTGACCCACCCCTACACCAAGTTGTTAGAGGTTCAATAGTTGAATGATAGTGTCAGTGTTTTCCATAGCTCCAGGCAAGTCCTTCTTCCCAAGAAAGTGTTTGATTGTAGCCACAAGCTCATTTTGTAAGAAGCCATTAGATCTGTCTTTCTTCATTATGTGACAGATCACATGGAAGGTAGTAAATGAGTCAGATGAAGAGTACATGATGAGATATACCATCCCCAAAAAAGACTTCAAAGCACACTTGTGAGTTCTATCGCTTTTTTTTATCAAAAATTTTGTGTGGATGAGGTTGAGTTTATCTCATTCCCACAAAAATTCAGCCTGAAAGAGCCCTGTGAAAGGAGAGAAGAGAGAAAGGTTAATATTCAGAAAGGTTGACCTTAAAATCTCCTGATAAGGCCATACTTTCCAACATGGTAGGCTCAATTTTGAGTTTTGAAGAATAGATCATTGGGAGACATTCAACAAAGTACTGAGGGTTGTTCAAACTTAAGACATCATCGATGTACCTATAGGTGTGTCCGACTAATGATAGATTAACTAACATATCGCTAGATTCCAATTTCCTTAAGGTCCAAGTGTATTAAAGAAAAGCAAGGTAGAGGTCACACATAATAGGACAATATGAAAATCCCATTGGAATTCCATGAACCTAACTATAGCGATTCTTTCCCAACTAGACAAAACAATTCTGATGGAGTAATTCAATCAAATCCATAATGTGTAGGACGTCCTTTCAAGGAACTGCTAACCCAGCTTGGATTCTTGAGTAGAGATATTTTTGGAATCCTAACCCTTGGCAATGTTTGAAGACCATTTTCCATATCCTTTCAAGTATTAAAAAAAGACTTGAGGGCCAAACAATGAAATGTTATCATAACATTGTGTAATATCAATTGAGAACATGGAAAACATTTGCTTAGGTACATTCAAAAAGACTTTAGTTGCATTCTGAACCAACCAAAACCTATTAACTTCTTGGTTAGCAAAGATTTTGACCATTAAGAATTTTTATTCACAGATAGTGCAAAAATCCTCAAGAAAGAGATTCAAGCAAAACGTGATGATAGATGTAGCTTGCAACATGATACCATTAAACGTATCAAAAATCCATCTAAACGTGTGCTTGTGACTTTTGTAACTTGGAAAGAGGATAGGCATTTTGTTACCATTTGCCTCTAGTCCAAAGAGTTGTAGTGCTCCTTGAAGAAATTCAATTACCTCATTGGTAGTCATGTCTGTCTAAATAAATTCTGGTCCATCACCTCTTTCCAGAGCAGCAATTTTTGCAAGCTGTTTGCAAATGATAGTAGGGATGTGTGGTGCTTTGCCACTAATCTAACAATTAACCAGACATGTTTCAAGTTAAAAAGCCATTTTGAAATTAATAAAGGGTGAGAGCCATGAAGTCTCATTACTCAACCAAGCTGGTGGAATCGTTCCAATGCACATCTGAAAATGTGAAAACAAACCATTAGATAATTTGTTAAAGGTTCGACTATCCAATGTTAAGACATTGGCTAAGTCAATCAGGCAATCAAGTAGTGTGGCAAAAGCAAAGTGTTGTTTTAGTGGTTGGTGGGGATATGGTTCAACCCACAACTAGGCAGTTCTTTCACCTCCTTACCAGAGACAATATTCAAATCGTTAGTGCATACATTCCATCAAAAATGATCAAAGTCTTTACAAAATTTCTTGAATTCATAGCATTTATATTTAGGAGTAAGCTCAGAAGTGAGGAATTCAGTAGAGTAGACAAAGTTCTTCAGTGGTGGATCATACTTCCATCCAATCATGATGTATTGCAACATACTATCACTTCCAAAGAAAGATTTAAAAACTTGTTTGAAGATTTGTTTTGGGAGGAAGAAATCCAAAATGTTTCTAACAAAAAGGCAGTGAACAAGCCTTGATACATTCTTGTCCACTTTTAGCAAAACTCGCTTTCCAGTAGGTGTAGTGCTCATTTAAAAATTATAAAGGATCAAAAGTTAAACATTTGGAGAAATAGGAGGCTTTTTCTACCCCTCTTACAAAGATTCTAGATTTCCCTTTCCCCTCTGAGAAGTTAGGAAGAGAAGAGGGAGTCAAAAAGGAAGTTACAGACTGAGATCCTACACTAGACAGTAGTGGTCTCTTTAGAGAGTGGGGGCAGAGTCTTCAAGGTCTAAGGAGGGCTTGAGAAGTGAAAGTATATGTTTTATCTCTTTAGTTGTGCTAAGATTTGACAGAAGTATTACAGGCCTATCATGTTTTAGCTCATTCAAAGCGATATACATACAAGTCCTCAAGTGTAAATATGTTATCTGGGCCTTGCCAATCTATAGGGCATGTCCACCCAGCCAAGAGGAGATCAAGGGGAGGTAGTATTTCTCTGCCTAAGTTGGAAATAGGTCAAAGAGGTGGTTCAATATGTACCACACTAAGTGGTTGAACCAAATAATGTTGCTTTCACAGTTTGCTTGGGATCCAATGCCTTCCAAGCGCACTTGATGTATGGCCTGTAAATTTTCCAATTTTCTCCAGAGTAGAAACCACTTTTCTGTTTGTTAAAGGTCATGGTACCTTTTGTACAAGTATAAATGCCTGCCATTGTTGCACATATTTTAAAGTTCAAAAAATTCATACTAAAAGGCGCCTTGATCAATTCTCCTTTGTCCAAGTATTGCTCTCCTTTGATAATGTCCAGCTTGCAATCTTGACTGGTGGACGATGGGAATCCTGCAAGGTGTGTCCAAGTATCTATGGAAATAGGGGCCACAAAGGCTTTCTTTTGAAGTTCCCACAACTGGTGTTGATGTGCCATGCCTTCTATATAATCTCTCTGGATGGAAAAAAGGGGAAGATCTTAAAGACCCTAGGGACCAAGTCCATTAAAGACTCTTTACTAGTAGAGAAAAGTCATGCTTGAAATCTTTTAACTGCTTCCACAATTGCTGGATTCCAAAACAAAAATCTTTTGGGGGTTTTCTCTGATATGGGGGTTTGAAAGGGAGCAAAATCTATTGTAAGCCCGCAAAGATTCTTGACGTAGTTGGAGCTCAACACCTAAAGAAAAAATCTGCACCAAATCATTTTTGTGCCCCTGTTCCGTGGCTACCATGTTGTCAACCGTGCTTTGTAGGTATTTGAGACCTTCCTTCTCATTTGCGTCAAGGTTGGACAACACCAAGAGCCAATCATTGAAGAAAAGTAAGTGTGTGATAGACTCATTTGAGTTATTCTCCAAAAATTTTGAGCTATCATTCAAGAGGAGTATTGCCTCGGGCTTAAAGATCATTTTTATCACAAGAATGGAGGCACGTGAGAGGGATTGGGTTGAAAGGTCAAGTCCAAAAAATCTCAAGGCCATCTAGAATGCCAAGTGAAAACTATACTTCAATAATATGACTGTTGTGTTCACTTGTTGATGTAATGACAGGTTGCTAAACGAGAAAACCTTCCCAAAAGGCCATCACATACCCCCTACTCGTCCAGCCGCTAAAAATCTTCTTTCTAACTTGGGCCTGGATTATCACAAAATACATGCATGCCCTAATGATTGTATACTCTTTTAATGAGTACATGCAAATTTTGGAACAGGGCCCCAATTGTAGATCAAACGGGTATAGAGAGGACACACAAGGAAAATTTATCCTTGCAAAGGTCCTTCGACACTTTTCTATCATTCCAAGAAAAAAGAGCACGTTCAGGTGCAAGTCTATAGCCTCTTTAATGACATGGCATTCAAATACTAGATCGATAAATGATGTGATGTGGGTACCTACCGACTCTTGTGCATGGAAGCACATAAAGGAAATATGGCCTACATTTAAGGATGAGCCTTGATGTATCTGTTTTGGTCTAGCCATTGACGGAGTAAGCCCATTTGGATTACGGAGTTCTTCATGGAGCACGTGGTCTATTTTCTTGGCTACTTATAATCTTCCACCATGCCTAGCTATCAAGAAGGGACAATATCTGTTGTTGTCATTGATTGTCCCACGAACATACAAAGAAAATAGCATGGACGTTGTCGTGCTGTGACATGTACATAGTGGGAACACATGCTACAAGAGTTATCTTGTAACTTTTTAGATACATAATTATATTTCCTATAATGTACATACGCATATGTAAGTATAAAAATAAGCTTTCTATCTCATCTTATTATTTATCTCAAGGGTAATGTATTCTTACTTTACCATCAAAAAATACTATGGGAAAAGTGTCAATAGCTCCGCCTCTTTAACTTGGGGCAAAAAGCATTGATTCTTTATTTCTACTATTTCATTATCATCTCACACCCTAGCTAGATCCTATATCTAGGGTAAACTCCAATATATATATATTCTATGTACGTATTTTTTATACTTTTCTTATATTTCTTTTTAAATAGCTACTAGGAGAGAATCAAATCCTAGTGGGACACTAGGTGGCATGATTTCAAAGATACACTTATTTTAATGCATTATTGCAAGCATGGTTACAAAACTTTGTCAAGGAGAAATGTCATGCTTTCATATGGCATGAGGTGTCCTTGGGAATTAAATGAAAGTCAAGGCTAAGGAGACCACATGAAGACTTTTGCTGCCATAAATGGACCCTATTTTGATGAATTTTTTACACAAGGTTCCAATCCGAATTGGAGAATGATTTTAAAATGAAAATCGTAGCTAATGAGCTGAAGTTTCTGCCCATATTTTTACTTTTTTATTTGGAGCCACGGTTGAGGAGATATGATCAAAATACTGGACCCCAGTCTGCCCACATCATGCAGGGACAACTCATTTCCAACTTTTCCAATTCCTGTTCACACTAGCTCCTCTCTTCTTGTGTAAACCCTTGGGGGTTCCCTTCACCTATAAAAGGGGACCTCTTCTTCCTTGGAAGGAAGTCAAGCATTCAAGCCATTGATGAGAGGAATTCTTGAGGGAGTGAGTAGTAATGCCTAATTGTACTTAGCCATTAACATAAGCCCAAGCCTACACTTTCTCCTAGAGGGAGACTAGCCATTCTTGCAACAAGATAACCTTGGAAGATCAACTCTAATCAAAGAAGGTCTTGCACTTGGTGTATCAATCAAAGTGCAATTATCCACTCTTCTTCTCTCTCCATCAATAATGGTGCCAAAGGGTTTGTCAAGTAAGATGTGTTCTACATTTATGTTTTCTTGATTTGTTGTTGTTTTCTTTTTCATCTCTAATCCAACATATATATATGTATCCAATCTCATCTCCTAAAGCAAACCTATCTCTCTCATTCTTAGTAATTCATCCTCTCTGCAAATTCTAGGTTCTCTTTTCTACAGGTACATCTCTCCCCGCAGTATCCTTATTGCCTACGGGCAAGAATAGGGCTTGGGAGGGAAACTTCTCATCTCTTCACTTCTCTCATATCTACATTTCTCACATACTATCCTAGATGAATAACCCACATGATGATCATTTCTATCGCTTTCACTCTGTACAATCTATTAGAATTAACGTATGGATTAGCCGTAAAATACACTTTCAACAACGTATAGTGTTTCTCTTTGGCCCTGAAAGGCTCAATGAAATACTTCTATCACCGGATTCCATCATACTACCTCTCATAGACTATAATTTTTCTTTTGATGTAAGCGTAGTTATCTTGCTATGAACCAAGAGGATTTGTACACACAATTAATCCAATCACTAGACAAAATATATATATTATGGTAAGCACAAAACTACAATTCCAAAGAACAATTCGTAGCCTATTTGGTCAGCCAAGATTGAATGCCATTAACTCATCCATTAACCCTTTCATATTACCCATGATACGATATGACCATAGCCTTGATGTTTTCATCTTCGTATTGTTTTGACATTCTCTTTTGCGTTCTTTCTTTGTGTGTGTGAATGCAAGAGAGAAAGAGTGAGTCTTCTTTGATTGCACTTCTTTCCAAGCCCTAGTCTTCATGGCATCTATGGTTTAACTCCTTCATATAGTTTTTGTTGAGTTCTCTCACAAACTCTCACAGCCATAAGCCCGGTGCTTTCCTGGCAAGACCGCAAATTTCTCGACATATTTTTGGTGAACCCGACGTGAAACTGCTAGGGTGAGAGTTTGTGGGTAACCATGGGTGATCATGTTGAGCAACAGGGTATGCATTTTGACCCAGCAACAATGCAAATGTTTCAAGCATTTGCAATGTTCATGCAACAACAACATGCTACTGAAAGAAGGGAGATTTCAGCAACGAAGGCCATACAAGCAGTCGTCAACAGAATGGATCAGTTCAATGGCAAAGATGTAACCAAGTACTTACGCGAGTATGTGAAGGAGATGGAGCTACATCGCATGTCAGAAGGTGAGATGATTCAAAGTTTTGAGCTAGTTGTTGCTCCAGAAATTAGGGAGCATGTTAGGGCAATTAAAGATGGGCATAGGAGAAATTGGGAAGAACTCAAAGTAGCTTTAAAGGAGGAATATTTCATGGAGGACTCTGAGAGAGTGACCAAAAGGACATTCTTAGAATGGGTAGTCAAGCCAAAGCAAGGACTATCAATAACAGAGCTACTTAGGGAATTTGAGCGGCGCTATGCACAACTCACTAGGACAGAAAGGGCCACACTAGATGCAGAGAAGACAGATCTTTTCTTACAAGCTGCAGGTAAAGAGTTTCAAGAAAATTTGGAGCTTCTTCTTGAAGATAAAGATGCTGAGCAAGGACTAAAGACCGACTGGAATGAGGTTGAAGGTGCTGTCTCACTGCTTGCCAAATGACAAAGAAGAAGGGACAAGATGGTAGTAAACACTACAAGTCCTTCCACCTCAACTTCTGACAAAATGGTAAAGCCTACTTTTATCGCTCCTAAGTTTGATGAGTCCATGCTAGATGAGCTTGTGAAGGGGATGCGTGACTTGAAGGTGAAGTTTGCAAAGCTTGAAGAAAAAGGCCAACCATCAGGGCCACTTCCTAGGCAAAGACAACAGCCCAAAGAAGGGTTTGTTAATAGATGTATTTGGTGTGATAGTACAAACCATGTAAGAAGGGATTGTGATGATTTTAGTGATGCTTTGTCAAAAGATGTTGTCTTTTTTAAGGATGGTAAAATCCACTTAAGAGAGACAGGTCTACCCTTGAGAACTAACTTTGGGAAGGGGGGAATGCAAACCTTAGTTGAAGATATGGCAACCAAGCATGCCACCTCTTCAGTTGAGGCAGCTACTTATGGAGTAAAAATTGAACATTTTTGTGATGAAGAAGTGAGTGACCATCATGGTCAAATTTGACCAAATGTCATGCAATTAGCTAAAAAGGGAAAGCTTACAAAAGAGATTCTACATGAAGCAGGTGATTGCATACGTCTAGAAACAGGATGGAATGATCCAGTGGACTCATTGTCAGTGCATGCCTACATTACAAAATGCCAACAAAATGAGGCAATTGTAGAAGAGAAGCGCAGACGTGAGAATGCTGATGAAGGACCATCAAAAAGAGCTTCTAGAAGTGGGGGAAGAAGCGACTCAATGCCTTCTCAAACACCCTCAACACAAGGAGCATCTCCACCTGAAGTACTCATGGAGGAGTCTACAACAGGAAAGAAGAAAGAGCCAACGAAAGGTAAGACAAAAGGCCCAACTTATAAACTACAATCTGATATTGAGGTTGCTACAGATTTAAAGAAAGTCTTGGAGGAAAGGATCTTGAATAGCAAGATTGAGTTTACTCTGGGAGAAGTTCTTGGCATTGCAAAGCGTGAATTCCATGAGGAGATCATTGACATCATCAAGAGAAAGAGGCAAACCCTTGCTGAAGTTTCTCGTCCACAGGTTGAAGGGGAAACCTCAAAGACACAAGGGATGCAACTGCAAAATAAGGAGAATGATGGAGCTGTGGTAGGATGCTACCAATCTAGTGGGAGAGTGAAGCAAGTGTATTTCTCAAATGATGATGAAGATGTTGAAGATATTCCTAGGAGTTACTATTCACGAAGTCATTGGGCAAGGGCTACTACAGAAACTTTGGTCAAGGTAGGTGATCTTGAAGAGCCATTTGTTGCCTTGATTGACCATGGTTCAGAAATAAACATAATGTCAAAGAGTCTCTACAACAAGTGCAAATGGCCGATGGACACAAATCATGGCTGGATGGTAAAAGTGGCAAACAATTCATCCGGTGAATTGTATGCAGCATGTCCAGGTGTGAAGGTAACAATAGGTGATGTAAAGATTGACCAAAACTTCTTTGTACAGGATACATCTTCATATCATCTCATCCTTGGACAGCCCTACATTGTGGGAGTTCGAATGGAAACAAAGGTAATGGACGATGGTTCAGCATATGCTATGATACGTAGCAAAGATGGTAAACGTGCTGTCCAATTTCTCACAGTTTGTGTAAACCATGAAAGAAATCGTGACAACCTAAGAGAACATCCTCTACCAAAGGTGAGCAAAGAGTTTCATGATCATAGAGAAATGATGGGTTTTGGCCAAGTACCATTGTAAAGCGGGATTGCAGTGGTACAGAAAGAAAAAGGGTCTCGCCTGATCCAAAAATAGGTGAAGCATTTTCAACGAGCTCCTTGGTAACAAAGAATGGATCAGTATGTTTTACAAAACTTGAAGATTTGAAGAGATGTGAGAAGCAATATGTGCATAATGTACAAATAGGCATGAAAAAGAGTGGGTTGTTAGAGCCTACAGAAAATGTTTTGGGTTTGTGTGAACAAGTTTCTTTTGTAGATACTATGGGTGAGCTTGATGCTATAATGAGGTCTAGTTTGCATCTTGAAAATGAAGTTGTGGAAGTTTGCTCTATGGAAATGTATCAAGTAATAGAAGCCTTTAAAGAAAGCCAAACAGTTGGCCCAGAAGTCCATGTTGAAACTAAATACAAGAGTGTAGCAAAGAAGGTGAAACCAGTAGCTTCACCCTTACCACCCAACAACAGGGAAAAGATTGAACAGGCTTCTTTACAACCAAGTTTGCGGAATCCTAAAAAGATCGGGCATACCTTCACAAAGGAGTCTTTTCAAGAGTTGCAGATTGGTTGCGAGGAGTTTCTAACACAGGAGGAGACAAAGTGCTTCAAAGAAATGCTTTCAAAGCATGGTAAGGCTTTTGCATTTGAGCCACATGAGATAGGATGTGTTGATCCTTATATTGTAGCTCCTATGGTAATTTTCACAATACCTCATGTGCCTTGGAATCTGCGGCCTATTCCGGTTCCAAAGGCTCATTTGCCAAAGTTAGTAGAGCTACTGAATGAGAAAATCAAAATGGGAATCTTGGAGCCTTCTTGTGCTCCATACTCAAACAGGTGGTTCACAGTTCCAAAGAAGAATGGTTCTCTACGCTTCATCCAAGATATGCAACCAGTGAACAAGGTGACAATTAGAAATGTAGGTACAGGTCCAATTGTGGATGAATTTGCAGAGGCGTTTGCAGGGAGGGCAATCTACTCAATGGGGGATCTCTACTCAGGGTATGATCAATTTCAGCTTGCAATCGAAAGCAGAGACTTGACAACCATGAGGACACCTTTGGGTTTGGTAAGGATGTGTACCTTGCCACAGGGAGCAACCAACTCGGTTGCACATATGATGAATGGAATGAATAAGGTCTTACGTGACTTTATTCCTCAAATCACAATGCCTTTCATTGATGATTTGCCTATCAAAGGATGTGAAGAAAGTGACAGAGATGAAGCTTTGGATCTCAAGAGATGTCGCAGGTTTGTAGTAAATCACATAAATGATTGTGATAAAATTTTGTCTAGGTTGGAAGAAGTGAATCTTACATTGTCAGGGAAAAAGTCTATGTTTGGTGTCAATGAAGTGCTCAATGTGGGGCACATGTGCGGGCCATATGGTAGGAAACCTTGTCCATCAAAGGTAGATGCCATCCAAAGAATGAAAGAAACACGCACTAGCATCACTGAGGTTAGAAGGTTTCTGGGAGCATGTGTCTTCTATGTTATTTGGATTGCACATTATGCACATGTAGCTGATCCTCTTTATCAGCTACTTAGAAAGAATCAAAAGTTTAAATGGACAGAAGCACATGTAAAATCCATGAAAAAGCTAAAGGAGTTACTCCAGTCAGCAACGACTTTGAGAAAGGTAGACTATGAGTGTCAAAGGCCAGTGATTGTGACAGTAGATACCAGTCCTACAGGGATTGGATGGGCAATAGGGCAAGATGACAAAGAAGGACACAGGTATGTGGTAAGATTTGGAGCAAAGGTACTAAGTGCTCGCCAAAGAAACTATCCACAGATAAAGAGAGAGTTATGGGGTATGGTTACAGCCTTGAAAAGTGGGAAAGAATACCTAATTGGTGCATGTGTGGTTGTAGAAACAGATCGTCTACCACTTCTTGGGATGATTACAAGCTGCTCAACACCAGACATTGCTATGTTGCGGTGGATTGCCTACATTAAGTCCTTAAATCCCGAGTTTAAGCATATTGCAGGTAAAGACAATACAGTGGCAGATATGCTATCAAGGGCAAGGTATGAAGATGAGTCACAAATGATTGATGAGGGAGATGATGTAGGCACAAAATTCTATTCTATCTCTCATGTCAAAGGTAACAATGTCAACATGACTAATCCACTTGAATTGTTCTTGAAAGATCTTTATGAAGGTGATTGGCTTCTTATTGGAAGCTACTTGAGTACTCTAACAAAACAGGATGATTGGTCTGAGCAAGAATTCAAGAGGATACGCAGGAAAGCATATGGGTACTTTTTAAGGGATGGTTACTTGTGGAAGCATCCTAAGCAAAAGGGTGCTACACCACAACGTGTTATATGTAAAAAAGAGACTCAAGTAAAGCTCATGCAAGAGTTTCATGAGAGTCTATGGTCTGGACACAGGGGTGTGTGGGCAACCTTCTCCAAGTTGAAAGAAAAATACTGGTGGAAGGGTATGTATAAAGATGTATCTCAATTTGTAGAGTCATGTGTAACTTGTCAAATGTATTCAAATGTCCGACATCGTGATGGATTGCACCCTACATACCCACTAGCCATGCATTATAAATGGGTTGTGGATCTAGTCACAATGCTTTAGGACTCTGGCAGATGAGGTCCTTGGTTCTTGCACGAGAGGACCTAACTAATCAGGTTGAAGGAAGAGCATTAAGAGCTAAAACCACAGAAGCTGTGTGCAAATTCCTTCTTGATGAGGTGATTTGCCGTTATGGTTGTGTGGGAAAGATCACTGCAGACAGAGGTGAACTGGATGCCGAAGAAGCAAGGGAGTTCTTTTCTAGATTAGGGATCAAGCTTTCTCTTACTACAGCTTACAACTCTGAAGGCAATGGAAAGAGTGAAAGAGGGCATCCTCCTATCATCAAAGCTTTGGCCAAGGCTTGCGAAGGAAGAGTTGGTGAGTGGACAAAACTGTTACCATATGCTTTATGGGCTGATCGTACAACACATAGCTCAGTAACTGGCTACATGCCTGCGGAGCTAATGTATGGTCAAAAGCCAGTGATGCCGATTGAGGATACAATTCCCACATGGAATGTACTACCTTGGCAAGAGGGGCTTAGTAGGGAAGATCTCCTTGCATTGCGCATAAGGCAACTAGAGAGAAGACCTGGAGACATTGAGGCTGCAAAAGAACGACTCAAAAATGCAAGATTGAGAAACAAGGACTACTTTGATAAGCGACATCGGCTCAGGAGCAAAGCAATTGACAAAGGTGACTTGGGTTTTAGTGTATGATAGTAGCCTTGATAACCAACACACAGTCATGCGTAAGTTTTCAAAAAGATGGTTTGGACCATATGTTGTAAAACATGTGCATGAAAATGCTACTTACAGCTTGTCTGAACTAGATGGCACAGAAGTAAAGATTCCCATTGCAGGAAAAAGGATCAAAATGTTTAAGAGAAGAGGAGACAATGATCCAGAAAATGCTGATGAGGAAGAAGAGCAAAACACAGGTGAAGATCAAAGTGAAAATGAAGCTCTGGAATCATCTAGTGAAGATGAAAGCAAGGAAGATGTACAGGAGGGCTGATCTTACAAAGAAATAATTTGGCACATACCGGAGGATGTGCAGGTTTAGAGGGGGTGGATGTCGTGCTGTGACATGTACATAGTGGGAACACATGCTACAAGAGTTATCTTATAACTTTTTAGATACATAATTATATTTCCTATAATGTACATACGCATATGTAAGTATAAAAATAAGCTTTCTATCTCATCTTATTATTTATCTCAAGGGTAATGTATTCTTACTTTACCATCAAAAAATACTATGGGAAAAGTGTCAATAGCTCCGCCTCTTTAACTTGGGGCAAAAAGCATTGATTCTTTATTTCTACTATTTCATTATCATCTCACACCCTAGCTAGATCCTATATCTAGGGTAAACTCCAATATATATATATTCTATGTACGTATTTTTTATACTTTTCTTATATTTCTTTTTAAATAGCTACTAGGAGAGAATCAAATCCTAGTGGGACACTAGGTGGCATGATTTCAAAGATACACTTATTTTAATGCATTATTGCAAGCATGGTTACAAAACTTTGTCAAGGAGAAATGTCATGATTTCATATGGCATGAGGTGTCCTTGGGAATTAAATGAAAGTCAAGGCTAAGGAGACCACATGAAGACTTTTGCTGCCATAAATGGACCCTATTTTGATGAATTTTTTACACAAGGTTCCAATCCGAATTGGAGAATGATTTTAAAATGAAAATCGTAGCTAATGAGCTGAAGTTTCTGCCCATATTTTTACTTTTTTATTTGGAGCCACGGTTGAGGAGATATGATCAAAATACTGGACCCCAGTCTGCCCACATCATGCAGGGACAGCTCATTTCCAACTTTTCCAATTCCTGTTCACACTGGCTCCTCTCTTCTTGTGTAAACCCTTGGAGGTTCCCTTCACCTATAAAAGGGGACCTCTTCTTCCTTGGAAGGAAGTCAAGCATTCAAGCCATTGATGAGAGGAATTCTTGAGGGAGTGAGTAGTAATGCCTAATTGTACTTAGCCATTAACATAAGCCCAAGCCTACACTTTCTCCTAGAGGGAGACTAGCCATTCTTGCAACAAGATAACCTTGGAAGATCAACTCTAATCAAAGAAGGTCTTGCACTTGGTGTATCAATCAAAGTGCAATTATCCACTCTTCTTCTCTCTCCATCAATAATGGTGCCAAAGGGTTTGTCAAGTAAGATGTGTTCTACATTTATGTTTTCTTGATTTGTTGTTGTTTTCTTTTTCATCTCTAATCCAACATATATATATGTATCTAATCTCATCTCCTAAAGCAAACCTATCTCTCTCATTCTTAGTAATTCATCCTCTCTGCAAATTCTAGGTTCTCTTTTCTACAGGTACATCTCTCCCCGCAGTATCCTTATTGCCTACGGGCAAGAATAGGGCTTGGGAGGGAAACTTCTCATCTCTTCACTTCTCTCATATCTACATTTCTCACATACTATCTTAGATGAATAACCCACATGATGATCATTTCTATCGCTTTCACTCTGTACAATCTATTAGAATTAACGTATGGATTAGCCGTAAAATACACTTTCAACAACGTATAGTGTTTCTCTTTGGCCCTAAAAGGCTCAATGAAATACTTCTATCACCGGATTCCATCATACTACCTCTCATAGACTATAATTTTTCTTTTGATGTAAGCGTAGTTATCTTGCTATGAACCAAGAGGATTTGTACACACAATTAATTCCAATCACTAGACAAAATATATATATTATGGTAAGCACAAAACTCCAATTCCAAAGAACAATTCGTAGCCTATTTGGTCAGCCAAGATTGAATGCCATTAACTCATCCATTAACCCTTTCATATTACCATGATACGATATGACCATAGCCTTGATGTTTTCATCTTCGTATTGTTTTGACATTCTCTTTTGCGTTCTTTCTTTGTGTGTGTGAATGCAAGAGAGAAAGAGTGAGTCTTCTTTGATTGCACTTCTTTCCAAGCCCTAGTCTTCATGGCATCTATGGTTTAACTCCTTCATATAGTTTTTGTTGAGTTCTCTCACAAACTCTCACAGCCATAAGCCCGGTGCTTTCCTGGCAAGACCGCAAATTTCTCGACAACGTCTAGCTGGAACCACTTATAGAAGAGCTCCAAATCTTGTGGACAAGGATCGTTGTGGTTGACCTGTCCCAACCAATCAGACGGGAAAATGTACATGTGCAAGGAATTCTTATGTGGACCATGCACGATTGGCCAAGCTTTGGTGAGTGTTCACATAAGTATCTTTGAAACCCTCACATATATGCTATTCTTGGCTATGCCAATGCTTTTATATTTTATTTTTATGATTTTTTAGGCTTGAATTACTCGACCAATCATGCATGTCCAGAATGTGGTCCTCAACTTGACTTTCGTCACTCTAATCGTTTGAGCAAGACAATTTACGAGGAATATGGTAGATTTTTACATGAAGGACATGAGCCTCGCGGACCAAACATATACAAACATGACATGAATCCACTGAAAGCGAGCGATTGAAAAAACATGTGGTTGGA
The DNA here is from genome assembly GCF_014529385.1 of Adiantum capillus-veneris. NCBI lineage: Eukaryota > Viridiplantae > Streptophyta > Polypodiopsida > Polypodiales > Pteridaceae > Adiantum > Adiantum capillus-veneris. Next base: position 81,046,971 of record NC_140940.1, read on the forward strand.
GAGGGAAGATTTCATGCCACCTGTCATGAAAATACTTTCCATTTTCCATGAACTCTTGTATTGGAGTGACCTACTGATTAATCATCTGCTCAACCCAATGCACATTTTCAAGAATGTAGGTGAGATCATACGGAAAACCATCACTCAAAAAAGGGAGAGAAAGGCCCAAAGAGATGACCTACAGGTCATTAGGAGATTTCGGAGGTCATTTGGAGGGCCTTCTAAGAAATTCTATTTCTCTCTCTAGAAAGTGTTCCTAAAATATACTTGCACTTGTTGCGTACGTCCAAAAGGAAAACTGAACACTCTAAAAAGTGAACCTAACTTTTTAAAAACCTTTGAAAACAGTCACTTTTTCATTCAATGCGTTTGTCATTTTCATGAAGTACACGACGCTCATTCAATATAACTTTCGTCATCATTAAAATAAAAAAAATCACAAAATTATCAGTCGGTGTTGGAATTTAAAGTTTTATATACCGCCAATGCGTCCAAAATGACCAAAAACTTTAAAAATCTCTATCTACTTGCCTCAATCTGACAGCCAGAGAGGGACAAATTATTAAAATACCCCTAAAAAGGAGATTTTGTCTCATGGCGCGCAGGGGACCGTCTGGAAAATTCCAAATTGCCCTCTGCGTGCTGTGAGGCACAAAATAAAAAAAGTGGATCACAGCGCGTGGGAGACCATCTAGAAAATTCCAAATGGCCCTCCGCGTGCCGTGAGGCACAAAATAAAAAAAGTGGATCACAGCGCGTGGGAGACCATCTGGAAAATTCCAAATGGCCCTCCGCGCGCTGTGAGGCACAAAATAAAAAAGTGAATCACGGCACGCAGAGGGTCATCTCGAATTCTCCAGATGGTCCCTCACGCGCCATGATCCAAAATCCCCTTTTCAGGGGTTTTTTGGCAATTTCTCCCTCTTTGGGTGTCAGATTGAGGCAAGTAGATTGGCGTTTTTTAGGATTTTGGAGGTTCCAGTGTCGGGGGATATGGGTTCGCAAGGTGATCCGGGTCAGCACCGGGCTGCTTGTTGTGGGAAATAAGAGAGAAGACGCGCAGCACAAGGCAACAGATCCTGCCAACACTTTAAACACTTAAAACTTGACAATCGAAATGGTTTAAACTGCTAATGATTAGCCGAAGTGGAATTCGATTACAAATGGTTGCCGTTAACGGCACTGATGGAGTTGGGAGAGTTTATTGCTCTCAAATTAGATCAAGACTGTAAAATTTCCACTTATGCTCACCATTAGAGTCTTTATAAGCTGATTAAGAGGTAAGTATCCAACAAAATCCCCTGCTTGATACCCTTGTATCTGCCAAATACAGTAAAGAGAGTTTATCATCTCTCCTTTCTTACTCGAGAGCAAGTTTTGACTTCCCTTGGTTTGCTTGTCCCGCCTTGCTTCTTTGTCCTTGATTTTCTTTAATCACTGCACGCTTTGCTTGCACAATTTAACATCGACAAGCATCTCTTTTCTTGCTTGATTGGATTGAAGATCGAGAGAGAGAAAAAGCTCACCTTCTTGGCTTGGTTTCTATTGAGAGAGAGAGCTCGCCTTCTTAGCTTGGTTTCGATTGAGAGAGAGAGAGAGCTCGCCTTCTTAGCTTGGTTTCGATTGAGAGAGAGAAAAAGCTTGCCTTCTTGGCTTGGTTTCGATTGATGAGAGAGAGAGCTCGCATTCTTGGCTTGGTTTCTATTGAGAAAGAGAGAACTCGCCTTCTTCGATGGAGATCAAGGGCGAGAGATCTTTCTTCCTCTCTTTCCTTCTTACCTCTCCTGTTATGCCCTCGTTGGCTTGCTTGCTCTTCGTTTTCTTGCCAACCTTCATAGCCCTCCTATAATTAGCGTGTCCTTTAGTTTTTTGCCCCCACCACGCAGTCACGGCGCCGTCACTGACGTGGCGTGGGAAGGGGTTTGATGACGTGGCAGTTGCGCATCTTGACCTCCGCCAAAATCTCCGCGAGCGGCACCAAAATAGAGCGCCCTGCCCTGCTCATTCTTTCTAGATTCATGGTCGGCGGCATCCGAGCCTTCCAGCCCCTAGCCCGAGCTTCCCTTCCCCCTGTGCGGCTCTGTTCGCTGTCTGCTCGACATCGTTTTGCTCCGCCCTCCTTTCTTCACTTCACACCCACTTGTTTATTAAGTGGGCGGCCTTTGATTGAATTTTAGTGGGCGTCCATGCCATGGCTATGTTGGCCCTTGTAAAGGAACCACAATTGATTTACCTTTCGAGCCCCGTCCACGGCCTCGAGCCCCGGTCACGGCAATGCCAAGCACAACATATGGTATACGTTTCGACCAACTCAGTGCCGCTAAGCATGACGTTTTACTCTCAACAGCTCTCAAGTAACAATATCATCGTGAATTTACTTGCTCGTAACAAGGTCCTGAAAAGTGCCACATGCCTCCAAGATGGAAGTATAAGTGATTGCATCTGGTAAAAGACATTTCCTTTGCACTTGGTTATTTATTACTTGTATCAGCTTCTCAGATAATACCAAAATTATCCAGCTCAGTAGTGAGGACAACTGTCACCGGCCTCAATCCATATTATCTCATGAACCCGGACTCGGTTTGGCGAGCCGTTAATTCCTTTAGACTTCTCAAACTTCATAGAACGCATAAGAACCCTACTGAGGTAGCCAAAATTCTCAGATGGCACTCCGACCGAGCGGACCGGACTGGCACGGAACCGGCCCCCGGTGAATCTTTAACTGCCCATATCTTGGCAACCGTAACTCCGATTACTGATCTGAAAAGACCGACGTGCTCCACAAAGTGAGCACTTCAGGCCCGTGCATTCATTTCATTTCTGTCACCTCACCTGCAATTGCCCAATCCGGTAGCGATCTGCAATCGACTTAAACTTTAAACTGCCATAACTTCTTCACCGTAGCTCCAATTGACGAGCCGTAAAGACAGACCGGTAGAGCACTTCAAGCACTACAGTTCTAGATCATAATCTTCCATCTATGCTCAGTTTAAGTATAGTCCATTTTTGGCATCATTAAGGCATCAATTGGCCCTTTAAAGCCGCATCTGGCATACATTAATCATTAGACTTGGCATGTGAACAAGCCCTCATCACTAACCATTACTCAAGTAGGCTTCAAAGAAGCTTACCTTGCATTTCTCTGCTCTTTTTTTTATCATGGAAGCGAAGCTGCATGACATCATTTCAGCTCTTCATCTCAGCTTCGTAACATGCAATAAAACCTTCTGGATCATATCCCTGAAAATTATAATACTTCTCCCGAACAGCATCAAGTGCTATCTCTATAGCATCATCAATCTTCTTTTTTATCTGCATCGCTTTTGCTTCCTGCAGACATCCCTAAACTAATTCCATCATTTTAGGCAAATCTGCAGCAACTGTAAGATTCTTATCAAATCTATTGGCACTGAAATCTTCGAGAAACTGCTTTAACTGTTCTGGCATCTCTGTCTTGACCTCCCACCCCGGCTCGTTTCGCGCCGGGTTAACCAGATGTCGGGGGATATGGGTTCGCGAGGTGAGCCGCGTCAGCAAAGGTCTGCTTGCTATGGGAAATAAGAGAGACAAGACGCACAGCACAAGGCAACAGATTCTGTCAACACTTTAAATACTTAAAACTCGACAATCAAAATGGTTTAAACTGCTAATGATTAGCCTAAGTGGAATTCGATTACAAATCATTGCCATTAATGACACTAATGGAGTTGGGAGAGTTTAATGCTCTCAAATTAGATCAAGACTATAAAATTTTCACTTATGCTCGCTATTAGAGTCTTTATATGCTGATTAAGAGGTAATTATCTGACAAAATCCCCTGCTTGATACCCTTGTATCTGCCAAATACAGTAGAGAGAGTTTATCATCTTTCCTTGCTTACTCGAGAGCGAGTTTTGACTTCCCTTTGTTTGCTTGTCCCGCCTTGCTTCTTTGTCCTTGATTTGCTTTAATCATTGCACGCTTTGCTTGCACGATTTAACCTCGACAAGCATCTCTTTTCTTGCTTGATTGGATTGGAGATCGAGAGAGAGAAAAAGCTCGCCTTCTTGCCTTGGTTTCGATTGAGAGAGAGAGCTCGCCTTCTTAGCTTGGTTTCGATTGAGAGAGAGAGCTCACCTTCTTAGCTTGGTTTCGATTGAGAGAGAGAAAAAGCTCGCCTTCTTGGCTTGGTTTCGATTGATGAGAGAGAGAGAGCTTGCATTCTTGGCTTGGTTTCGATTGAGAGCGAGAGAGCTCGCCTTATTCGACGGAGATCAAGGGCGAGAGCCCTTGCTTCCTCTCTTTCCTTCTTACCCCTCTTGTTATGCCCTCGATGACTTGCTTGCTCTTCGTTTTCTTGCCAACCTTCATAGCCCTCCTATAATTAGCATGCCCTTTAGTTTTTTGCCCCCACCACGCAATCACGGCACCGTGACTGACGTGGCGTGGGAAGGGGTTTGATGATGTGGCAGTTACGCATCTTGACCTCCGCCAAAATCTCCGCGAGTGGCACCAAAACAGAGCGCCCTGCCCTGCTGATGCTTTCTAGTTTCATGGTCGGCGGCGTCCGAGCCTTCCAGCCCCCAGCGCGAGCTTCCCTTCCTCCTGCGCGGCTCTATTCGCTCTCTGCTCGACATCGTTTTGCTCCGCCCTCTTTTCTTCACTTCACACCCACTTATTTATTAAGTGGGCAGCCTTTGATTGAATTTTAGTGGGCGGCCATGCCATGGCTATGTTGGGCGGCCATAGCTTTTGTGTTGGCCCTTGTAAGAGAACCACAATTGATTTACCTTTCGAGCCCCGTCCACAACCTCGAGCCCCGGTCACGGCAATGCCAAGCACAACATATGGTATACGTTCCGACCAACTCAGTGCCGCTAAGCATGACGTTTTACTCTCAACAGCTCTCAGCTAACAATATCATCGTGAATTTACTTGCCCGCAACAAGGTCCTGAATAGTGCCACATGCCCCCAAGATGGAAGTATAAGTGATTGCATCTAGTAAAAGACATTTCCTTTGCACTCGGTTATTTATTACTTGTATCAGCTTCTCAGATAATGCCAAAATTATCTAGCTCAGTAGTGTCGACAACTGTCACCGGCATCAATCCATATTATCTCATGAACCCGGACTCGGTTTGGCGAGCCGTTAATTCCTTTAGACTTCTCAAACTGCATAGAACGCATACGAACCCTACTGAAGTAGCCAAAATTCTCAGATGGCACTCCGACCGAGCGGACCGGGACTGGCACGGAACTGGCCCCCGGTGAATCTTTAACTGCCCATATCTTCGCAACCGTAACTCCGATTGCTGATCTGAAAAGACCGGCGTGATCCACAAAGTGAGCACTTCAAGCGTGTGCATTCATTTCATTTTTGTCACCTCAGCTGCAGTTGCCCAATCCGGTACGGATTTGCAATCGACTTAAACTTTAAAGTGCCATAACTTCTTCACCGTAGCTCCAATCGACGAGCCGTAAAGACAGGCCGGTAGAGCACTTCAAGCACTACAGTTCTAGATCATAATCTTCCATCTGTGCTCACTTTAAGTATAGTCCATTTTTGGCATCATTAAGGCATCAATTTGCTCTTTAAAGCCGCATCTGGCATACATTAATCATTAGAGTTGGCCTGTTAACAAGCCCTCATCACTAACCATTAATCAAGTAGGCTTCAAAGAAGCTTAGCTTGCATTTCTATGCTCTTTTTCTTATCATGGAAGCGGAGCTGCATGACATCATTTCGGCTCTTCATCTCAGCTTCGTAACATGTAATAAAACCTTCTGGATCATATCCCTAAAAATTATAATACTTCTCCCGAACAGCATCAAGTGCTAGCTCTATAGCATCATCAATCTTCTTTTTTATCTGCATCGCTTTTGCTTCCTACAAACATCCTTGAACTAATTCCATCATTTTAGGCAAATCTACAACTGCGAGATTCTTATCAAATCCACTGGCACTGAAATCTTCAAGAAACTGCTTTAACTGTTCTGGCATCTCCATCTTAACCTCCCACCCCGACTCGTTTCACATCGGGTTCACCATATGTCGGGGGATATGGGTTCGCGAGGTGAGCCATGTCAGCACCGGGGGCTGCTTGCTGTGGGAAATAAGAGAGACAAGAGGCACAGCACAGGGCAACATATCCTGTCAACACTTTAAATACTTAAAACTCGACAATCGAAATGGTTTAAATTGCTAATGATTAGCCGAAGTGGAATTCTATTACAAATGGTTGCCGTTAACGGCACAGATGGAGTTGGGAGAGTTTAATGCTCTCAAATTAGATCAAGACTGTAAAATTTCCACTTATGCTCGCCATTAGAGTCTTTATAAGCTGATTAAGAGGTAAGTATCCGACAAAATCCCCTGCTTGATATCCTTGTACTTGCCAAATACAGTAGAGAGAGTTTATCATCTCTCCTTGCTTACTCGAGAGCGAGTTTTGAATTCCCTTTGTTTGCTTGTCCCGCCTTGCTTCTTTGTCCTTGATTTGCTTTAATCAATGCACGCTTTGATTGCACGATTTAACCTCGACAAGCATCTCTTTTCTTGCTTGATTGGATTGGAGATCGAGAGAGAAAAAGCTCTCCTTCTTGGCTTGGTTTCGATTGAGAGAGAGATGTCGCCTTCTTAGCCTGGTTTCGATTGAGAGAGAGAGCTCTCCTTCTTAGCTTGGTTTCAATTGAGAGAGAGAAAAAGCTCGCCTTCTTGGCTTGGTTTCGATTGATGAGAGAGAGAGCTCGCATTCCTTGCTTGGTTTCGATTGAGAGATAGAGAGCTCGCCTTCTTCGATGGAGATCAAGAGCGAGAACTCTTTCTTACTCTTTTTCCTTCTTACCCCTCCTGTTATGCCCTCGTTGGCTTGCTTGCTCTTCGTTTTCTTGCCAACCTTCATAGCCCTCCTATAATTAGCGTGCCCTTTAGTTTTTTGCCCCCACCACGCAGTCACGGCGCCGTGACTGACGTGGCGTGGGAAGGGGTTTGATGACGTGGCAGTTGTGCATCTTGACCTCCGCCAAAATCTCCGCGAGTGGCACCAAAACAGAGCGCCCTACCCTGCTGATGCTTTCTAGTTTCATGGTCGGCGGCGTCCGAGCCTTCCAGCCCCCAGCGCGAGCTTCCCTTCCTCCTGCGCGGCTCTATTCGCTCTCTGCTCGACATCGTTTTGCTCCGCCCTCTTTTCTTCACTTCACACCCACTTATTAAGTGGGCGTCCTTTGATTGAGTTTTAGTGGGCAGCCATGCCATGGCTATGTTGGGTGGCCATAGCTTTTGTGTTGGCCCTTGTAAGGGAACCACAATTGATTTACCTTTCGAGCCCCGGCCACGAGCCCCGGCCACGGCCTTGAGCCCCGGTCACGGCAATGCCAAGCGCAACATATGGTATACGTTTCGACCAACTCAATGCAGCTAAGCATGACGTTTCACTCTCAACAGCTCTCAGCTAACAATATCATCGTGAATTTACTTGCCCGTAACAAGGTCCTGAATAGTGCCACATGCCTCCAAGATGGAAGTATAAGTGATTGCATCTGGTAAAATACATTTCCTTTGTACTCGGTTATTTTTTACTTGTATCAGCTTCTCAGATAATGCCAAAATTATCTAGCTCAGTAGTGTCGACAACTGTCACCGGCCTCAATCCATATTATCTCATGAACCCGGACTCGGTTTGGCGAGCCGTTAATTCCTTTAGACTTCTCAAACTGCATAGAACGCATACGAACCCTACTGAGGTAGCCGAAATTCTCAGATAGCACTCCGACTGAGCGGACCGGAGTGGCACGGAACCGGCCCTCGGTGAATCTTTAACTGCCCATATCTTGGCAACCGTAACTCCGATTGCTGATCTGAAAAGACCGACGTGCTCCACAAAGTGAGCACTTCACGCCCGTGCATTCATTTCATTTCTGTCACCTCACCTGCAGTTGCCCAATCCGGTACGGATCTGCAATCGACTTAAACTTTAAACTGCCATAACTTCTTCACCTGTAGCTCCAATCGACGAGCCATAAAGACAGGCCGGTAAAGCACTTCAAGCACTACAGATCTAGATCATAATCTTCCATCTGTGCTCACTTTAAGTATAGTCCATTTTTGGCATCATTAAGGCATCAATTTGCCCTTTAAAGCCGCATCTGGCATACATTAATCATTAGAGTTGGCCTATTAACAAGCCCTCATCACTAACCATTAATCAAGTAGGCTTCAAAGAAGCTTAGCTTGCATTTCTCTGCTCTTTTTCTTATCATGGAAGAGGAGCTGCATGACACCGGATGCATTGGCGGTTTTAAAAGCTTCAAATTCCAACACCAATTGATAGTTTTGTGATTTTTTTAAATTTCAATGATGAAGAAAGCTATATTTAATGAGCATCGCCTACACTATGAAAAAGACATTCGTATTGAATGAAAAGGCATCCGTTTTCAAGGACCACTGACACCTTTTTTATATTTCTTAATATCAATCTATTTTTCTACGTAATGTAAGCTCTTCTTTCATTGGAGGAGCACTTTTTCCTCTCTCTTCTAAAAGGTCCTCCAACCTCCAAAATCTCCTAATGTGTGGGTCTAATGCCAAAGATGTGGCCTCTACTTAAACCCAATCGTTTTGGAGGTAGTGGTTGTTGTGGTAGCAGCTCTACTGATGCGTCCACATCACCGAGAGAGCATCCACCACTCTCTTCAATAGATAGTTCACCAATTGGCACACCATATACACCTTGGTGATCACACGAGCATGATCCTAGCAAGGTGTACAAGAGCATGGATAGGACTGATGTGATGGATAGGGTTGGAAAGCCCATGCAATAGAGGATTTGGCAGCTCAGTAAGTCCATGCAACAGAGTATTTGGCAGCTCTGTATTGTCTAGTTCGGCCACTCTCTGATGAAGATTTGGGATAATCAAGATGATGAAAGAAAGGATTACATCGTCGAGGCTATTCACAGAGAGTATAGGCCGGCATAGGGGTACGATCCAGTCTTGAATGATTGGATTTTGAGTGTGTTTATTGCCACAATGTCACACGTCAGCCAGAGGCAAGAGATAGGTACAAGGATGGCAGTCCAAAGCCGACATGGTTGGATGCAGAGGAGTGGGTGGGGATTGTACGAGAGACACAAGACAATACTCAGAGATTTCGGCATCAAAGAGATGCACTCAGAGCATGTTTGGAGTCTATTGGAGCGTCACTTCTTGGAAGTGGGGGCTACGACACACTTCAACATGACTTTGTAAGTATTATACGTATGCTTTAAATTGTAAAAAATGTATATGTTATTTGAAGGTTTATCTTATGATTAATTATTAATTTTGCAAGAAGTTGCCGTGAATTTCCCTCAGACACGCCGAGAGGAGAAGTATGAGTACAAGCATGGACTTGTGGCCCTTTTAACCCAGCTATAGGAGGTGGGAGAGGCCATTGACTGGGAGGCATTACCATGAGGGTGACATCCTCCATATATGTTTTTTTGTAGTTGTGGTCTTCTTGAATCAATTGTGCTCATTCATTGTTTACATGTACAGTTTCACGTTTATGTTTATGGTTTTGCATTCTGTTTACGATTATGATTATGGTTAGACAATCAGGTTATAGTTATGGTTTGGCAATCAAGTTATGGTTATGGTTTTGCATTCCGTTTACGATTATGATTATGGTCAGACAATCAGGTTATAGTTATGGTTTGGCAATCAAGTTATGGTTATGGTTTTGCATTTCGTTTACGATTATGATTATGGTTAGACAATCAGGTTATAGTTATGGTTTGGCAATCAAGTTATAGTTATGGTTTTGCATTCCGTTTACGATTATGATTATGGTCAGACAATCATGTTATAGTTATGGTTTGGCAATCAAGTTATGGTTATGGTTTTGCATTTCGTTTACGATTATGATTATGGTTAGACAATCAGGTTATAGTTATGGTTTGGCAATCAAGTTATGGTTATGGTTTTGCATTCCGTTTACGATTATGATTATGGTCAGACAATCATGTTATAGTTATGGTTTGGCAATCAAGTTATGGTTATGGTTTTGCAATGATGGTATGGCAATCGTGTTATGGTTATGGTTTGACAATCAGGTTATGGTTATGGTTTTGCAATGGTGGTATGGTTGTTATGGTTATGGTATGATAAGCAAGTTATGGTTATGGTTATGGTATGGCAAGTAGTCTATGGTTATGGTTATGGTTATGGTTATGGTTATGGTTATGTGGTTATATGGTTATGGTTATGTGGTTATATGGTTATGGTTATGGTAATGGTTATGGTTATGGTTATGGTTATGGTTATGGTTATGGTAATGGTAATGGTTATGGTTATGGTTATGGTTATGGTTATGGTTATGGTTATGGTAATGGTTATGTGGTTATATGGTTATGGTTATGGTTATGGTTATGGTTATGGTTATGGTTATGGTATGGCAAGAAAATTATGGCTATGGTTTTACAAATACGGTCTGATAATCATGTTATGGTTATCGTTTGGCAATCAGGTTATGGTTATGGTTTTGCAATGATGGTATGACTGTTATGGTTATGGTATGACAAGCAAGGTATGGTTATGGTATGACAAGTAGGTTATGATTATGGTATGGCATGCATATTATGTTTATGATTTTGCAAATACGATTTGGCAGTCATAATATGGTTATACCTGAGGTTTTCAAATCATGTTTTAATTATGGTTATAAAATCTTCATGTCCTTGTGGCTATGGTTTGGGAGTCAAAGTTATGATTATGCTTTTGGAAACTTGTCATGTTTAAGCTTTTGATTTTGTGGTTTTGTCATGGTTTTCAATTTTGCTAATTTATACTTACTTGCCCTTCAATGTAAAGCTATAGGTGGAGTGTTGTTTCTTTTGCACTCTTCCTTTGGGCTGAGAGGGCTATTTTCTCGTGTTGTAGTACATGCAACATCAGCTCCCATCTCTCTCCACCCAAAAAAAATGTAGGTTTTGCCACCAATTAGGTATTGGTATACACGATCTAATACACGTCGAAATAGGCGTCGGTATAAAAACTTAATTTTGATGCCTATTTGAGCATTGATACCGGTGTAAACTTAGTTTTGTATTCCTACGGAAGATATACCAATATGTATACTGATGATATGATGCCGATGCTTATTCCAAGGCTTATACTAGGCTTTTTACTTTTAAAACAAACTTTGAATCATCGGTATCCTCGTCGATTTTCGTGCAGTGTTGAAGTGAACAAGAGGTTAATAAGGACAATCAAGAAATTGATGGACTAATTTACTATAAGGGTCTTCTCTATATTTCAGCAGGACCAACACGCTTGGAGGTACTTTAGCAGAGGCATGATCTGCCATTGATAGGGCATTTTGGGGTTAATAAGACAATTCAATTTGCTCTTGTGACTTTTGGTGGCCTCAAATGTGGAACCTTGTCGAGTAGTATGTAGGCACTTATGACACTTGAAATAAATCAAACGCCCCTCATCATCATCCTCATGGGTTACTCCATCACTTACCCATTCCAAGCAAGCCATGGTCATCCATCTCCATGGATTTCATTATAGAGCTACCCTAGTCACAAGTATTTGACTCCATTTAGTGGTCGTGGATCGCTCTACAAAGATGGCACACTTCATTCCAACCACCAAAACCATCACTAAAGAAGGTACGGCCAAACACTTTTTACATCATATATATCATTATCACGGATTACCGTGTGATATAGTTTTTTATTGAGGCCTACAATTCATCTCTAGCTTCTAGAAAAGCTTATTCAAGCTAATCGAAGTACAAATCAACCTCTCCTCATTCAATCACCCACAAAGTGATGGACAAATAGAAAGAGTGAATCAAGTTTGGAATATTATCTCCATTGTACAAACAATTACCGCCACGATAATTGGATCAATCTCCTACCACTAGAAGAATTCTCCCCACCCGTCACACTCCATTCTTTGCTAATTATGGTCAACGTCCCAAAAAGGATATCCAAACGCACCATCAGGTAAAGAATCCACTTTTTCTTAACCTTGCACAGTAGTTGTCTACAGTTCACAAAGAACTTATAATTCATATTAAAGAATCTAAATCCAAGTATAAGGAAAGTGCAAATCTACATCGCAGGCAGCATCCAAAATACAAAGAGGGGGATAAAGTGTGGCTCCATTGGTGTGATCTATGTTCATATCGTCCCTATCAAAAGCTGCATTATTGAAGGCTTGGCCCATTTAAAATTATTTGTCAAGTCAATCCAGTCACCTATTGACTCCAGTTGCCCTCATCCATGAAAATCCATCCGATATTTCATGTCTCCCTCCTAGAACCTTGTCTCACATCTAACATCCCAGGAAGAGCCCTACAACCACCTCCTCTAGTTGAGATTCAAGGACATGAAAAATACGAGGTGAAGAAAGTCCTAGATTCTTGAGTTCTGTGTAGCAGGTTACAATACTTAGTGCATTGGAAAGGATATTCTTATGAGCGCATATAGAGCTAGAAGAGAGCAAGAGGAGGCGCTCACAATGTACAAGAATTTGGAATTGATGATAAGATTAATATTGATTATAAGACTTAATACTTTATTAGAGAGCTAGATACAAGACTTGGATTACATGGCTTGAGTACAAGACAAGGCTTGATTGCAAGGACAAGACTTGAACATAAGACTAGAAGAGGGATTTCCTCATAGGAGCCTCACAACTGGTGTTGGCAAGACTGAGGGGCTTGTGGCCCAAGACCCCTATTTATACCACTGCTTGAGGAGGTTACTTCAGGAGGTTAGAACTTTCTAGGTTCTTCTTGAGGAGGTTGGAACCTTCTAGAACCTTCTTGATCCTTCTAGTTCTTTTAGAACCTTCTAGATCCTTCTTCAACTTTCTAGAGCTTTCCAAAACCTTCTAGATTCTTTTGGAATCTTCTCCAAGCTTCTAGAAACTTCTAGAATCTCCTTGATACTTTTAGAACCGTACCTTCTAGAATCTTCTAGATCCTTCTAGATTCTTCTAGAGCCTTCTAGTGATGATGTAGGCGATGACATAGGTGATGACACCAGTGATGATGCATGCGATGCCACAAGCAATGATGCAGGCCATGACATAGACGATGATGCAGATGATGACACAAGCGATGACATTAACAATGATGTAGGTGATTTAAGAAGCGATGATGTTGTCTTCTAGAGTCTTCCAGAACTTTCTTCCAAGATCTTCGAAGACTTTCTAGAATCTCCTTAGTGATTTCCTAAAGGAAACTCAAGGAGACCGACTCTTAAGCCTCCATGACATTATCCCCTCCTCTAGCGACGAGTTCCACGAGGAGCGGTTTTGCTTCTTCGCATGGGAGAAAAGCTAGATGGATGTTGTTGATGGTACTCGAGAAGTTTGGACCAATGGCAAGACTCGAGTACTAAAACATGGAAGATTGCATAAATCCGCATAGACTTTGGAAACTTGAGAGGATATGTGACTGGATTCGCTTGGCCAACTATCTTGAATGGTCCAAGTCTTTGATAATCTAGCTTTTGCAAAGGGTGAGATGAACGTAGATCACGGTGGAGAAGCCACACTCGATCCTTAATCTCGTATAGTGGATGTTGCATTTTGTTAGAACAAGGATCCTAAGCCTAGGGGGTTAGAGACCTAAGCTAGGGGCTTGGACTGGACTAGTGTGGATTGGGGATCCATATGATGTCTAGGGCTAGGATCCTATCTATACATAGGGTGGTAGGGTGGTGGATCCGTTATCACAGTCTCCTAGGCCTTTCACTGGTATCAGAGCTCAAGGAAGGAGGATCCATGGAAGGAGGGAAAGGTTCTCTCTTTCTTTCATCCAAGCGGCATGCCCTATCAAGGGGTCTCTCTCTCTCTCTCTCTCTCTCTCTCTCTCTCTCTCTCTCTCTCTCTCTCTCTCTCTCTCTCGTTGGGGTCCCATGGCAGCAAGGCATGCATGGTTATCTCAAAGGGCAGCAGGGCTAGGAGCCTATCTATACATAGGGTGGTAGGGTGGTGGATCTGTTATCACATTCTCCTAGGCCTTTCACTGGTATCAGAGCTCTCTCTTTCTTTCGTCCAAGAGGCATGCCCTATCAAGCCTGGTCTCTCTCTCTCTCTCTCGTTGAGGTCCCATGGCAGCAAGGCGTGCATGGTCATCTCAAAGGGCATCAAGGCATGGAAGCAATGACTCTCTCTCTCTCTCTCTCTCTCTCTCTCTCTCTCTCTCTCTCTCTCTCTCTCTCTCTCTCTCTCTCTCTCTCTCTCTCTCTTTCTTGTATGTTCTTTCTTGGCCACAGAAAACTGTCCCTGCAGAATCACCCGGGGCGGTCACTTTTTAGAATGTGTATGATATCACGTGAGTTAACTGGAGAGGATTATTAAAAGACCAAAATGTATACATACAGAGGGGGGTGGGGGTTTTTTAAATAGGCTCACAGTGTAAGTATAGTATGTATATTGGGGTATTATTAATTACCTCTTGAATGCACGTGATATAGGGGTCTTTTGATAAGTGACTGCCCCGGGTAGAATCGAGGAGGGCCAAGGAGGCTGCGCGGGAAGGAATCCCATCAGCAAGTTATCACCCTCTTGGGTTTTGCCTTGAACCTCTACACGTTTTATGTAACGTAGACGGCCCCTGGCGGGCTTGGCAGCTAGCACTGGATGTTTTTTTCCTTGCGCAGGCTCGGTAGCCTCCATAGCTACCCCTTGGTTTTGTTTTTCTCTCCACATTTTTTTTTTGTGAGCGCCCAAGTGAGCTATGTGGCCACAATAGGGGTCCATCCCCATGCTAGACGACACAACCCGGGCATGCCAAGGGTGTCGCAATCCTCGAACCTCGGCTTGGCTGCCATGAGTTGGAATCACCATGTAGTTGTCACAACACACTGCATTTTCCTCAGATTGGACTGCATGCAGCATGCATGTTCTCATGTGTCCATGTGATTGCTTACGAAATCATATGCACAAACATTCGCACACAAAAAGCCGCGAATTTATTCTGGTGGAGTACTATAATAATGAAGAAAGATAGCACGGTTATCTTTACAATCCATTATCGCTCTTCATCATGAGTTTCACATAATGCAAGGCATTCCGAGAGAAGCCTTGCAACTAGCATCCATCAGGGTACATGAGGGCAGGACAAGCTTCAAATTTCAACACGGGTTGCAAGGATCATGGAAGCGCTACCACATAGGCCATGCGGCTAGCAAGGTAAGTCAGCACAAGTTAGTCATGAGGTAAGCATTTGTTTTTTAGGTTGTTTGGCAAATTTGTTCAAACATCATGAGTGATTTTTGTCCCAGCAAGGCTGTTGCACAAATTATCAAGCTCCATTCATTTGCATGGTTTTGCTAGCATGCATGATCATCACTTGTACATGCAATTGAATTATGCCTATAATCTGCATGCTGCATTGTTACATTGAAATTTACATAACTTTTCAGGCAAGCAAGGCTTGCATTGCCTTCTAGAAAGGCTCGCATGCAATCGAGGGGAGTGCACTTTAGGCACTCCAAGCACAAGCACGGCTTGTGACAGTTGTCTTCAGCATTACAATTTTGTTGGCATCGAACCAATGCTTAACCTGCCAACATGACTGGCTTGAGTACTCGCAGCCCTGATCTGCTGCAATAGAGGGGAGTGCACTTTAGGCACTCCAAGCACAAGCACGGCTTGTGACAGTTGTCTTCAGCATTACAATTTTGTTGGCATCGAACCAATGCTTAACCTGCCAACATGACTGGCTTGAGTACTCACAGCCCTGATCTGCTGCACGGATCAATAGCAGTTCAATTTTGATGCCCATGAAATCTCAAGGAGATCAGCACACCCTGTGGCTCGACTTCATGAAGGGTGCACAGAGCTCGGCATGGCCGACTTCTTGTCACTGCTTCCAGAAGCCGACAAAAATGCTTGCCACACGGAACTAGCCAATTTCAATTGAAATTGCTCGACAAGGTCCAATCTTTTTCTCATGCTCTCTGTATGTCAATAGCCGGATCAGTTGGCTATTAGAACTAACAGATTTTGGTGAAGCAAGGCTTCCATTTAGGGATCTTCAATTGTGGCTTCTCCCGTTTGGCATATGCTATGAGCATACGGATTTGGGAGGGATTAGCCAATGGGCTTGCAAGTTATTTTATTTTGTGAACAACGGGCATATATGGAGCAAGAGGGTGAATTTTGTATACGACAACTTACACTCGTTGTGTATACGACCATTCCCCCTCGCACAACAGATATGGCTATGAGCCATCTATGAGACAACAGATATGGCTATGAGCCCCATCTGTGTGAGAGCCAAATATGGCTATGAGCCATCTGTGAGCAATCTGTGAGCAAGGCTTCAATTCAGGAATCTTGCATTGAGCTTTTTCCTGTTTAGGGTATGCTATGAGCACACACCCTTGGGGAATTTCTCCATATGCCTGCAGGATATTTCAGGGTGTGTATATGATGCATACGCCGACTTTCTCTCATGCAACAGAGCTAGTCATGATCTACATTTGAGCGAGATTTTCCTTCGACATCTCTTGACAACTGGCTACAACAGGATGACCACATTAGACCATGTTCAATATTGTTTAGTTTTCCATGTTTATACATTTACATTGGAAACTAATGCTTTTGTGCAAAGCAAAGTTCTTTGACAATTTTACATGAAGCAAGGCTTCTCCCTTGTGCCAAGGTACTGCCCAATGAGTTGGCAAGGGCCTTCCCCCTGAGTAGTAGTGTGTTCATGCATGTGTGTCAATAGGGCCCTTGGCCTGCTGCTGCGTAAGTTGTATCACTAATGTAGTTAATTTAGTGACGTTTTCATTTAGAGATCCAAAATTTCCTTCCATTACTGATATGCATGTCTCAAATGCAACAAATTCTTGAGTATCAAGCAACTCATAACCGTCATCACCTCCCGTAGCATCGCGGCCACCCTCCGTGAGAGCATCTGGCCGCAAACCATCATGGGCACGATTAGGCGTATGATGCTCGAAATAGAAATTCATGTTGATATCTCAATCCATGGCAGCACCGTGCAGTGGAAGGAATAGAAAGAAAAATACCTTGACTCGAAAAATAATCCCGTAGCCGTAGGATGCACCGCAAAAGGTAATTAGCTGTGCTAATTACGTTGGTGGTCCAAGCTTTAATCAACCGGTCAATTTGTTGGTAGTCCAAGCTTTAATCAACCGGTAAATTCACCCGTTCAAGGATACCGTGTAGATTTGTCGCAGTCGGATTAATGTTCCAATGCAACTATTGATGATGGACACTGGGTGGACAATCGGAAGAAATTTCTGCACTTTAACAATATTTGCAGCAAACACACTGCATATCCATGAATGCTTGTTGGACGAGATGAGAGCTTGCTTGTATTGTCAATTGAGGTCGACTGCATACTGGGTGGGCATGCCCCCTTGTCCCAAGGCCAAGGCCAACGGCCTTAGGGCTTGCTTAACAATGAGAAAAGAGAGCTCGCACAGGGACGGCTATGGGGTTGCGACTGCCCCGCGAGACCGATTTGTTGATGGGCGCGTACCCGATGCCGTCCACACAGGCCACTCCCGTGATGGGTTTTGCTGGCCTGGTGTGCGCGCACCCTCCGAGCGATGCAGCACGAGGTTTGGGTGAGGTCGACTACGTGTCCCTCCCCGCCTCAAGAGGCTCTGCACACGCTCTTCCACTCTGGCGCCTTCCTCCCTTGGGAAGAGAGAATCCCCACAACATGCTGTTGAGTATGGAGCCTGATTCACGCTTGTAATTTTCTGTGGTAAAAGCGCACATTTGTAAGGCCCCCATTATGAGGAGAAGCCATCGTGCGTGAAGGAAAATCACTCACCGGAAACCAAAATTTTCATGGACAAAAATCAGGGGCAACTTTAGAGGCCTCAGAGCGGAGGCCCCTGAGACTTTTTTTCGCCGGAATATTATGGTCGGACGGCGGCCGGAAAGTGGTCGGAAAACAACCGGTCGGTTGGCCGATGGTCGGTAGTCAATGGCCGATGGCTGGTGGCCTACGGTCGGAAGTCAATTGCCGGTGGCCGGTGGCTGAATTCAAAAGCGGACTTGTCTTCTCAAGGGCGGCCACACATGGGCAGATTGGAGGGTCCGATTTGGACTTATTCGCACAAGGGCGGCTACACATGGCTGTCTCTCATTAGAGAGGGCAGCCCTTTTGGCCTATAAAAGGAGGCCATTTCTACACACATTTCATAGTGTGAAGTTGATGCAACAAGGTGAGTGTAAGGTGGTGAGAGTGAAGCAAGGCGGGAGCTCTATCAAGGGTTTAATCCCTTTGTAAACTACTTCTTCTTTTGAAGTGCTAAAGCCATTGAGTGGCTGCTTTCCCGTGGACGTAGCCCACATTGGGTGAACCACGTATATCGTATGTACTCTCTCTCTCTCTCTCTACTCTATAATCTCTTGTGTGTGAAATCTATCTCTCTCCATTAAGTAATCTACTCAAAAATCTATTTAGCTACGTCTTATTTTCTTACAACTGGTATTAGAGCAAGGTTTTCTCGTAGCTAAATTATCTCAAGGAAAGGATTCCTTGAATTGAGTGGGAGTTATGGCAGAGGAAGGGAAGCTCAAGATTGAGAAGTTCAACGGCAAAAACTACCAACATTGGAAGATGCAGATTGAAGACTATCTCTACCAGAAGGACCTCTATTTGCCACTAGGCGGTCTTGCGAAGAAGCCCGCAACAATGGCAGATGAAGCATGGATTGTCCTTGATTGAAAGGCACTGGGAACAATCCGGTTAAGCTTGGCGTCAACGGTGGCCTTCAATGTTTTGGAGATGAAGACCACGGAGGACTTGATGAAGTCACTTGACGTCTTCTACAAGAAACCATCGGCATCCAATAAGGTATTTCTTTTGAAGCGCTTGTTCAATCTAAAGATGGCAGAGAATGGTTCAGTTGCAGAACACCTAAATGACTTTAACACAAACATAAGTCAACTTCGATCAGTGAAAATCAATTTCGATGACGAAGTGCGAGCTCTCCTTATACTATCATCTCTACCGGATAGTTGGAACAGCCTTGTGATGGCTGTAAGTAATTCTATCTCTGGCACAAATACTCTTAAGTTTGATGATGTTGTGGGTGTTCTCCTAAGCAAGGAAATGCGATGGAGAAGCACAGGAGAATCATCAAGTGCTGCACTATCAGTGGAAACAAGAGGAAGGCCTAAGGAGAGGTTCAAAAACCAAAAGGGTCGCGATCGCTCAAGGCGGAGCAAGTCATGCACAAAGTCAGTTCTTGAATGTTGGAACTGCGGAAAGAAGGGCCACGTCAAGAAGGATTGTTGATCCAAGAAGAAGAAGGAGACAGAGTCTCAAGACAACAAGCCAACATCGGAGGCCAATGTGGCAGGTAAAGTAGAGCAAGATGCTCTAATTCTCTCATTAGACAATGTGTCTAATTCCTGGATAGTAGATTCCGGGGCTTCATTCCAAGCGACACCACACAAGCAACATTTCCAAGACTACACCAAAGGTAAGTTTGGGTATGTATACTTGGGAGATGATGAAGCTTGTGATATTGTCGGCAAAGGTACAGTTTCTGTCAAAACTGCTAACGAAAATGAATGGAAGCTTAAAGATGTTAGGCATATTCCTTCTCTTCGCAAAAATTTGATCTCTACAGGACAATTGGACGATGAAGGTCACAACATTGCATTTGGAAACAAACGGTGGAAGATCTCAAAGGGATCTTTGGTGGTTGCCAAGGGAGAAAAAGTCGGTACACTTTACTTGTGTACTATTGGCACGCAACCTTCAGCTTGTGCAGCAACTACAGAAGTTGACAGTGCGGTGTGGCACTACCGACTTGGGCATATGAGTGCCAAAGGAATGCAAATCCTTCAAACAAAGAAGCTTCTACCAGGTTTGAAAGAAGTGGACTTAGAGTTCTGTGAAGATTGTGTTTATGGTAAACAAAAGAGGGTAAAATTTCAAAAATCAGAAAATGAAAGAAAAAATAAAAAACTTGAGTTGGTTCATTCTGATGTTTGGGGTCCTGCAAGTACACCATCACTTGGTGGCTCATTGTAATATGTAACATTCATAGACGATGCGAGTAGAAAAACATGGGTTTATGTCATGAAGAATAAATCCGATGTATTTTCCATATTTCAAAGGTGGAAAGCCTTTGTGGAAAATGAAATAGGTACCAAGGTTAATGCCTCAGATCCGACAATGGAGGCGAATATTGCAGCCAAGCTTTTGAAAGCTTTTGTGCTAGCAATGGAATTCGGAGGCAAAGGACAACCCCAAGGACACCTCAACAAAATGGGATTTCGGAAAGGATGAACAGGACAATCATGGAACGAGCACGAAGCATGCGGCTACATACAGGCCTACCGCTTGAGCTTTGGGCGGAAGCTGTAAGTACGTCTGTGTACTTAATCAATCAGTCACCCTAGTCAACGGCATTGGATGGGGGAGTTCCAGAAGAGGCATGGACAGGTAAACCAGTGAATTATGCATTTCTCAAAGTGTTTGGGTGTGAGGCTTTCATGCACATAGATAGAAGCCTAAGATCAAAGCTAGATGCAAAGTCCAAAAAGTGTTTCTTCATGGGCTATGGAGAAGGAGACTTTGGGTATCGCCTATGGAATCCTGAAGATGGTAAAATCTTAAGGAGTAGGGATGTAATTTTTAACGAAAAAAATATGTACAAAGATTACTTGGAAAGAAAACAAACAAAAGAAACAGGTGATGAGTACATGGATCTTGAGGACGGTGAAGACTCAAGGACTGCAAACGTTGACAATGTGCAACAACGTCAACCAAATGAGGACCTCAACCTATTCCCTGAAGATCTACAAGAGCAAGTAGACCTCCAGAAAGGTTTGTTCCTTCCTTCAACCATCTCTTGATCTCAGATTCTGGAGAGCCGGAATCATACGAAGAAGCTATGCAACATGAATCCAAAGAACAATGGACGAAGAGCATGCAAGTGGAGATGGACTCACTACATCGCAACCAAACATGGGAGTTGGTTAAGTTGCCTAAAGGTAAGCGGGCACTTCAAAACAAATGGGTGTACAAGTTAAAGGAAGAAGAAGGTGGGAAGAAAAGGTACAAGTCTAGGCTTGTGGTAAAAGGTTTTTCTCAAAAGAAAGGTATTGACTTCAATGAAATATTTTCTCCTGTTGTAAAAATGAACTCAATTAGGCTTGTCTTAAGCCTTGTGGCTGCTCATGATCTAAATCTCAAGCAAATGGATGTAAATACGGCATTTCCTCACGGTGACTTAGAGGAGGAAATCTACATGCTTCAGCCAAAGGGGTATGAAGTAAAAGGTAAGGAGAAAATGGTTTGCAGATTAAAGAAGAGCTTGTATAGTTTAAAGCAAGCATCAAGACAATGGTACTTGAAGTTTGATTGATGGATGTTGGATCATGGATTCACAAGATGCAACTCGGATCACTGCGTCTACACGAAGAATTTGGGAGATGGGAAATTCATCATCCTAATGTTGTTTGTTGATGACATGTTGATTGCAAGTGCTAACATGCAGGACATCAAAGACCTAAAAGAGGAGCTGTCCAAATCTTTTTCAATGAAAGATTTAGGTGCTGCAAAGAGGATACTTGGTATGAAAATATCAAGGGACAGGACAAAGAAGACAATAAAGCTATCTCAAGAAGATTACATCAAGAAGGTACTAGAAAGGCTAGGTTTGCAATGCAAAATGCAAAACCAGTTTCTACACCTTTGGCTGGTCATTTTAAACTAACGAAGGATATGTGTCCGAAGACATAAGAGGAGATAGCCTATATGTCTAAAGTTCCATATGCTGCAGCGGTAGGTTCTCTAATGTATGCTATGGTCTGGACAAGGCCAGACATTGCACATGCAGTGGGAGTTGTGAGTAGGTTCATGGAAAACCGATCGAGGTAAAGAGCATTGGCAAGCTGTGAAGTGGATACTTAGGTATCTAAAAGGGACAACAACAAATGCTTTGTATTTTGAAGGAACTGATATTTTTCTAGAAGGGTATGCTGATGCAGATATGGCAGGTGACAAAGATACTCGAAGGAGCACTACTGGCTATGTGTTCACTGTTGGAGGCACAGCAATAAGCTGGGCTTCAAAGCTGCAGAAAGTGGTTTCACTTTCTACCACGGAAGCAGAGTATGTAGCAATGATGGAGGCAAGCAAAGAAATTATGTGGCTTCACAGATTCTTAGAAGAGCTTGGATTCAAACAAGACAATTGTGTCTTGTACAGTGATAGCCAAAGCGCTATCCATCTTGCGAAGAACTCAGCCTTTTATTCAAGGACAAAGCACATTGAGGTGAGATATCACTTCATACGCACTCTTTTGGAAGAGGGACAGCTCAAGCTAGGAAAGGTGCATACAAGTGAAAATCCTGCAGACATGTTTACAAAGGTGGTCAACAAGGAGAAGTTGAGCTTTTGCTCATCTTCAATCGGCATTCAAGGATAAGAAGCCAGAATGGAAAGCAGTCACAGGTTTGGTTTGGAGATCAGTCTCCAAGTGGGAGATTGTTGAGTATGGAGCCTGATTTACCCTTGTAATTTTCTGTGGTAAAAGCGCACATTTGTAAGGCCCCCATTATGAGGAGAAGCCATCGTGCGTGAAGGAAAATCACTCACCGAAAACCAAAATTTTCACGGACAAAAATCAGGGGCAACTTTAGAGGCCTCGGAGCGGAGGCCCCCGAAACTTTTTTTCGCCGGAATATTATGGCCGGACGGCAGCCGGAAAGTGGTCGGAAAACAACTGGTCGGTTGGCCGATGGCCGGTGGCCTGTGGTCGGAAGTCAATGGCCGGTGGCCGGTGGCCGAATTCAAAAGCGGACTTGTCTTCTCAAGGGCGGCCACACATGGGCGGATTGGAGGGTCCGATTTGGACTTATTCGCACAAGGGCGGCTACACATGGCTGTCTCTCATTAGAGAGGACAGCCCTTTTGGCCTATAAAAGGAGGCCATTTCTACACACATTTCATAGTGTGAAGTTGATGCAACAAGGTGAGTGTAAGGTGGTGAGAGTGAAGCAAGGCGGGAGCTCTATCAAGGGTTTAATTCCTTTGTAAACTACTTCTTCTTTTGAAGTGCTAAAGCCATTGAGTGGCTGCTTTCCCGTGGACGTAGCCCACATTGGGTGAACCACGTATATCGTGTGTACTCTCTCTCTCTCTCTCTACTCTATAATCTCTTGTGTGTGAAATCTATCTCTCTCCATTAAGTAATCTACTCAAAAATCTATTTAGCTACGTCTTATTTTCTTACACATGCAACATGCAAGAGCTTCTGAGGCTTAGAAGCACCATGCCTTTTTTTCCCCCCAAAAAGCAGCTTGGCTCTTGATACTAGTGTAAAGACTAGGGTGACTAGACGTGGAATCCACCTCCCAACTTCCCACTATAAAGGTAGACTCCTAGCCTTTTGCCCTAGCCGGTTTTGCCCTAGCCGGTTTCCCTTCCACACTGCATAGTCTGGCCCCTGGCCCAGTCTGTAACTCCCTAGCTTGCCCTTGTCCTGACACTTTGTGGTCACACTTTGATAAGAGAAAGTGAAAACAATTTATGTAAGATACTAATTAATATGCAAATGATGAAACCTATGCTACAATGAAAGAATAATCTTTTACTAAAATTAAGCAAAAGATGAACATCTCTCTACAAATAAGGAAAAACAACACGCTCTGCTCGAATTCTCATTCGCTAGTCTTCAAATAAAGGCGCTCTTAATATTTGAGAAAAGGGAAATATTAAGCGTACTATGAGTCTTAAGGGGCTTCTCTCCCAGATCCTCTTAATATTGAATTTCCTATGCGTGACCACAATATTATAGTATATATAATTAACATAATATGGTGGAAGGGAGAGCCTTTTACACATGTCAAAATCTGCGACATGGAAGCTAAACTCCAAAACTAAGAGAAGCCCCTGTGTACGTGATAGAGAGAGAGAGAGAGAGAGAGAGAGAGAGAGAGAGAGAGAGAGAGAGAGAAGCCCTTATGCATGCGATACTAGTTTTAAGGGGCTTGCCTCTTAGATTCTCGTAACATTGTCTTTCCTATGCGTGACCACAATATTACAGTATTTATTAAATATCATAGATATCACTAATACTCGGCTCCTACTACTAGGTCAACTTTTTTTAAAAATCAATTTATTAGTAAGATTCGCACAATAGACAGCCTTCGTTGCTTGTGTTGAGGCTGAGAGAGAGAGAGAGAGAGAGAGAAGGTCTTGTTGCAACTTGCACAATGCCTGCTCTTGGACCACCATATCCCTCCCCTTCCTCTGTCTTCTTCCGCCTCATGGAATTGTGCATGTCATCCTCCCCACATTGAGAGAGAGAGAGAGAGAGAGAGAGAGAGTGCAGATTGCTGTATCTCCAAGTATTTTATGCATCCCACTTCTTCAAAATCTTGGGTACCCCTACTGGCATGGTCCCACTCCACAGCAACTGCATTTGCCGACGACCTCATTGTATGGAGGCACTCATTTGTCACCCTTTTGTTTACTTCTGTACGACATCTGTTCAAGTTTCGCCTTCGATTTTTTTTTTTTGAAAATGGGTATCATCTACTATATTGTACCCCCTACTAGCTCATTGCTTGCTTTATTCATTAGTTTCAAAGATACCTTCGACCTGACCTGAGGCTTACCCACCAACTTGAGACTTACCCTTCAAAAGGAGTTTCGAACCTAACACGATTGATGGAATGCCTCGCGGGGTGCTCTAGTGACCAGCAGACTATGCACGCGATGTCGTACGGCAGTGCAATCATTAAATTGAAATTAGAAAAATGTTTGACCTCTGCCTCATTGTCGTTGTCACCTAGCGTCACCATGCGCTGCTGGTTCATTGACTCGCCTTGCCTCCCCCCGTTGATCGCCACCTTTTCGTCTTGTGTGATTGCCAACGGGGATCTTCAGTGATTCTCAAAAATAAAACAATAAAATTGATTGAGTACCCTATGCCAACTGCTTGCCTGCCCCCGTTGATCGCCTTGCCTCCCCACGTTGACGCCACCTTTTCGTCTTGTTTGATTGCCAACAAGGATCTTCAGTGATTCTCAAAAAAAAAAACAATAAAATATATTGGGTACCCCCAACTCGGCTCTTACTTTTAATTAAATCCACGTTCTTGAGAAAAAGAGGAGGAGTTAGCGAGCTAGAAGTTCAACTAGTCTTGCTTGGTGGGCCTTGCTATATAACAACTATAAAATGTAAGAGGACATATGCAAATTGACATTTAGCATCTAGCACTAAAGGAAACAAGATTGTCTCTAACTCAGCAACGGACTGAGAGGGAAATACATTTAGAAAATGTTATTATCTTTTTGGTTAGAGATAAATAAGTGGCATCAAGTAATAGAGATTATAGGGTGATTTTTAAGAGAGTTAGTTGATTTTTAAAGAGAAGCACGCACATTTTAAAATTGTTATTGTGTTCATGGGAGGATACAAAGTTAAGTGCATCTATGAACTGCAACAAGAAATGAGGTGCTTTACTGACCTGCAATGTTGTACTTGTAATTTTCGTGGATTGTCGAATCTATAGGCCGATATTTGAGTCAAGCTACAAAAAATCGATGTGAATAGTTAAACATATTGTCTTATAATGAAATCTCACATACTGAAAGTGCTAAATATACAGTGCACGTCATGCAGAGGTGCCATACAAAAGTATGGTGGAGAGCTGGCACTGTGGTCTCTCCAAAAAATTATAAGAAACGGAATCCGTGCCCTGCCCCGTAGCGTTTATGTGTTGCACCAAGAAAACGCATGCGCATGGGAAATTGGATGCAAATAACGGACCTTGTAGTGTTGTTGAGATGGAGACGCGCTTGCAATCACAACATCTAGTGCTCTGAATATATGTCCTCTTTTCCATACACAAAACACACATTAAGACAAATACAGAAGATGTAGGATATTGATTAAGCTTAAAGAGAAGCAGATATAACTTTATGTTCTATGTCCTTTGATCGTGTATGGGCAATACGTACAATGTCATCCATGGAGGAGGTCAGAAAAGGAGACAGTTGTGGGATAAGGAGATCAAGTCACCGGTTTGATTTTATGCTAGATAATATAAAAGCATGCCCTATTATTTGAAGCCGTCTGATTAAGGTCAAGGGCAATGGCTTTGGTCATACAAAGCGGTTGCTTGTGGACTCAAGTAATCACAAGAGCAGATTAGGCTTACTAAGTAAAAAACGAGTAAGCGGTTGAGCCAGTCACACTCACTTTCATATCGCATGGCATGCTGGTATATATTTAGATCCTCCCTACTGTTGTGGACTAAACTCCTACAATAGCTTTGTATCGTGTCTATTTTGCCTTCACTTATATTATCATGTCTACCATCACCAATACATATGTTTTGTTCCTCTTCTTTCAACTTAGCTTCATGTCCAGCCTCATTTTGCAGATCTTTGATTCTCTCTCAGAAAGCCCAAGGAAAAGTGAGTTTGAATGCTTAATTTGTTACTTGTCAGCCTCATTCTCAAGCTTGTTTTGCAGATCTTTGGTTCTCCTTCTGCCATAAGGGACATAGAGTGCACAGAAAGATGAATATGACTGTTTCTCATCTGGAGTCTTCATCAAGTCGTGATAGGCTACCGACAAAACCAACACCCAAGAAAGTTCCAAGCGCAAAGAATGCCTAGAGGACATGATCTATGTATTCGACATTGATGCTTTTCCAGTTGGCTATTTTTGGTTCTCTCCTCCCTTCCCCGTCACCAGCACCTTCAGCACCCTCACTCTTGCATCAACCGGGGCGATGGCTCCTCCATATTTCTTGTCTTTCTTCCTCCGCACCATCGCCAAATCTTCTAGTCGCCAGAGGCTCTTGAAAATGCTAAAATCAGCTGTGTAATCCACCCCTTTCTTTGTGCTTGCAACGGGGTAAGTGCCTTCTTTCATGATGGCATCTAACATCGATGGCAAGCGATAGACAAGCAACCCAGACTGTGGATCAAGATCAGATATTTCATGGGATCAAGCCATGGTAGAGGTCTGCTCTAGTGCTATTGAACAGAAGATATCAGATTTCAATCGATGATCAATTGGCATAATCTAGACTCAAGTCACCAAACCTGTGGAACCTGCAAACTGGAACAGCCTGCGAACTAGTTGTGGTGCCTGTGAATGGCTGCTGATTTTTGGGAACCTGCAAACTGCTGCTGATTGTCGGGAAACTGTGAACTAGAACAGCCTGCTGATTGTCAAGAACCTGCAAACTGCTCGAGCTGCTCTGCACAAACTGTTCTGCCTACGAACTGCACAAGCTGTTCTGCATACGAACTGCGCGAACTGCTGATTTTCGAGAACCTGCGAACTGCACAAACTGCTAACGGCTGCAACTGCACACACTGCTCTGCGCGAGCTGCAACTGCACAAACTGCTTTGTCTGCGAATGTTGTAATGTACGCTGTGGCGTTTTTATTTATTTACTTGTTTTTTTTAGCTTTTTGCTGGCGTAAAAGCTTCCAGTGAGAAGCTGACACGTGGTGTCTTGTGCGATCAGATAGGGGCAAAAGGGCCTTTGGCTCACCATGTAAATATTGACTCAGAAATCGGGTATGGGCAGCCGAGGTTAAGTGGGAATAAACTAATTTTTTGGAATTTATAAGTGGGAATATTGTGAGAAAATAAGCGTTGTGCAAGAAGATCGGACCCGGTGACTCCAGTCCACGAAAGTCAACGTTGGGTGACGTTGCATGCTTGCAGGAGGACCAGCTGGCAATGGAATTATAGCCGCGTTTCCTAGGGTAGACCGAGTACGGCATTCCGTCACGGTAGCTGCCATCATCCATGCCAGATGCCACGTTGCCCTTCAAATCCTAACACTGGAGCCTCAGCCTTACCCACCCGTGTGGTAGACCCCGGCAGGCCGCGGCCCGGTCCCCGCCGCCCTGGGCCCCCTCCCCTTCCTCTTTTGTATGTACGTGCGGTACCAGACCTGCACATCGTGTGCGGGTGTGCACTTATCTAGCAGCGTGTCCCACACTACTGCCCACAACAATTCCCTGTTTATTCCCATAATTGCTCAACAAAAACCAATTCTCTCAGTCAACAAGAATTTATATTACAAATTAGCAAGAGGGGACTACAAAGGGTATTATATGATGGGGGAATGCTACATTACTCAAACACCATACTCTTGGCAGACTAGGGTAGAGGAGCCATATTAAGCACACTTAAAGTGGAGGCCCTATTCAAAGCATAGATTGTAGGGTTTCTATCAAAGTGTGTGCTCAAATAGGGTCGCTATAGGCCCTTCTGCATGTGGCAATTAAAAAAACTAGGTTATGGGCTCCATTTTCCCCTCTTTTTTCCAGTTTTTTTATTTATAGTGTTACAATTTTTGGTACCATTAAAGCTACAATATCCACCCCTGCCACGTGCCAAGGATAAGCCCTTTCTGATCCTAAAGTTGTCCAATCACCAAGCGTGGCTCTTCAGTGAGAATGGGTCAAAAAGTCTTTTCCAAAACGCTTCTTCGTCACGTACAACATGGCTTGTCACCAATTGAAGAACTGGCGATGCTCTGTATGAGCTCTCCCTCAGTCTAGATGTGAGCTACACACGCATCGTTTTCTGTGGGAATTTCCTGCAATTTGGAGCGAGTAGGAAAGGTGCCCCCTGTTTCACATTCGTCATCATCTCCAAACAGCTTCACAGGCATCATGGCCATCTCCGAGGGACTTGCACAGGCTCTCAGGCGGTGAGCTTTTCCTGGATGTAGCATTTGTAATATGTTGCATTCCTTGCTTCTGTAATATTTTTTTGTTTTTGTATTCCTTGCTTCTGTAATATTTTTTGTTTTTGTATTCCTTGCTTTTGTAATATGTTGCAGAAGACGTGAGGACTGTTTTCTGTGCTACAAAATGTAGAGTACGCTGCACGCAGGCAAGTTGAGCTTCACCTGCGAGATCCCTCTACTCGCATACTTGCATGGTAGGCGATATTCCCGTCGAGGTTAAACACACTCAGCTCTTCGTTGGAGGTAGATTTGTCGACTCCATCTCGGGTAAGATTCTCTCTCTTTCTCTCTCTCTCTCTCTCTCTCTCTCTCTCTCTCTCTCTCTCTCTCACACACACACACACACACACCGTTCTTCATCCTCTACGCACAATGTCTGATGCTGGTGGCTTTACATGGCAGAGGTGGAAAGTACTCTGAGGATGGTTCTTGTTGTTGTCGATGAGAGGCTAAGCGACATAGTTCCTCTAGACATACTGATTTTCAGAATGGTGAAAACGGAGATCTAAAGTGTTGATGGTGTCGCTACTCTGGTCTGTTTTAGGTGAGATAGCTTCACTGCAATGGTTCTCACTCAGCAATCATGACTACTTCTCACTTAGCTATGTTTCAATACTTCAATTAAAGTTTGTAAGTCGCATGAGTTTGGCGCTTGTTTGGTCTCGATTCATATATGTTTGTTTTGTATGTCAAATACTTGCAAAAAGGTGTTTGATGTCTGCATTGTTTGACTACATTTGTTTACTCACCACTAACAAATTGGAAGAGAGGAAAAATTAACTCTATGAAGGTAAGAGCATTTAGGGTAGGTACACTTGTGGTTTCAAGATATTACAAAACATGGCATTGTTGTGGATATAAAGGGAAAAGTTGTAAAAAGAAGGCATTCCTAACAAAAAGTAGGATGGGATAAGCAAGATCTGATGCTTTTTCTGATTCACAAAATGTCACACTGAGAGGCTTATTGCAATTTATGTCGAGATCTTCGTAGTTTCTCCAGCGCAACTTCCTTGCCAATGCTTGATATGGTTGATGATCTTGGTGGAGAGACTTGATGAGGACACCTTCAAGTGAACCATTCTCCCAAAGTATCAACCGCAACTGCTTCTCAAAGAGCTGTTGTTGTATCTCCCAGTCCTTTCTAGTTAGCTTAGCCCTGGTTGCATATGCTGTCCGTTGACGGCGCTCCTCTTTCTCAACAAGAGATTGTAGCCGCTTCTTATCCTTTTCTACTTTTCGCTCTTCTCTTGCTTTGCTGATCTCCTCTTTTTTTGCATTCTTTGCTTTCATGCTTTCAACATACTGAGATGATGTGATGATCAAACTGTTTGTGTAATTCACAAAGGCTTCTCGTGGTGCTCGCCTCACACATACTTCTATCATAGGCACTCTCAAGAGATTAATTATTCTGTTATGCTCATCTAATGGTTGTGTGCATGAGGATGGATTCATGTTTTCTTGCTGAAAACTCAATAATGCTGGATTGTTTGCTCCATTTGTATGTTCAGTTTTCCCTTGCATGTTGTTGCAGCCTTCTATTCTTTGTGTGCTTTCTTGTCCTTGGCCTTCTGATGGGAATTGTAGTGAAAACCTGTCATCATTTATGGGATCATCAAAGCTGAAAATTTCTTCTCGTGAAAGATTTAATATGATGTCCTCGCTTTCAACATCATCCACAGTAGGAATTTGAACCTGATTATCAGCTGCCATAGCCTTTAAAGCATCAACTGCCTCACCTTCCATAGTTGGCAATTCACCTTCAATAGAAGGTAAATTATTTGCTACGATTGAAGCTGATGGTAAATTCTCTGGAATGTGTGAAGTTGGAGTGTTAGGCACTTGAGACTCATCACCCACCTCATTGATGTTCTCCTCGATTATTTCGATGTGATTGCATGGCATACCTTCAAATGTCACTGCATTAGCATCATGTGGCCATATTCCTGTGGCCCTAAATCCCGCCTTGATGTTCTCTGCTGTAAATGATAATGTCAAAGCTTTGGATGCAATTGTGGCAAGTTCATCTTTACTGGCATGAGAGCTTGCTGTCTTTTGTTGCCATATAGCTCGCTCCTTACGAGACCTTTAGAGACTTGAAGACTGAAACATCTAAAGGTTGTAACTTATGAGACGTATGTGCAGGTAAAGTAACAATGTCAATACCTGAGTCATAAGTCTTGGCAACCACCTCCAAGGACACATGGCTTCCGTGTCCATCCAAAATCAGCAAATGTCTATGCTCAAATCCCATATGTTCATTGATTGACTTTATTAAGTGATCCAACCATGCTTGAAATAGCTCTCTCCTCATCCATGCCTTCCGTTGCATTGCCATTGTTGCACCTGGTTCACAATGTTGAATGTAATGTGACTTCTGATTTTGCTGCCTTTGAAAATGTAGTATGATGGGATTGATTGTCCAGCAGCATTTACAGAGCACAAAACAGTCATCCATTCTCTTGAATCGCATGTAATACCATAAACTGACTTTGTTCCCTTTCATGCAAGTATTTTTATTCCTTTTGTCTCTTGAACCTTGAAACCCTGTCTCATTCGCATTCCAAATGTGTGATGGTGGATATTTATTCGCATCATAAAGCTTTTTAAGGTTATCATGTAGTGTCCTCACAATCTCAGGTCGAAACCTTGTGGCTCTTGTTTGTTCTAACCCTTCTGAAATTCGAAAAACTAACTCAGGATCTCGCTTTCGAAAACCTTGCCACCAGCTTTTTCCTGGAACTCCATTACTGAAAAGTGTGTGCCTCGTTTGACACATTTCTGCAACCTTTAACTTCACATCGATTATAGCTACGCCGTGTCGTGAATCGCACTTGAAAAATATCCACTGTAGCAAAGCTTTTGCTTCTTCTAAATTGAGCATGGTCTTAGGTCCTCGTCGTTTCTTGCATGTTCTTCCCTCTTCCCAGCTTGCTATAGCAGATTTGCTTATGCCAAATTGAAGAGAACATTTCTGCAAAGAAAGGCCCTCTTCACGAGCTGTCAAAGCCTTGGCCATGTCCTCTTCTGTCCATGATAATGTACTGCGCTGCACTGGTTTCTTTGCCTTTTTACTTGCTTTGTCTTCATTGACTATGGGAGGCTCCTCGGTTTGTGTGTCTGGCTTTGAAGTCACTGATTTGGGAAATCTGACTCTAGTCTACATAGACAAAAAGACCTGTCTTAATTATTACAAAAAAAAGCTAAAGATGCTGTTTGGAAAGAAAACAAAAAGAATATGTCTGCAATTTACCTCTTAGTCCTCAAATCTCTGTAGAAGCTTCTTGTACTCCTTAACTGAAAACTTTTTCTTGGGCACCGGAGGAGGAAGTTCTTCAGGGCTTGCTGGTCTTTTTTGTAGCAATGGTGGAGGTTGGGTCTTTGGGGTTACAAACTCAGCTTGCTTTCTAGGCACTAAGCACATGAATCGGGGTTTCACGTGGACACGACCACAGCAACAAACTCGTCCGTCGTTGCGATGGAGCAGCATGGATGTGCATAGTAGGTTTGCAAGTCCTGGGTGCCTCTCAAGCAAGCATTTCTTGCACTCACATGGAGCTGTCCAGGCCATCAAGGCACATTCTGTATTGGACTTTAAATATGAAGGTGATTATAATATCTCAAAGAAAAGAGAGTAGTGCCTGATAAAATCTGCAGAAAAGAGGGTAGTGCCTAATAGGATGTTTTGCAGTGTTGATGAAGGATGGGTTTGAAGGGGGCTAGCTTGGGGGGTACACACACACACACACACACACACACAGAATCTCATTGTGTGGAGTGCAAAGTGCAAAAGCTCCATCTCCTTCTCCAAGCTAGTAGGGAAGTTGAGAACCTACACCAACACTCTTGGCTATGGAATGAAAAACCAACCAAGAGCCATGCTTCGATGCTTAAGCTTGTCATCTTTTCCATCTTCATTACTATGCTATTATGTATGCTTGCAATAAGAGTAATGATAAGTGAGGAACTACTTCTTTCTTCTATCAATGTTTCTTCTTCCTCTTCCCTACCATCATTCCCCGCTAGCTCTCTCCACCTTTGAAGGTGTTTGAGGCCTTGGGATTGAGACGAGGGATAGTCAATTATTTTTACAAAGTCTATGATATCCTCGTGATGCATGCAGCTTTTCATCTTCATTGCATCACCCAGGTCACAAGGAACACAAAGATTATATTGTACCAAGTCTCTCTTGATGGGAGAATCTATAATACAAATGCCTATTGGAGGGGGGACCGAATCCACATAAATCCGGTCCTTAACTATTGTCAAGTTCTATAAACTCTCTCTCTTGCAAAAGTATTATTCCTTCCAAGTTAACTAAGTACTATGATTAAGTTTCTACCATCAATTAAGTTCAAAGTTCAAAGGGCTTCTAACACTAACCTTTGGAAGTCTTTAATGAAGCTACCCCTAAGGTATTTAAAGCCACATTGGCTAGCCTTGCTCTTTGATAGATCATCTCTCATTTGGACTCCTTTACCATTGGCCCCGTGTTTGTAAGCACATGTCTATATTTTAACTCTTGTTCCCGTCTATTCTCCCACAAGAAATGATCAGTTCAAGATGAGAAAATCATTTGGGTTGGTTAGATATTAGATTTTATGACATGACTGCTAGCATGAAGTTCCCTGAAAGGAGAATCTACTTCACCTACAGGGGAAAGAGCATGTATATAGATGTTAGTGATTTTGGTCGTACTACCACTTGTAAATCCTCCTGCTTTTCATAAATCAACGAAGAGCTTAGTTTCTGCATGACTTTTGTCAAAGAGTGCCTAAAATATCCTAATGTTTCATCAAATGTAAATGGTAGGAATCAAGAAAGACTTGTCTAATTTTCTAAAAGGATTCCAAGATGTGTTCATTGATGCTATCCCTATGGACTTACCTCCAAAACAAGAGGATGATGGCCATCAAATTGAGCTCCTACGAGGAATATCACCGCCTAACAAGCCTCCTTATTGAGTTTCCCAAGCTCAATAATAGGAGATCATGAGGCAAGTACAAGAATTAGTAGACAAAAGGATGGTGAGGCCTAGCTCCTCTCCCTTTTTCTCTCCAGTCCTTTTAGTGGAAAAGGAAGATGGTACACACCGCATGTGTGTGGACTATGAAGCACTAAACCATGTAACTATCAAAAACAGATTTCTCGTACCTCGGGTAGAAGATCTGTTTAATAAGCTACAAGGCTCTACCTACTTCAATAGGATTGAACTTAAAAGTGGCTATCATCAAATAAGGATAGTGAATGAATATATCCTATAGACCACGTTTCGTACAATGTTTGGTCTTTATGAATATCTAGTCATGCCTTTTGGCTTGATTAATGCACTAGCCACGTTCAATCGTTTAATGGAGAAAATATTTAGACCCTACCATGAATACACTGGAGTGTTCTTTGATGATATCATCATCTACTCCAAGTCCTTGGAGAAACACAATCAACATCTCCAAGTGATTTTTCAAGCAGGGAGAACAAGCTTTTTCTCAATCAAAAGAAAAACAAAATTTCCCTTCAAGAGATTCAATAATTAGGTCATATTATCTCACAAGATGGTATCCATATGGATCCATCAAAGTTGGAGGTAATAAAAGCATGGCCTAATCCAAGGAATCCATGAGCTAAGAAGCTTGATTGGTATGTGTGCATACTATAGATGCTTCATAGCAAAATTCTCTCAAATAGCAGGACCATTACATGACTTAACAAAGAAGAACGTTAAGTATTCATGGACTGCTAAGGAGAAAAATTCTTTTGACAAGCTCAAAGAGAAGCTTACCTCCCAACCAGTGCTCATGCTTCCCGATCTCTCAAAGCCATTGGAGGTCCAATGTGGTTCTTGTGGTGATTGCATTGGAGTAGTCTTGCTTCAAGAAGGGCATGCGATAGCATAGAGAGCCGAAGGCTCAATACAGATGAACACGCCATAGGAATTTATGAAAAAGAGATTTTAATTGTTCTACATGCCCTAGACACATGGAAGCATTATCTATTGGGGACTCCATTTATTTTACGAACATACCACCAAAGTCTCAAGTACTTCATGACACAAACCAAGATTTCCGACAAACAAATGAGGTGGGCTTTTTTTTTTTTGCAATTTTATTTTCATATTCTCACATTGCTAGTAAGCACAATCAAGTGGAAATGCACTTTCACGATGAAGAAAAGTTAATGCGGTGTCTATAGATCTATCTTCTATAGACTATGATAGATGAGTATGATATTGACCGTGAATTTAAAGACATAATGTCATCCCTTACATTGGGGAAGAAATAAGAACCATTCACCTTGCATGTTGGTTATCTTGTCCATGCCAATAGGCTATGTGTTACCAACTCCCTTTGTGAGAAAGTTATGTATGAATCCCATGCTCCTCCCTATGCGGGGCATAGAGGTATTCAACCTACTCTTGAGGAGTAGAGACATACTTCTAGTGGCCTTCCATGAAAGTGGACATACAAGAGTATGTTTCAAAATGTGTGGTATGCCAAAAGACCAAGAATGATAGAGGGAAGCAATCTGGATTACTCCAGTCATTGCCAATCCCAAATTCACCATGGAAGAGCATATCCATGGATTCTACCTTTGGATTACCCAAGTCTATCCATGACAGCTAGGCCTTCGAGCAAGCTCAACGAAGCTAGGCCTTTGAGATTTTTTTTTAAAGGGCCGCCTTCCCTTCCTCCTCTTCTGGCCCACGTGCTTCCTCCTCTTTCATTGTTCCTCCTCCTTAGCCTCCTCCTCCAACATCCTCCACCTCCTCCCTCCATCTACTCATCTAGCCGCCCTCCCTCCTCCATTTCCTCCTCCACCAACCACCCTTCCTTCCTCAAGTTCCTCCTCTTCTTCCTCTCTCTTTCCATATCACTATATAACCTCTCTCTCTCTCTCTCTCTCTCTCTCTCTCTCTCTCTCTCTCTCTCTCTCTCTCTCTCTCTCTCTCCCCGTTGCCCCTCCCGCTTCCTCTCTTTGGTCCCCTATCTCTTTCTCTGTTGCCCCCCCCCCCCTCTCTCTCTCTCTCTCTCTCTCGTCCTTCAACTCTCCTCATTGGATATATCTTTAAGGTGACTTGGGATAGTTTCTTACGACATTAAAATTCTCTTCTTCTTCTTCTTCTTCTTCTTCTCTCTCTCTCTCTCTCTCTCTCTCTCTCTCTCTCTCTCTCTCTCTCTCTCTCTTTGGGACAAAAGGGGGGAAAATGGTGGGGTAGCACGAGAGAGAGATAGAGAGAGAGTTTGTGTCCATGGAGGTCAAATATGACCTATGGGACCGAAAACCAAAAAAGTTACATCTCAGTTAAGGACTGAGGGTCCAACAAGAGGTGAACAAAAGGGAAGATAGGATAAACAAAACCAAAAAATGTAAGGGGGGGTAGGTGAGGGGGAGCCATTTTAGGAGTTCAAAACTCCTGGATAATGGCTTTACCTCCTCGATAAACTGCCCATTTTCTTGTCGCTTGCGCTTCTTGCACCTTTTGTAGTTCTACCTTCTTCTGTTTGAGTTGGGTGGGTGTGAGGTCTTCTGCAAACCATATTTAATTTCCTTGAGGAGCCTTGATTGCTCAAGGATTTTGATTCGGTCCGCCTTGGTCTTGAAAGTGAAGATCGCATGGTTGGTGCATTGTTCATGTGTAAGGAAGGTGATTGTGGGTGGGTCCCACTCTATCATGTGGGTTGTTTCTTGGATGCAAGTAAAGCACTCATGGAACTTGAGGTCTCCCTCTCCTTTCCAGTCACTTGGAAGCCCACAAATGGAAACATTGAGGGTGAGATTCTCTTGTCATTGTTGTTCGTGTAGCGTGGATGCCACATGATCTTCAACTTTCCGTATTGACCTCAGGTTTCTTAATGCCAATGTAACAACCAGTACCCTCTACTTCGTGAGAGGAGACACCCTTTGTATGCAGAGTGAGGAGAGAGATCGATAGGGGTAGAGAGAGAGAGAGAGGGGGGGGGGGGGGGGGGGGGGGGAGAAGGGGAAGGGAAAGGACTGGAGAGAGGGAAAATGGAGGGGTGAGCAAATAGAAAGAGGTAGTGGTCTGAGAGAGAGAGAGAGAGAGAGAGATGGGGGGGCGAAGAGAAAGAGAAGGCGGAATAAGGGGAAGGAGAAGGGCTGGAGAGAGAGAGAGAGAGAGAGAGAGAGAGGGAGGGAGGGAGGGAGGGGGGGGGGGGGGGGGGGGGGGGGGGGGGGGGGGGGGCGAGGGCAAAAATTATGAGAGGGAGAGAGGGGGGTGCATTGTTTTGTTGTTATAAAGAGGGAAAAAGGGGGAAGTGAGCTCACAATGGAAAGAGGGTGGTGGTAGGATTAGGGGCGGCTCACGGTGATAGTAAGCTAGCACCACTAACCACCAGTGGTGTACCTAGGTGATGGTGGAGATGGGTGCTAAGGGGCGGCAATGGGAGGTAGTGTTGGCTGCCCTCAAAAAAAAGAAAGCTCACTTCAAAGCTCGCCTAGTTGAACTCGCTCCATAACCGTCCCCTATCCATGGGAATACGGGAATATGCACAATAGTCAACAGGTTTAGCAAGCAAGCACATTTTATTCCTGTCAAAAAGACTATTAAGGCACATCAAATGGCAACTCTCTTCATATCTTAGATTTTCAAACACCTTGGATATCTAACATCCATCGTGTCAGATACAGATCCTAAAATGACCAGTACTTTCTGGAAAGGTCTCTTTGAAAATCTAGGTACAAGATTGAATTTCTCTTCCACCTATTACCCACAAACGGATGGCCAAAGTGAGATATCCAATCTTATGATATTCGATCTACTAAAGAGTTATGTTACAGAAGCAGATCCACCCTCACAATGGGAAAAGTAGCTACCTCTTGTAGATTATTGTTAACCCTCACGGCTCACGGAAACCCCATCACCTACGACAGATGTGTATTATGTATTTGGTAGAGTCAGGTACCGGGCTTGTCGGACCAATAGGAAAAGGGTAAGAGTGATCGCCGATGAGAGGCGCACTCTAACTGGGACATTCAAGGGATTAGTTGGCTAAGCATGGGCGCCCAAGTGTGAATGGGGTGAGCTCATATAAAAGCCAACTAAACCTAAAATTCACTTATTCTCTCATTTGTGCAATAGAAGAGTGCTCTTGCTCCATCTCCATCTCCATCTTCTTCTTCTTCACCTCCTTGTGTGTGTGTGTGTATGTGTGTGTGTGTGTGTGTGTGTGTGTGTGTGTGTGTGTGTGAGAGAGAGAGAGAGAGAGAGAGAGTGCGATCGAGCATTGCGACGACGGCACGGCGGCGGTGAAGCGGTACTTGAGCACGGCGAAGTGGCGGCTCCTTCTTCTTCGCGGCGAGGAATCCTCCACGAGGCAAGCGTAGAGGGGTGAGTGACACACCATCGCTTTCTTTGAGCTTACTAGTTAAGCTAGTTGTGTGCTTGGAGCCGTCTGTGGCTCGCACACAGTGTTAGGCAAGTCCCTTGCTTCGACAGTGCGGCAAGGAGCGCACATTTTTGGCGCCACTGCCGGGGAAATGCCCAACACTAAGCTCGGTTAAGCACCTTAAGCTTTCTTGTGATGCAATTTCAATTGAAGGATTTGTGAAGAAGGAAGGTGTGTGGTTGTGTGGAGAAGATTTTTCTTACACTGTACTGTCTTTTTTGTTTTCTGTAAAGAAGGAGTTACAATTTTTTTGCAATGTATTGTTCGAATTAAGGTATTAGCTATGGAATGTTAGTTCTTTAAGGTTCAATGTTAGTTCTGTAAGGTTAGTTTTGTAGATCTGTTAGCTACTGTAGTACTGTGTAAACAGTGTTAGAGTGTGTGTGGCAGTATCTCTATTAGCTGTAAGTAGATAAGTTAGGTGTAGGTTAAGTGTGTGTGTGCGTACGTGCGCGGCGCGGCGGCGGCGACTTTTTCAGGAAAAAAAAAATTAAAAGAAGGATCGGGCTGGGGATCATTCCCCAAGCCCAAGCTCAAACCCAGACCTCAGTCCTCAGTTTTAAAATATAGTTTATACACCTTTTTATATTTAAAAACTATTTTTAGGATTTCGAGGACTATAAAGACTATTTTTAGGATTTCGAGGGCTTCACGTAGCCGAATAGGGAGCTGTAAAGCACGGCATGTTGCTTTAGCCAAAACGCTCATCTTGAGCTATTACACGCCATATTTTGTGGCTTGGTTACAAAAAATAACCAAGAATAACGAAAAACTTGGGTTATAAACACAACAAAAAAAAAAACTAAGTGAGTGGCCTTCACAGGCACTCACCAACGCGTTTAGAGT
This sequence comes from Adiantum capillus-veneris, assembly GCF_014529385.1. NCBI lineage: Eukaryota > Viridiplantae > Streptophyta > Polypodiopsida > Polypodiales > Pteridaceae > Adiantum > Adiantum capillus-veneris. Next base: position 81,085,949 of record NC_140940.1, read on the forward strand.
GTGGAGGTCACATGTACCTACGCTCTGGACGAGTGTTAGAGCACGAGCATATTGGTAGTGTCTCCATTTACGCGGGCACCCATTATTCCTCCACCTTAGGTTCTGGACCTTCGGCCGGGACTCAAGGTAGCGCGAACCAAGATCCTCATATCGCGTCTTGTGATTCTTCCTCTGACTACGAAGTCATGGAGGGGTATCCTACACCAAACCCTGATATTTCAAGTCAAGACATGCATGCCATGGGCCCACGGCCCGGGTCCAGCGTGTTTAGCCGCTTAAAAGAGACCCTTAGTAGAGCTACTCGCTCCGAACATGCGGTTAATGAAATAAATGAAGGGACTGGGGAAGTAAATTCGTCATTCATGCCTAAAATAGACCCTATGCTTCTTGAGAGTGTGCATGTGAATGTTCCATCCACTGCACCTCCTGATCCTTTAGGACTATCTCCCTCTGAGGTTCTACTACCCGATGGTAGGAGTCTTGCCGAAGTGCAAGAGATCGAACGCTATATGCAAGCAACAAGGGGGAGGGAAATTGAGAACCTACGAAGGCTAGAACAAAGTTGAGCCCTGAAAGCAAAGGCTCCTATGACAACAATCATGCCAGCCGAGCAACCGAGTGCTCCCAAGGTAGCAGTCACGGAGGGGCAAGCGATGGGGAGCAATAATGCTTCCACCTTGAGGGAAACCTCCAGCATGCCAGGCCTAGATGGGATATTCCTAAACGAAAATTGGGAGTATGACCTACAAGCAGAAGCTTTAACTGATCGGTACACAGGACACACCTATCATGTGGGTTGGTTAGATGTTCTACAATCCACATCGGGTGCTACTAGCATAGATGAGCAACAACAGAAAGTCTGTGATGTCCTTCATAGGATTGTCGAGTTAGAAAGACAGAACACAGGGATCAACATGCCTTCAACAGGCCTAATGAGATTCTTGGATACGGGAAAGGCCAACCAACCAACCCTATCACAAATCAAGACTCCCTCAGTAAGCCCCATTGATCCTCCATATGTTGTTTTTCCAAGAGCCTCAGTACAATTTGAGCCCACAAGTGGCAGCTTTACCTTCCCAGATCTAGCTCATCTTTCTCTTAATGACACTACGGCTACCATGCATATCCCAGTGGTGAGCATGACAAGACGTACACCATGCAGTTCATTTGTTAATACTGCGCCGATGCCTAGTAGCACAGTGCCCCCAACTATACCTACATGTATGTATCAATCGTGTGCACCTGTCGTACCTCAGCCTCATGTAGCTCCTACACCTCCGATTATTCCAAGAGCTTACAATCCACAATGGCATTATCCAAGCTCTTATACAAGTGGACCCATGCCATTTAATAATAACATGCCATATCAGGCACCCCCTATGCCTAGGGCCACTCCTGTAAACTTTGGACCACCGTCTGGTACACCACCATACGAAATATGGGACCCAAGAGCCGCGCGTATGCCAAGGCCAAGGCCAACTCCCATCTCACATGTGGTTCCAGGAGCACATACACCCATTATACCTGCTCAAATAGCAGATTTGGCAGCATTTGCTCAAACTATCGGTCGCTCTATTGCGGAAAACATGCGTAGTGCGCCTGATAGAGAGCCTAGGAGCAAGGCAGTTCAAGTAGCTAAGCTGACACAGAAATTCAGTGGACACGGAGATGCTAGAAAGCATATGGAAGTCTTTGAACATGTGTGCGATTCCTTGGAAGAGCACAATGAGCTACATAAGTGTAAGGCTTTGAGTTTGACCCTAAGCGGAAAGGCTCGAGATTGGTATAGAACCTTAAGAGTAGAAGAGAAAACGATCTACTCTACTCTTAGGAGATTGTTCTTGAAAGAGCACATACGAGAGGGAGTACTTTGGGGTGTAGCCTCTCAGCTCCAGAAAGCCCAACGAGAAGAAGGTGAATCCGTGAGAGACTTCATTAGTCGCCTAAAGAATTTGAATTCTCGATGCAATCCAAACGAGCGATTCAACAACAACCAATTGCTCGATAGATTCATTAGGGGACTACGACATGAAAGTATCTATAATGGCCTAGTCATTAGAGGTATCACCACTTGGGAAGCAGTCACCATGAATGTAATCCAATTGGAGGATAATTTAATGATTGCAGGAGAAAGAGTGTCTGCCGAGCCGAAGTCTAGTAGCTTACAAGCGTCAGGGCATGAGCCAATGAAGATAAAGCCAATCGTGAAAGAGTAAACGATATCTAAGATGACTTTGGCAGATCTCACCAAGGCCATCCAAGAAAGCCTTAGGGATAATCGTGCTCCACAAAACACTCATATGTATCCAAGAAGGGAGCAACAATGGTGCTCAATTTGCTTGGGCCCATATACTACGAGTGAATGCCCTACTTTCAAAGTAAAGTTTAACGGGACTTGTAACGCGTGTGGTAGGTATGGCCATCAAGCAAAGGATTTCCTAATGCTTAAACGCATCATGGAAAATAGACCGCCTATAGCTTGGGCAGACTCACCTCGAGTTCCTGCATTGATGCCTACCCCACCCATGGAGCAACAGTTGCCATTACAGCACATGGTCCCTAGAACCCAAAATGTGGTCCAAACCACACCGTTGCCACCTCCAGTGCTAGGACCGCAACCCCCTCATCCAAGAGTTACACCTATGAACCAAATAGGTTGCGAGTCATCTAGTACTTATGTAGATTGCGAAGAGGACATAGACTCTAGTATCACCTATGGAGTCGACATGCTTGAGGAGTGTCCCATGTACTATATGGAAGACCATTGGGGACAAATCAAACCGGTATATCAAGCTACTGCGCTAGCAGAAAGAGGCCAAAACATTAATAGTTTTGCCCGGAGACCACCTCTTCAATGCTACGAATGTGGTGGACCACATCGAGTAGTTGAGTGCCCCATTAGAATGCAAAAGAATGCCGCACTAATGCAAACAAGTCAACGGAGTGCATTGGCAATGCCAATACTCACTTGTAATCGTTGTGGCATAGATAATTTCATCGCACAGTGTCCTAACAATCCAAACGCACCGAAAATCACACCATTGAACATAATAGAGATTGTTGATGGGACACCACCAACTATAAACATAGCACCAGTGAATGCACTCACACGGTCGATGCTCCAAAAGCAAAATTACATCCTCGAAGAGAGAGATGCTGCATCCATTGGTCGAGCGAGAAAGAAGAAAACACGACGAAAGAAATCCCTTAATGCTTCTAGCTCAAAACCTAGTTCAAAGGATAACATAGGGACAGGAGAGGATCCCGTGTATATGAATGACCCTAAGGATGACTCAGATTCGATAGAGACCACGGAGACCAAAACTGTTACTACAAAGGAAAAAGCCAGTGAGGAGGATCACGAGAGGGAATTACGACGAACACCAAAAGAGTATTCAAAGTTAAACCACCCAGTTGCGAACCCCCAAGATAAGCCACGAGATACAAAAAATGAGGATTGCAATAGAAATATTGGAGCCTATCCAAACCCAACAGTGGAAATTGAACGAGTCCAACAACTGAGGGGTTTGGTGGAAGAAACTCAATGAAAATTAGAACCTGAACCCAAACATATCTAGATGTCGAACACAGTGTTTCCCACACAAGTTCAACCTCACAAGAACTACAGGCCGTTAGCTATACCTAGTATCATTCGGGAAGAGAGTGAGGGTAGGACATCTGAAAGTGGATACACACCTTTCCTACTAGAGAGAATGTTCAATGAGGGAATGCCCGACCCCCTTGAGGAAGTGGAGATTCCATCTTCACCATTCTCTTGTCAGGGTCCTACGTCCCACAAGATGCCATTAAATGTTGCCAAGCTGATGGATTTCATGTCCTCAGAAACACATACGACTATCATATCTAAGTTATACGGAGATCAAGAATTATTCCTAGCACTGCGAGCGCTTCTCAATGGAGAATTACAAGCCGGATTACCACAGTTTGCACATATGAACAAACCTGACTCGGTGATGAATGATGAGGAACATTTAGCACCACCATCTGACCTAGCGGGACATGAATCTGTAATTGAAATACCCGTTAACAAGTTGGGGCAATACTTTGAAGGTGATGAATCTAATGCTACTCTACCAATCACTACTAAAGGATTAATTGTAAAGGGGGTCCTTGACAGTGGTGCGGGTCATCATGGTGACAAAGAGTTGTTGGGAGTCTATGGGGCGACCTCACCTTGAAGCCACAAGCGTAGTGGTAAAAATGGCTAATGGATCTATTGTTACGCCTATTGGAATGCTAAAGGATCTCAGGATCAAGGTCTTGGGACACAAGGTAGGGCATACTTTCATTGTTATGGATTTTTCCAAGCATCCTATGTCATTTGAGATGATCTTAGGGTGTCCATTCATGAGGGAAGAAAAAATGGTGCATGACTGGTCCAAAAACCATGTCTACTTACAGTTCCAAGACTCTGTCATTCGAGTTGATCTTTTAAGTGGTTGAACGCATCCTCTAGGAAATAAATTCATCATTGATAATCGATCAGACACAACAATTCACTCAGCTCCATTACAGTATTGTTACACGTGTAACGAAGACACGGATATTGGGGAGAACTCTCCTTATATGGATATCCTACCCGGAATGGCTGAGTTAGACAATGTCGATTGGGTGCACCTAGCGGCAACTATAGATACATGGGGAGCTAGAGGAACAAATTGGGTAACACCATATGGGGAAGAGATACCACACATTGCACCAGTAAACATGTTAGGTGTAGCGCATGTAACATCTGATGATAAGAAAGAGGCACACCTACCTGAGAGTGAAACTGATGATTCCTCAAAGGCTTCAGGCCAATACACATCGGAAACGGAATCTCAGGAAGAAATGGATTCAGAACCTGAGGAAACATCGAGTGAACCAAGTATAGAAAATAAATACTCAAGGCCTAGTACGATCGTCTATGGTAATTTATATGAGAGTGAAGAAGATACAAGCGAAGACCTATCAGGCGAGTCGAGTTCAAACATTTACCAAAATCAAAACCTTAAGAAGAAACAAAGGTCATATAAGAGACGACGATATCGAGCAAATATGAGAGCTAGGATAGACAAGGAAAGATCTACTGCAGAATGGCTTAAATTAGCTATCTAGGGGCATGTGATGCTCATCGAAAGCTAGTAGACAATTGGGGTGAACATCTCCAGAGTGTCATGTGGTGCAGCCCGCGACCCATTGACCTCGCTCAATTGGAGGTTACAGAGCCGAAATTGAGTCGAACTATAAGAAGATGTCAAAACCGAGAGTTAGCTCAACAACAAAAGGAGGCAGAACTAAAAGAAAGGTCTCTGTCAGGACAAGAGCCTGTTGACTTACATTCGGCTCCTGAACATTTTAAATCTTATACCACGGGGGAGCGAAAGGTTGTGTATGCCAAAGCCCAACGAATACCTACCAATGGAAGCAGGGGAGTCTATGATGGCCCAACGGTAGTTAAAGAGATAGAATTAGCAGAACCAGGTGAGGAGTCTAAACCAGTCTTTATTGCTCAAGACCTTACCGAAACTGAAGAGGCTGTACTAGCTTAAGGAGCTCCTCAAGGAATACAAGGATATCTTTGCTTGGACATATCATGACATGAAGGGCATTCCACCTTCTGTGGTGCAACATACAATCCCCATGATCAACACTGCTAAACCCGTCCAGCAACGACCCTATCCAATGAATCCTAAGTATGCCAAAATTGTACAAGAGGAGATTGAAAAACTTATCCAATGTGGATTCATATACCCTATTGAGCACTTATAATGGGTTTCTCCAATAGTCATTGTGCCAAAAAAGAATGGGAAACTAAGAGTGTGCGTGGACCTCAAGAAAGTTAATGCAGCCACTAGGAGAGATCATTATCCCTTGCCATATTCAGAACATGTGCTTGAAAGAGTTGCGGGCAAGGAAGCTTATAGCTTTTTAGATGGGTACTCTGGTTACAATCAAATCACAATTGCATTAGAGGACCAAGCTAAAACTGCTTTTATCACATAGTTTGGAGTGTTTGCATTTCGTGTTATGGCTTTTGGCTTAACAAATGCCCCTGCTACATTCCAACGATTAATAAACACTGCGTTTAAAGAATTTCTAAGGGAGTTTTGTGAAGCTTTCCTAGACGACATTTGTGTTTATTCTTCTTGGGAGAAGCATTTGTTATATCTACGAAAAATATTTGAAAGGTGCAGATTTTATCGCATCTCATTGAACCCTTTCAAATGCCAATTTTGGGTTAAGCATGGAGTCATTCTAGGGCATATAGTGTCCAAGAACGGAATATCCACAGATGAGAGTAAGATTAAAGCCATTGCCGATTTGCCACCACCTACGAACTATAAAGGAGTTCAAAGATTTATGGGCCATGTTGGTTATTATCGAAGGTTTATTTTAAACTTTGTACAAGCTTGTTATCGAGTTTCACTGGACGGAAGAATGTCATCAATCTTATGAGTTATTAAAGAAGACCCTAACAAGTGCTCCAACCCTGCGAACACGTGATTGGAATGTACCTTTTCATGTGCATATTGATGCATCAAATTTTGCTATTGGGTGTGTTCTAACTCAACCAGGAGAACATAAATTGGACTACCCTATTCGCTTTGCAAGTCGCAAATTAAATGATGCCGAGATGAACTACACTACTACAGAGCGCGAAGGTCTAGCTATGATTTACGCAGTAAAGAAATTTCGCTATTACCTTCTTGCTACCAAGTTTGTGTTTTATGTGGATCATCAAGCATTGCTAGATTTGGTAAACAAACCGTGTTCCACAGGTCGAATTACACGATGGTTGTTAATTCTTCTTGAGTTTGACTTCACTGTTGTTGTGAGGCCTGGGGGACGTAATGAAAAGAAGAAATTGAAATACGCTGGTAAGGGACCATATCGAGTGTGTGAAATTACCCCGCAAGGTACCATTCGTGTGGAGACTCTAGATGGAGTTGAAACCATTGGATTCCTTAATGGGAGTAAATTCAAAAGATATTATGATCCTCTAAGCCAGGAAGAGTTGCAAGCTATCCATCAAAAGAAGGCTGCCAAGGAACAAGCAGAGCTTAGAAAAATCCAAGCAAGAGTTGAGGCTCGAGAACGACAACAACATCTTAGACGCCAACGAGAGGCTAATCTGGGAATCACGTAAGCATTTTTCGAGGACACAGATGATGACTCATTAGAATCTGAGCCACCGCTACGATACCCAATTGAGCTAAATAGCCCCTATGGGAAAGTACTATACAATGCCTTATTAGATACGGGAGCTAAACACAATTTGTTATCCTATGGAGTTTGGTGTCAATTAGGGAAACCGACCCTATCCCCGAGTACGATGCAAGTCAAGGGCATTAATAAAAAGAAAACTGCTATTCTTGGAGTCCTTCAGACCCCTATTGTCTATGACAATGGAAGCATAGTGCAGAGGTTTCTAGTCATGCCCGCGGGAGCTATAGAAGGCAACGTAAACCTGGGACGCACGTAGATGATGGCAACCAAATGCACTGTTGATTGGGATACTGGTAGTGTCACGACGCGACCACCAACTCTTACCCCTATCATTCAAGCAAAGTTACCTACGTTGCAAACTCTAGCAAAGTTGAAGGATAGCCAACATTCACAAGCCAAGGTGGTTAACTCGTCTTTGCCGGCTACCCATGAACCTAGCACTTCAACACTTGTAGTTGCAGCAAGCAGTAATATTGCAAGTACTCAACCTGCACGACCTAAGAGTACATATCAATGGGTCCCCAAGGACTTACTTCCAACTACCTCAACCCTCCCATCCATTTCAAGAAAAAATTTCCCTGGAGAACCAAGAGCACGCTCTAGGAGAGTCAAGACCAAATCACGATGGATTCCAAAATGACTATTAGAAGCCCGAGGCTACTATGATGGAAATGGGCAAATTTGGGTACCTAAACGTAAAATGTGTCCTTCCCTATCGACAACAAACCCATATGAGTCAAACAGTGTAACGCTAAAGCCAATGGCAGACCGTGGGAAGGGAAAGATCACAGAATGCTACACACCTAGTCCAGAGCTAGTTTGGGCTCCAAGGCAAAACCAATTTATTCCACCTAGCTCAAGAAGGGGGGAGTTCCATGAAGCTTCTAGCTCCTCACGTAATACATCCATAGAGGTAAAAGCTTCTACACAGCCTCCATCTATAGTAGTGGACCTCCATGAAGATACAAAAGAATCCACACCTCCCAGTGTTCAAGAATCACATGATGAACCACTTCAAGTTCGATCCTGGGAGAGTACCTTACCACCCTTGCAACTTGACGAGGCACCTAGGGTAATAGAAAACTACTGGCAAAAATCCTCACCTATTACCAGCTGGAACGATTGGTTTCAAAGGGTGACAAGCTCATTTCAAACGGTATGATCTACCCAAGGAAGGGGATAGTGTTTGCTGACAGTCATCATTCACTTGCTTCCCTCTCAACCTTTCTCCCTGACCTCTTAATCTCCAATCTTAGGGAATGTATATATAAAGCCTTATACTCACAAAAACAAGATAAAAAAGTAAAAGAGCAAGAGCCATAACACAAAATCATAAAAAAAAATTATGCACAAGAACATGACCCTTGTAATATTTGCACTCTAACCATCATCTATTTGCGTGTACAGATATGGCTAGTATGCTAGAGTCATCCACTCCTGCCTTAGGTGAGAGGTACCCTCGTTACTTTTCACAAATATTTCACATGGTCTTTCCAGTGCTTGCATGTGAATGGGATTTGATAGGTACGCTAGCATGTGAGAGGAATTTTGAGGAGTTAGAATGGTTGATACGTCTCTTAACCACGTCTGATCCATACTTAGTAGAGAGCGTTTGTCCCATTGCACAAGCCTACCCTTTTGACCAAGATGACTATAGGCGTCTAGTGACCTTCTTAGTAAACATGGGCACCTATGATGAAGAAGAAAATTTACAGGACTACACAGATGGCACATATGGTCTCATGGATAATGACTTTGTTTATCTTGACGACAAGGATAAGGGTTTAGCCTTAGGTTTTCCCCCCAACCTCTACAATATCCTATTCCCTTGACTCTCTAGGGGGAGTGCAACTAATTAGGTTAGGGTTCCTTATGTTTTTTCTTGTGTTCAATAAGTGTTGGTACCTTTTTCCACTAATGTGCCTCCTGGAGGTATTCCTTTTGTTTCCTAGTGTGTACAGGAGCGTATTGCTATTGATAGGATTTGGACCTTCATGGAACCTTTCTCTCGTTCACACTTCAGATCAAGCACCACCATCAACACAAACAGGTGTTTCTTGTCCATTAGCATTGTCCCTTATCTTTTTTGTATCTATGATTGTCTGCTTTGATTGTGATTGGTAGCATAATATCCAGCACATTTGCTTAGTATCAAACATTTAATTCAATGTCTTTTTTGTCATAATCCCTTGTCTAGGTTTAAACATCAAGCAAGTCCGACTAAGCTAGTTTGACCAAGTTAGGTGTTAGAGATCTTCTCTTAATACCATGGGGAATGCCTTCCTAACAATTAATGGTTACTTAGGTTCTTAATCCGATTTAAGCAGCATTGTGTGAAATGTACTAGGGATTTCTAGTGGGCTTGACCCTATTGACCTTTAGCTTAAGTATTATAAAGGGAGTTTACTAGTGTGATGAGCCTGGGGAGGTGTATCAGTGTTATATGACCCCCCAAAGTTACAAAATTAAAATGATGAAAATGAACAAACAAAAAATCAAAGTGCCACATTGTAAAATCTTAAGCTGGAAGAGAAATCTCAGCTTGATTGGGTACTTCACTCACATGTATCGCCTATGGTACTAGAGCCCTACAGGTTCCCAGTATGGGCGCTTTTTCTTGAAAAGCAAAAAACCCAAGGCATACAAAATAAGGACACACATCAAAATTGAATCACTGTGAAAAGAATTTGGGGGGTCAAAGAAAAAGTAATCAGTCAGGCGATGATTTCATGAGAAATTCCTTTTATGGTAGCTTAACTACAAGGTCTTCTAGATATAGCCTCTAGTCAACCCTCGAACATGAATACTTGGCTCTCGCGACTAAACAACTTAATTGACCACAGAAAAATAAGAAGCTTACCCATGGTATTAATATTCGATCTCTAGTGCCTTTCGACCGTCAAATTAGCGACCCCAGACTTGTTTAATTTTTTACCTTTACATCTATTTATGCATTTGATTACATTGCAATTTAATGTTCATTGCTGACAAATTGTTTGAAATTCTTTTACCAATCAATTTGTCTACCTAAAACTGCATATGCTTTTTAATCACTAATAAGAATGCAATTACTGTGCCAATGTTGTTTGATTTTGCAGTGACTGAAGAAGGCTAAGGACATTCATCTCAAATGATCTTCCACCTCGACGAACGAGCTTCAACTAAATAGCTTCCGAGGACGGAATCTACATCAGGAAGGGGGGCATGTTAACCCTCACGGATCACGGACACCCCATCACCTACGACGGCTGGTATTATGTATTTGGTAGAGTTAGGTACCGGGCTTGTCGGACCAATAGGAAAAGGGTAAGAGTAATCGCCGATGAGAGGCGCACTCTAACTGGGACATTCAAGGGATTAGTTGGCTAAGCATGGGCGCCCAAGTGTGAATGGGGTGAGCTCATATAAAATCCAACTAAACCTAAAATTCACTTATTCTCTCATTTGTGCAATAGAAGAGTGCTCTTGCTCCATCTTCTTCTTCTTCACCTCCTTGTGTGTGTGTGTGTATGTGAGAGAGAGAGAGACAGAGAGAGTGTGTGTGCGATCGAGCATTGCGACAACGGCACGGCGGCGGTGAAGCGGTTGAGCGCGGCGAAGCGGCGGCTCCTTTTTCTTCGCGGCGAGGAATCCTCCACGAAGCAAGCGTAGAGCGGTGAGTGACACACCATCGCTTTCTTTGAGCTTGCTAGTTAAGCTAGTTGTGTGCTTGGAGCCGTCTGTGGCTCGCACACAGTGTTAGGCAAGTCCCTTGCTTCGACAGTGCGGCAAGGAGCGCACAATTATGCGTACAATAATATTGTCCATACTTCTACGGGCAAAGCACCTTTTGAAATCATGGAGGGAAGGCCTAAAAGTCCCTTGCTACTTAAAGTACATGGGAAGACCTTCACTACCCATGAGTATAGCCGTGACCTACAAGAATCTTTTCAAAAGATTAAGGAGGCTATATCCATCTTTCAATAAAGGCAAAAAGCTACTGCTGACAAGCACAGAAGGTCCTTAACATCTAAAGAAAATGAATGGATCTTACTTAAGTTTCCCAAGGCTCAATTGAGAAAAGCGGCGGACAAAAATCCTACACGCCACCAAAAGTGTTAGTAAAAGTTAATATCTAACCAACCCAAACGGTTTTGTCATATTAAACTGATCATTTAATGTGGGAGAATAAATGGAAACAAGGGTTAGAATATAGACATGTGCTTACAAGGGTGAAAGCATGCTTTGGTGGTACAAAAAACACTACAAGAGGCTATTCATATTAGCGACGCTCAAAAAAAAAAATTCCCGGCGTCGCTGTGAGCGTCGCAAATTTACAAAGAAATTTGCGACGCTTATAGCGACGCTCATAGCGACGCCGGCTGGGCTAAAAAAATAACCGAGCGCGCCCAAAAACTCACATCTCAGATCTGAGTTTTTCGGCGCCCTCAAGCAAAGAGCAGGTAACGCTCTCCCTCCCTCTCTCTCTCTCTCTCTCTCTCTCTCTCTCTCTCTCTCTCTCTCTCTCTTTTTCTTCTCCACACAAACACACACACACACATGAGGAGAGGAAGGAGAGCCAGGTATGCTCCTTCCCTCTCCTCATTCTCATGTTCCCTTCCCCTCTTTCTCTCTCCCTCTCTCTCTCTCTCACACACACACATACACACACACACATAGTGTTTTTGAGAGAGAGAGAGAGAGAGAGAGAGTACAAACAAAAACAAAAACGCACACACACATACATAAACAAAGAATGCACACACACATTGAGAGAGGAAAAGAGAGAGAGAGCATGCATAAACAAAAACCGCACGCATTGACAGAGGAAAAGAGAGAGAGAACATGCATAAACAAAAAACGCAGACATTGAGAGAGGAAAAGAGAGAGAAAACATGCATACGATCCAAAAAAACGCACACACATCGAGAGAGAAAGAGAGAGAAACTAATTTAACGTCGTAGGAAACTAATTAAAATTAAAAGACCTAAAGATCTAGCCGACGAGGAGTTGAACTCAAGACCTATTATTCAAGAGGGAAATGGCATAATCAATCTATCATACTTGGCATGGGTGATAGAAAGGTTATACCATTTATCTCTTTTTATTGGCACACACATCCACACACGCGCGCACACACAAGAAGAAGAGAGTTATAACATCGTAGGAAACTATCTTAAAAGACGTTAAAGATTAGGTTATATGTAGACTTACATTAAATTAGATTTAGGTTTATTTTTAACTAGATTTACGTTTATTTACGCTAGATTTAGATTTACGTTATATTAGATTAGATTTAGGTCTCCATAGACTGCGATGCCTGCATGAAGCGGGTGAAGAAAGCCCTCAATGGAATATAGGGTATTGCTGCCTTCACTCATGGTGGGCTCCGTCGATCCAAAAGTACTGGTGAAATGTCTTCAGAAGATAGGGAAGAAGGTGGATCTTCAGGGGCAAGAGTCACTACATCCCCGACACAATGACCATCTAGACAACCCTAGTCATTCAACAGCAACTTCAAAGTTAGTAACAAGAGCAAGAACGGTCTAAAGGGCCAATTGCTGTTGTCAGATGTGGATAGAGATGAGGCAGCGTCACCGCCGGAAGTTAAGTCTCACATCTTTAGTGATGAGAATGCCAACTCTTGCCGAGTTATGTGAAAAATTATGTGTTAAATCAGTTTTAAGGTTCTTATAATCCCTATTAGTTTAGTTCTTTGTTCTTAATATAACATAATTTACGTTAGATTTAGATTTATGTTATATTAGATTAGACTTAGGTTTATTTAGGTTTACCCACACACACACACACACACACACACAAGAAGAAGAGAGTTTTAACGTCGTAGGAAACTATCCCAAAAGACGTTAAAGATTAGGTTACATGTAGACTTATGTTAAATTAGATTTAGGTTTATTTTTAGTTAGATTTACGTTTATTTAGATTTACGCTTATTTACGTTAGATCGAGTCCACGCAAGAATTACTTACAGTTTAGGGTTTAGAGTTAGACGAACAGTGAAAAGATCTACTGTGAAAAGATGTTAAGATGCTGTGAAGTGCTACAGCTAGAGAAGAGGCAAAGGGGTTTTGTCCACTACATGCAGTATCATGTAGACGTGGGTGTGTAGATTTCTTGTACCCACAAATATAGGTATTGACCAATAAAGACGAGATTATAACCCGGTGGTTCTGATCTGCGTGCACCTCTAGACCTAGGTGTGCGGGGATTGGACATGACTAGAGAATGTGAGGTAGAGAGAGAGAGAGAGAGAGAGAGAGAGAGAGAGAGAGAGAGAGAGAGAGAGAGAGACACAGAGACAGAGAGAGAGAGAGAGATAAGACGAATAATGCCAATAGAATATTAAATTTGTTGTCCAGGTTATAAGTTTTTTATCCTCATTATGAGTAGTGACGAGGATGTGGGACCGTCCAACCGAAACACCTATCTCTCAACGAGGGTCTTATGTCCTTGTAATCAATGCAAGCATGCTGTGCGACGGACAAGACGTGTTTCTTTGCAGTACGTTCGCGAATTTGGCGAGTTCGATCCATCTATTATAGATCAAGTTGTTGCCAATTATAACTCGTCGGACTCTGACGCTGGCCAACAAGCAGCAATCTTGCAACCCAATAGACGTGTTCGCAGGCGCTTTGGTCAAGCAGCATATGTGAGGCCACAAGATGTAGCCTCTGACAGCTCGGGGGATGATCATGCAGAGCACATTCCCAACAAGGCAATGTTTGAGCCCGAGATTGATGAAATGATCGAGACGATCATGGATTCAGAAAGGCTTATCTATGATGATATGAAAAGTGAAGCCGATACGCCATTGTATAATGGAGCACGTATGTCTAGATTGAAAGCACTCCTGGTTCTTCTCAACATGCAGGCAAAGTTTGGATGGAGTGACACTAGCGTCACAGCGCTTTTCAGGTGATACTTTAATAATTACAATTAGTTTACTTTAATAAAACTCTAAATGTATAATGATCTGATAGATTTTTACACGACTGTATCATATTTTTATGTTGTGTAGATTGCTGAAAGAGCACATACTACCAGCTGACAATGTGATGCCAGATTCCCGAGATGAAGCAAGAAATATTTTGCAAAACTTGGGGATGGATTACAATTCTATCCACGCTTGTCCTAATGACTGCATTCTTTTCAGAGGGGAATACATAGACATGGAGAAGTGTCCGAAATGTGATTCCGAAAGATATCGAGTAGATCTCCACGGGACAAAAATTCCACAAAAGGTTTTGCGACATTTCCCTCTGCTTCCTCGCATCAAGCATTTCTTCGAATGTAAGTCCATGGCCGCCTTAGCATCATGGCATGAGGAGAATAAATCTTCGGATGGTGTGCTACGAATTCCTGCAGATTGCGTAGCCTGGAAACATATAGATGGAACATGGTCGGATTTTGCCAGGGAAGCTCGAAATTTGCGCTTAGGCCTGGCTATGGATGGCGTAAATCCATTTGGTCAAAGATCAACATCTTACAGTGTATGGCCCGTTGTCATCGTCAACTACAACATTCCCCCGTGGTTGACTACGAAGAAGGGGCACCTATGGCTAAGCTTGATTGTGCCAGGGCGATATAAAGTGGGAAATATGGATGTGTATCTTCGTCCACTATTGGAAGAGCTACAACAATTGTGGATTGGCATAGAGGTGGTGGATATGAGCCGACACACAGGACGACGGAATGCTTTGATCAGAGGCATTCTAATGTGGACCATGCATGACTATCTCGGGCTAACAGAATGCTCAGGTGATCTATTGACACTCCTCACTCAGACACTGTAAATCTTGTTTTTTCCCATAGTTGATCTATTATCATGTGTATACATGCACGGCTTCAAACAAGCGGATACAGAGCATGTGTCACATGTGGACCTAGACTGAATGCACGTAGGGCACCCTCACTGAAGAAGCAAATCTACGAAGGTCATCAAGCGTATCTTCCAGAGAATCATGTGTTACGCGACGGCTTTTTGGGAAGAGAGCCACCAAGGATGTCTGCACAAGCATGGTTAGAGCAGAAGGAGATGTGCGATGATGGATTGCCTCCAGGGATGAAGAGACTATCTCTATGGTACGAGTTACCATACTGGCCCCGACTCATGATCAATCACTTGCTCGATCCAATGCACATATTCAAGAATGTGGGTAATCTACTATGGGACCATCTGACCGGCAAGAAAGATACTTTGGGAGCCAGAGTTGACCTTAGAAATGTGGATCGTATGGAGCAATATTGGCCGCAAACAGCGTCTGATGGATCGATAAAACTCCCTAAAGCACCATGGATTTTCACAAGAGCCCAAGAACGCAAAGTAAAAGAGACCATTCGATCTTTGCGGACCCCCACTGGCGTAATGCACTCACTCCGAACGTGTTTTACTAAAGAAGGAAAGCTTACCGGTTTGAAGTCACACGATTGGCATATATGTGTCAGGTACGTTCATAGTGGACTTTAATATCATTGCATAAAATGTGGACTTTAATATCATTGCTGCACATACTTTACAGTTTATTTTACCGGTTGCCATTGAGGGATGTTTGTCTCTCGACATCCGTAACACAATCTACAAACTTGCAAAGCTGGTGCAATGGATCTCACAAAAGGAGATCAACGTAGACTCCATACCATTTTCCAAACTAAATACTGCGGAGCTTGTGTGCATGTTTGAGAAACATTTTCCTACTACAATGCTAACCATTCAGGTGCATCTTCTTGTTCACATAGTTGATGAGGTGGAAATAGCTGGCACAGTTCATTCCAGATGGATGTTCTTCTTAGAACGTTTCATGAAAACGCTTAAGGGACGCACGTCCGGAGGGTAGCATGGCAGAAGGTTGGTTGGTATCAGAGTCCTTAGTGTACATTGGAGAGTGGCTAGACGGATTTGATAAAGCCCGGGACACGCTATGGCGAACCATAGATGATGAGCGCATATATGGGATTGTCATGTGCAATCTCAGTGTTGAGAAGAAGATGACGGAAGATCTAGAGGCTAAAATCAACCGATTTTGCATGCTTCACAATCCAATGATGCAAAAGTGGATTTCACAATATGAGGACAAAGGGCACGAGTCGAGTGGAGACGGGGAAGACGACCACCGATGCACTATCCAGCGGTTCTGGAGAGCCTACCAACCTTCATGAGCTTAAGATGGTTGCACAACCAATTGAAAAGCACACAACAATGCAGTGACGAAGTGATTGAGGAAGAGTGGGAGTACTCCCGGGGTTGCGCGACCAAGGTAAGTTTGCAATGTATGACTAGCAAGTGACTTTATTTATAAACGTTTGAACGGCCACTCATAATCTTTGTTCGTTGTAGTATAAGTCATACACAGCAGCATGGTGTAAAGGTCGACATTTTAGGGTGGAACGAATCGACAAAAAGCGTTTTACTCAAGATTGTGGAATCATGGCAAAATTTGAACAGTCTAGTCGACGACGTTCCTCTGATGCAGATCCTGTGGTGGCGGAACTCACTTACTTCCGCACGCTGCAAGAGATTTTGAGGATCGATTACAGAGTATTTTTTGTCGACTTGTTCGACGTGCAATGGTTCAAGATAATCATGGAGGGTCGCAACGCTACTGTGCATAGAGGAGAGTCTGGTTTTCTTGAGGTGGATTCTACTAAGAAATGGACTGACCTAAGAGACACTTTCGTACTACCCGAGCATTGTGAACAAGTAAGTATGTAAATAGTTAACATCCCCCTTTTACAAGTTATGTGCTTGAAAGCTCTCATGTAAGTTATGTGGCTCTGGCAGGTAATATTTCATCCTACAAAGTCTACATCAAACTGGTGGTACGTCATAGAGGTAGCCCCTCGTAGTGCAAGGACGTATGAAGGCTACCATGTGCCAATCACAACGGCATCAATGGAGGAGATCAGAGAAGATGCTCAATCAGAAGCCGCTGCGGTGGTGCCAGACGAGCATCAAGATGCTACAACTCTATATGGGGTGCATGCAGAGGAGCTACAAAATGAAACAGAGGATATGTGTTTAAACGGAGAGCTCTATATAGATATAGGAAGTTATGCTGAGTTATGCGAGGATGAGAGAGAGATCTCTTAAAGCCACAAATATTGTATTTGAACAATTTTGCTCCGTGTTGTAAAAGCTCTAGCTCTCTAAGTACCTTCCATGGTGTATAACGCTCTTTTCTACTCGCGCTCACATCTTTTGATTGAAAATTCTGAGTTTTCGACTTGCCTCTTCTATCACTCAATTCATTGCGTCATTGTATTTATATGCGTCATTACGTCATTGTATTTAATGGTCTTTGCGTCATTGTCTACTCTATTTATTCAATATTAAGTTTAAATATTCGTGTGTTTAATGCAGGTATGGATGATGAGGAGTTTCTTTCTTCTTTGTCACCGCAGCAGAGACAGTGGTATGTGGAGCGTCATCGCTCTGGCGCATCATCGCGCGTTCCTACTCCATCCGCATCTCCCTCTCTTTCGGAGCATTCGGCCCGCTCCGAAGCTTCGGCGTCGACGAGACGAGCTTCACACTCGTCTAGACACCGGCGCTCTAGTGGTGGCGGTGGCGGTTGTTGTGGGGATTCCGCCATCGATGCCTCCACACCGCCTCGTGTTCGACGAGGCTCTTTACCCTCCCCTTCTTTGCCCGCCCCAACACCAGCCACAGCATCGCCATCTACGCCAGGTTTTGCACGGCTGACTGTTCCTAGAAGCTACACACCTCTACCTACTCCGCCAGGAGCCACCCCACTCGACACTCCTCGCTTCGGGGCCCAGACGCCGGTGGAGACACCTGACGTCCGTACCCCCATCGACACGCCGCTAGAGACCCCTGCCGGAACGCCCAGGTTCACGCGTCACCGGCCAGAGGGCTTGCCTTACTCCATCGACTTCAGCGGCGGCATCATCATGGATGATGACGGCAAGAAGGTGATCTCGCGCATGCGTGGTCTTTGCTCTCAGCTATTTAGACACTACATACTAAACAAATGGAGTGAAGTACCAAGTGATTTAAAAAACAGAGTCATCAGCATACTTCATGATGAGTTTCCCGTTCCAACACGGGATCAGCGCTTCAATGAAGACCTGATGAAGATTCGAATGCGCGAATACTGCAAACACAAGCGTTCCGAAGTGCAAAAAGCAATCAAGAATGGGTGAAACAGGCCAGATTGGCTGGCCAAAGAAGATTGGAAGAATGCGAAGAAAGCAGCACGCGAGAATCCCGACAAGTGGAAGCAACAAAAGGATGCAGCCAGAGCGCGAGTAGAGGCAAGGAGCTCGCACCACTTGGGGAGCGGTGGATGGGCATCATTTGAGGCCGATTTTGTAAGTGTTTTCACATTGCTCTTTATGTTCGATAGTTTAGGGTTTATGAGTTTTTTAATTCTAACATAATGAAATCTTTGTATGTTTTGATAGTGGTCGATGACAGGACGTGATCCCACACCGTACGAGCGCGAGTACGCAGGCAGGAAGGGCTTAAACACCCTGATGGACATTCTCAGTTCTCGCGGCGGCATGGTTAGTATTAGGGTTTACTCTTTTTTATTTTTTGTATTGTTTTATAAATGTCGTTATATGTTTATACTTACTGAAAGCTGTCTTATTGTCTTTTTTTGCAGAATCCGACAGATACGCCGCTTGGACGCGATGAGACGTCTCACTAGACGACGTCAGTTTAACCGTAGCTAGATAGCATTAGTTTAGGGTTTCTCATAGCTTATGTATCATGAGACGGATTTTATACATCTTTTTGAACCATGTATATTATTACATTTGTCACCGCAGTTCCTTTTGCCAATCAATTCTTTATGCCTATGATGTTGTACAATTGTCATTATTACATTTGCCAATCAATTCATTTTGCCTATGATGTGTACAATTGTCAATTTTGCAAACAATGCGTCTTGTGGGTGACTATTTTGGGTCTATTATCTACCCTTGCACTTTTTTAAAAAAGTGAATCAAGTACAATATGGTTGATGGGTGGCAGGGCATTCAATGCCTTGCCACCAAAAAAAAATTCTCTCGGGCGTCGCTGTAACCGTCACTATTTATGGCTCTGTAGCGTCGCTATAGTCTGCAGTGTAAACGTCGCTATAACCGTCGCTATGAGCGTCGCTATATAGCGACGCAAATAGCGACGCTTATAGCGACGCTCATAGCGACGCTCTCGTAGCGACGGTTTTAGCGACGCCGGGGGTTATAAAAACCCAGTGTATTTCCGTCGCTAACAGCGTCACAAGAGCACACAACCTCTTGTAGTGAAAAGGACCCATTTCAATTGTACCAATGAAAAAGTAGGGATTGGTAAATTTTTTGTAGTTTAGGTCAAAACTTGTCGGACCTTGTATTTTTAGATTATTCTTTCAAATATCTATCCAGTGATATACAATATGATAGGTAGTTTCTCATGTGACGTGTAGAAATTGTAGCTCAAAGATTTGTCAAAGGTATTGTCAAGGACACTCCTTTTTGTACCACCAAAGTGTGCTTTTACCCACAAATCTATCTCAACATGTGGCCAATGGTAAAGGGGTCCAAATGAGAGATGGTCTGTGAAAGAGAAAGGAAACCAATGGAGAAAAAATATCTTAGGGTTAGCTTCATTAAAGATCTCCAAAGGTTAGTGTTCAAAGTCCTTTGACTTATGAAAAACTAGGGCAATGCTTGAGGTGGGAACCCAACCCAAGCTTGAGGTGCTTGTCGTGCTTGCTGATTAAGGTGCTTGAGTTGCTTAATGACTAAGGTGCTTGAGGGTAAGGTGTTCCACAAAGTGAACATAACTCCTACTCATGAGGGGGTGAGCCCTAATTGTAGGGGCTAGAGATAGAACACACACACCCTCACACAAGGCAAGCTTGGTACAAAGAAAGCAAATAGGACACTTATCAAGCTCCTCTTTGTGTTTTCCTCATGGTGTGCCTAAAGACTATTGGTTGGCCTCCCAAGGGGTCCAACGATAGATAATTTTATTTAATTAATTTTTTATGCATTTATCAAGTCCTATCTCTCAAAGGGGAAAGGGGGACACTTGTCCCAGGACTACCCTTGTTGTTGATATGCACTAAGCATGTGATTGGCCAAGCTTGAGGAGGTCCAATCAAGTACCAGAGAGTGCTAGAAGAGGGGGTCGACCAAAGCAAGAAGGGAGCTAGCTTGGGGGGGTATACTTTCCCACACACACACACACCCAATCTCATTGTGCGGAGTGCAAAGTGCAAGAGCTTCATATCCTTCTCCAAGCTAGTAGGGAAGTTAAGATCCTACACCAACACTCTTGGGTATGGAATGAAAATCCAACCAAGAGCCATGCTTCAATGCTTAAGCTTGCCATCTTTTCCATCTTCATTACTATGCTATTATGTATGCTAGCAATAAGAGTGATGATAAGTGAGGAACTACTTCTTTCTCCTGTGAATGTTTCTTCTTCCTCTTCCCTACCCTCGTTCCCCGCTAGCTCTCTCCACCTTTGGAGGTATTTGAGGCCTTGGGAGTGAGGCTCGGGATAGTCAATGCTTTTTACAAAGTCTATGTTATGCTCATGATGCATGAAGCTTTCCATCTTCATTGCATCACCTAGGTCACAAAGAACACAAAGATTGTATTGCACCAAGTCTGTCTTGATGGTCCAAGAATATATAATACAAATGACTATTGGAGGGGGGCTGCCGGCTCCACATAAATCCGGTCCTTAACTTTTGTCAAGTTTTATAAACTCTCTCTCTTGCAAAAGTATTGTTCATGCCAAGCTAGTTAGGTACTATGATTACGTTGCTACCATCAATTAAGTTCACCCTCTATGGTCTTAAAGTAGTCTCACAAAAATGCTCTCTTTAATTCTCTTAGTTCCGCTATTCTCAAAGTTCATAGGCCATTTCCATTACATGGTTGTCATTTCAAAATAGTGTAGACGAAGGCACTCATTTCATCAATGACAGGATGGAAATTATGATGGAGCTATTTTCAGTGAAGCACAGGAAATCAACACTGTACTATCCCACATGCAATGGTCAAGCAAAAAGCATCAATAAGATAATCAAGACTATTCTCACCACAAAATTGTGCAAAAGGAGCCACATCAATGGGATACAAAGCTTCAGACAGAATTATGGGCATAACAAAATGCTCATAAGGTGACTACTAGGATGACACCATTCAAGGTGATCTATGGTACTAAAGCAGTGATGCCATGGAATTTTTGATTCCCAGATTAAGACTGGTATTTGATCATGGATTAGACTCCAATCAAAATCTGAAACAATGGTTTGATGAGTTGCTGCAATTGGATGAAATTAAGAAGGCGGCTATGCTGGAACAAGAAGTTGTTCAACAATGAAGGAATCATTGGCATGACAATAGAGTCAAGATATGGGAGTTTCATAGGGGTGATATGGTACTCTCAAACTGGGACCAAAGAAGCCAAACTTGAATATAGCTTGGTCAGAACCTTATGAAGTAGATTGGGCATTTTCCAATGGGACACTAAGACTCAAATACTTGTCACGTCTACTGATGCCTAGAGTCTACAATGGCAGAGTAAAGGAGCTTCCAATAGAAGTAGTACCAGACACGTGAGAGGAACCACTTGACTTATTTTATGACAGACCAATTTAAGAATAAGTGGAAGAGGTAACATCAACTTTAGACCAAAATCCACATGTGGAAAACCCATCACCAGCAGATCAGCAACTCAGTACTCTCAACCAACCCTTGACTCAAACTCTAAAAGTCAAACCAACCCAGATCCAAATCCATACACTAGAGAAGCCAATATCCAATAACATTCATTTGGGGGAAATAAATGAAACAAAAAAAATCGGAAGCTTGTCAATAATAATGAATCAAGTAGGCGAATGCATGCGTGACATGTCACAATCGGTGCATATAATTTCAAGGTGGGTGGGGAGTGGAGCATTCATTGTTAGACAAGGGGAATTAGAACCTAAGAGTCCACCTCCCAACCACCCACTATATAGCATGGATCCTAGAACTTTGCCCTAGTTGTGGACTCCCTTTCCACACTGCCTAGCCGGCCTTGCCTTTGTCTAGTCCGGCCTTGCCGTTGTCTTGACATTACTCCCCCCTTGAAGAAGAGTTTTCGTCCTCGAAAACAAAAGTGGGGAACTTCTTCTTAAGAACAGTAATGTTTTCCCAAGTGGCACCTTCCTCAGGTTGATCTTTCCACTTGATTAAGTCTTGTTGACATACATGATGACACGTACGTAACTCATGATAGTCGAGAATACGTTCAGGTTCATGCGGTAAGGTAGGAGGTTCAACGAAATCAACCAAAATCTGTTGGTCAATGACATTGTCGTCCCCATGTAACCCGCATAAACGGCTTACATGAAACACCGGATGAATATAAGAATGTTTAGGTAGCAATAATTTGTAGGCACGATCACCTACTCGCTTGAGTATTTTGAAAGGCCCACAATATCGGGGAGATAATTTAGGTGTTGGCCCAATTTTTAGACTTTTGGAATTTTCTGACACACGTAAAAATACCTTCTCCCCTTCGTCGAAGGTAACTTGCCAACGTTTCTCATCAACGTACTTCTTACACCAATCCTCCACTTGTCGGACATTCTAACGAGCAATTTTTAGTATATCCATGTGGCCTTGGAGAAAATCCTTAACCTGTTGGAGCTTTTCGGTTGCCAACCCCACCGTAACAGGTGACCTAGGTTGAAACCCATACATGAGCATTAAAGGACTAAATCCAGTTGTGACATGGTTAGCACTATTGAAGGAAAGCTCGAGAATAGGTAAGTATTCTTCCCAGTTTGATTGTTTTTCGCTAGTGTATGCTCTTAGCATATCCTCTAGCACTTGGTTAACTCGTTCAGTATGACCATCTGTTTCTGGATGATCGGCTGTACTGAGGTTTAGTTGTGTACCCAATTGTTTGAACACAGCCCTCCAAAAGTGATTGTTAAACTTGGGATCACGATCACTAACAATGCTACTTGGAAAACCATACAAGCTATTGTCGGTGGTCGTAGACCGATTGATTTGGTTGGAATGAACTTACATAGTTTAGTCAACCGGTCTACAACCACCCATACCGAGTCATGAACTCGTACAGTGGTTGGTAAACCCACAATGAATTCCATAGAGATACTTTCCCATTTTCCATTGCGGATCTCCAAAGGATGTAAGAGTCCACCTGCTTTCAGGCGCTCTGCTTTGTTAACTTGACATTTTTGGCAATGCAAGACATAAGCTTGAACAAAGCCATGTAAACCTGGTCAGTAAAATTGTCATCGTACGAGAGCATAAGTCTTTCTAATACTCAGGTGCCCTACAATTGGACTATCATGACATTCATAAAGAATTTGGTGTCAAATGTCTGTGTCCGTCGGTACACAAACTCTCCCCTTATGGAGTAGGTACCCATTGTCGATGGTGAAATGCTTCCATCGCTGTAGTTCATCACTCGATAGAGGAGAGTTATGTGTGGAGGTTAACGTTACACTACCATCATTAGAGTGAGAAGGATCCCTCATTTGTACATGGCTCCACACTTTGGAATATGCTTCATCATGCTCATATTTTCCTTTGAGAGAATCCAAAAATTCACTACGAAGTTTCGTGAACAAGAGAGAATTGATCTCCGGCATACGACTTAGAGCGTCAACCACCACATTGTATCTTCCTTTACGATACCGGAGCTTGGCGTCATATTCGTAAAGAATCTCGGCCCACCTGGCCTTCCGACCCTTCAAATCAGTTTGTTGTGTAAACCATTTGATGCTTTCATGGTCAAAAACCAATCTCAAACTAAGCACCATACAAATAATGCCGCCATGTTTTTAAGGCAGACACTATTGCATAGAGTTCATGCTCATAAGCAGAGTAGTTCTACTGAGCTGCATCAAACTTCTTACTTTCAAATGTAATTGGCCATCCGTCTTGTAGTAGCAGGATTGCTCCAATAGCACGGTCACTCACATCCATTTCCAAAACGAATGGTTTCAAAGGATCTAAAATAGCTAGTATGGGAGCTGTAGCTAATGCATCCTTGAGCGTATCAAAACTGTGTTGTTGAGCAGGGCCCCACTAGAAAGCTTTGCCTTTGCCTTTCAGTTGATTCGTCATGGGAACAACAATATTAGCATAGTTTTTAATGAACCTTCGACAGTAAAAACCTGCAAATCCTAAAAGAATCTGTAACTCTTCCAGATTTTTAGAAGAAGGCCTCTGCTGGATTGTAACCACTTTGGATTGATCCATATATAGCCCATTAGCTGAAATAACATGCCCAAGATAGTGAATTTCTTCTTTCAAAAATCACACTTAGATTCCTTGGCATATAATTTATTTGTTCATAACAATTTAAACACTTGCCTCAGATGTTGTAAGTGTTCTTCTTCAAAAGCACTATAGACTAGAATGTCATCGAGAAAAATGATGAAAAAATTTGCCCAAGTACGGCTTCAAGACAGTGTCATGAATGTTGTGGGCCCATTGGTTAACCCAAAGGAAATCACCAAAAACTCGTAGTGTCCAAACCTTGTTCGGAATGCAGTTTTGGGTATATCAACAAGTCAAATTCGGACTTGGTGATAACCTGACTGCAACTCTATTTTTGTAAAAATGCGAGCATGAGTGAGCTTGTCGAACAACTCATCCACTCATGGCAATGGGTACTTGTTCTTAACCGTAACCGCATTTAAGCCACGGTAGTCTACGCACATGCAGCGCATACTACCGTCTTTTTTCTTCACTAATAGGATAGGAGAAGACCATGGTAAAGAACTGGGTTGGATAAACCCTCTGCTAAGGTAGTCAGCAAGCTGACATTCCATCTTAGCAGCTTCAGAGTAACTCATACGGTGGGGCGGTTTACTGACAGGTTTACTGCCTGCAACCACATCGATGCTATGTTGCACCGATCGTGTCGGCGGTAATCCTGGTCGCAAATCATGAGGAAAAAAATCTTGAAATTCCTTTAATAATTTTTGTAACTCACTAGCAATGTTTGCTTGTTTGGAAGTAGCCCCTGGTGGAAGAGATGAGAGAGAAGCATGCGGCGTTGAGGAATGTTCAACAGATTCAATGTTAGAGAGAAAATGAGACAATGAGTAACACAAGAAAACTTGAACTATTTTATTATCAGAAACAAGCTGCAGAAGCTCAGCTGTACATATTAATGGTGAAGAAGGTACATCCTTCTCTCCTAACAACAACACATGTGCACCATGGGAGTCGAACATCAAGTTGTTGTGCTCATAGCTACGCTTCAATGATGGTCCTAGGCTATGCAACCATTCCCTACCAAGGACCATGTCTGCCCTCTCTATGTTCATAACCTAAAAATCCAAGGATGTGGAGTAACATTGTACTTCCAACAGAACAGCTCGAACTTGAGTATCCCAGATTTCGGTATCATGTCCATTCATCATTTCTAGCTTGTAGCGGTGGGTACTCGGAGTTCGAGGCAATTTGAGTTTTTTCACCAACCCGTAATTGATAAAATTGCGAGTAGCACCGTCATCTACCAATATGCGCACCTTGTGCCCTTGCAGAGATCCGTACATACGTACTAACTCATGTGGTCCGAAGGTCTGTTGCCACATGGAAGCCGTGAGACAGCATTCGTGCACCACCTCAGTGTGTGTTACTTCCATTGTAGAGAATCGTGAGGAAGACTCAAGAAGAAGCAGTTGCACCGTGTGCACTGTTTTCTCCTTTCTATGAGAAGCAGATTTCCCCTTGGGACAATCCTTTTTGCCATGACCGCTTCCTAAACATTGAAAACATAATTTCTCTTTCTTAGCTTTATCAAAGTCCTCACGAGAGAGAGAACCTCTGGACCCCTTGCGTTTTTTAGATGCTTCTGAATTGACTACTATAAATTTCCTTTTATTGTGCCCATATTGTGTGCGTGTATTAGCAGGCACGTGAGTATTATGTGATTTTTTTTCATCTAGATCATCGTGAATATGTGCTTTCACTATGGCTTCCTCAAGTGTTTTAGGGTCTTGGGTCTTGGCGTGCTTCTTAAGCTCTGGTGTGAGACCACGTATAAATCCCCGTACTTGCTGAAGAAAGTTATCTAAACCTTCCAATTTGAGGAAAACATCCTGATAGTGAGATATATATTCAAGTAATGATGGGTATTGGCGCATGAAACACGTGTCCCAAGCCGTCCAATTCTGATCTGCCTCATTTGTAGGAAAAAATTCTTTGTGAAACATAGCTTCAAAAACTGCCCAACTCTGTGGTATGATATTCTTCTCCTTGAGAGACATCCACCATTTGTAGGCCTTGCCTTCCACAGTTAAGCTCGTTTGCAGTGCTCTGACTGCATCGGGAGTACGCCATAAGGGTGAATTCCATCCCACTTGTTGCTAAGAAAGATATTCACTGCATCCTTATTGCGATCACGGCCTTCTCCCTTAAAAGTTGGTGGTTTGGTGTTTTCTAACAACTCATCCACCTCTTTTGCAGTGGGAGTGTGCAAAGTATTAGCAGTTGGACCTTATCCCTGATTAGAAGGGCCTTGCCCATGTGTAGCAATGTGCTCATGCATGTGCGTGTCAGCAGGACCCTTGGACTGTTGTTGCATGAATTGGATCACTAACGTAGATGATTTAGTGAAGTTTTCATTTAAAGATTTAAAATTTCCTTCCATGACTGATATGCGTGTCTGAAGTGCACGAAATTCTTGAATGTCGAGAAATTTATAGGTGTCGTCACCTGTCGTAGTGTCGTGGGCACTCTCCATGAGAGCGTCCCCAGCCGCAAGCCGTCATGGGCAGGATCAGGCATATTTTGCTTGATATCAAATGTCATATTGATATCTAAATCCATGGCGACACAGTGTAGTGCAAGGAATAGCAAGAAAAATACCTGATGTACCGCAACTGATAAATACTGATAAAGAATCCTGTTGATACCGGTAATCAACCTTGCTAATTTTGTTCGTGCTCCAATTTGTGATGAGGATGTAATCTTGCTCCGGGTTCCAAGAAAACAATTCAATAGTGTAGGTGTGTTTGCCTTGAGCACCCGTACTGCACTTGGTTTGTGTATTTTGGATAACTTGCCAATTGCTTGAATGAAGGTACAAAACAATAATATGCAGGATACGCAGTAGAAATACCACCTTGCCTTTGTATTTCCCGGCCTTGCCCTTGCATGGCTCTGTCAGTTTCCCTAGCTTCGCCTGAAGCTTCACAGAGGGAGAGGGGGTACCCCGCTGTGGATATCGTCCCTTGGTTGGAAAAAAACTTGTGGCCACTAACCTCAAATGGGTTGGGCACCAATTGTGTGTGAAAAAAGAGCTCTTCACAGGCTATGGTGGCCCATAGACATTGTGAGGGGGGAGCTTTTGCTCACCCCACCTTTGATGGTGGCCAAGAGCCTCTGTGTCACGCACGTGAAACACTCCTCGCACCCGCTGTCGTGCTGTGACATGTACATAGTGGGAACACATGCTACAAGAGATATCTTGTAACTTTTTAGATACATAATTATATTTCCTATAATGTACATATGCATATGTAAGTATAAAAATAAGCTTTCTATCTCATCTTATTATTTATCTCAAGGGTAATGTATTCTTACTTTACCATCAAAAAATACTATGGGAAGAGTGTCAATAGCTCCGCCTCTTTAACTTGGGGCAAAAAGCATTGATTCTTTATTTCTACTATTTCATTATCATCTCACACCCTAGCTAGATCCTATATCTAGGGTAAACTCCAATATATATATATTCTATGTATTTTTTATACTTTTCTTATATTTCTTTTTAAATAGCTACTAGGAGAGAATCAAATCCTAGTGGGACACTAGGTGGCATGATTTCAAAGATACACTTATTTTAATGCATTATTGCAAGCATGGTTACAAAACTTTGTCAAGGAGAAATGTCATGCTTTCATATGGCATGAGGTGTCCTTGGGAATTAAATGAAAGTCAAGGCTAAGGAGACCACACGAAGACTTTTGCTGCCATAAATGGACCCTATTTTGATGAATTTTTTACACAAGGTTCCAATCCGAATTGGAGAATGATTTTAAAATGAAAATCGTAGCTAATGAGCTGAAGTTTCTGCCCATATTTTTATTTTTTTATTTGGAGCTACGGTTAAGGAGATATGATCAAAATACTGGACCCCAGTCTGCCCACATCATGCAGGGACAGCTCATTTCCAACTTTTCCAATTCCTGTTCACACTGGCTCCTCTGTTCTTGTGTAAACCCTTGTGGGTTCCCTTCACCTATAAAAGGGGACCTCTTCTTCCTTGGAAGGAACTCAAGCATTCAAGCCATTCATGAGAGGAATTCTCGAGGGAGTGAGTAGTAATGCCTAATTGTACTTAGCCATTAACATAAGCCCAAGCCTACACTTTCTCCTAGAGGGAGACTAGCCATTCTTGCAACAAGCTAACCTTGGAAGATCAACTCTAATCAAAGAAGGTCTTACACTTGGTGTATCAATCAAAGTGGAATTCTCCACTCTTCTTCTCTCTCCCATCAATAATGGTGCCGAAGGGTTTCAAGTAAGATGTGTTCTACATTGATGTTTTCTTGATTTCTTGTCGTTTTCATTTTCATCTCTAATCCAACATATATATATATATATATCTAATCTCATCTCTTTAACCAAATCTATCTCTTTCACTCTTAGTAATTCATCCTCTCTACAAATTTTAGGTTCTCCTTGCTACAGGTACATCTCTCCTCGCAGTATCCTTATTGCCTACGGGCAAGAATAGGGCTTGGGAGGGAAACTTCTCATCTCTTCACTTCTCTCATATCTACATTTTTCTCATATCTACATTTCTCACATACTATCCTAGATGAATAACCCACATGATGATCATTTCTATCGCTTTCACTCTGTACGATCTATTAGAATTAACGTATGGATTAGCCGTAAAATACACTTTCAACAACGTATAGTGTTTCTCTTCGGCCCTGAAAGGCTCAATGAAATACTTCTATCACCGGATCCCATCATACTACCTCTCATAGACTATAACTTTTCTTTTGACGTAAGCGTAGTTATCTTGCTATGAACCAAGAGGATTTGTACACACAATTAATCCCAATCACTAGACAAAATATATATATTATGGTAAGCACAAAACTACAATTCCAAAGAACAATTCGTAGCCTATTTGGTCAGCCAAGATTGAATGCCATTAACTCATCCATTAACCCCTTCATATTACCCATGATACGATATGACCATAGCTTTGATGTTTTCATCTTCGTATTGTTTTGACATTCTCTTTTGCGTTCTTTTTTTGTGTGTGTGTGAGTGCAAGAGAGAAAGGGTGAGTCTTCTTTGATTGCACTTCTTTCCAAACCCTAGTCTTCATGGCATCTATGGTTTAACTCCTTCATATAGTTTTTGTCGAGTTCTCTCACAAACTCTCACAGCCATCAGCCCGGTGCTTTCCTGGCAAGACCGCAAATTTCTCGACATATTTTTGGTGAACCCGACGCGAATCTGCTAGGGTGAGAGTTTGTGGGTAACCATGGGTGATCATGTTGAGCAACAGGGTATGCATTTTGACCCAACAACAATGCAAATGTTTCAAGCATTTGCAATGTTCATGCAACACCAACATGCTACTGAAAGAAGGGAGATTTCATCAACGAAGGCCATACAAGCGGTCGTCAACAGAATGGATCAGTTCAATGGCAAAGATGTAACCAAGTACTTACGCGAGTATGTGAAGGAGATGGAGCTGCATCGCGTGTCAGAAGGTGAGATGATTCAAAGCTTTGAGCTAGTTGTTGCTCCAGAAATTAGGGAGCATGTTAGGGCAATTAAAGATGGGCATGGGAGAAATTGGGAAGAACTCAAAGTATCTTTAAAGGAGACATATTTCATGGAGGACTCTGAGAGAGTGACCAAAAGGACATTCGTAGAATGGGTAGTCAAGCCAAAGCAAGGACTATCAATAACAGAGCTACTTAGGGAATTTGAGCGGCGCTATGCACAACTCACTAGGACAGAAAGGGCCACACTAGATGCAGAGAAGACAGATCTTTTCTTACAAGCTGCAGGTAAAGAGTTTCAAGAAAATTTGGAGCTTCTTCTTGAAGATAAAGATGCTGAGCAAGGACTAAAGACCGACTGGAATGAGGTTGAAGGTGCTGTCTCACTGCTTGCCAAACGACAAAGAAGAAGGTACAAGATGGTAGTAAACACTACAAGTCCTTCCACCTCAACTTCTGACAAAATGGTAAAGCCTACTTTTATCGCTCCTAAGTTTGATGAGTCCATGCTAGATGAGCTTGTGAAGGGATTGCGTGACTTGAAGGTGAAGTTTGCAAAGCTTGAAGAAAAAGGCCAACCATCAGGGCCACTTCCTAGGCAAAGACAACAGCCCAAAGAAGGGTTTGTTAATAGATGTATTTGGTGTGATAGTACAAACCATGTAAGAAGGGATTGTGATGATTTTAGTGATGCTTTGTCAAAAGATGTTGTCTTTTTTAAGGATGGTAAAATCCACTTAAGAGAGACAGGTCTACCCTTGAGAACTAACTTTGGGAAGGGGGGAATGCAAACCTTAGTTGAAGATATGGCAACGAAGCATGCCACCTCTTCAGTTGAGGCAGCTACTTATGGAGTAAAAATTGAACATTTTTGTGATGAAGAGGTGAGTGACCATCATGGTCAAATTTGGCCAAATGTCAAGCAATTAGCTACAAAGGGGAAGCTTACAAAAGAGATTCTACATGAAGCAGGTGATTGCATACGTCTAGAAACAGGATGGAATGATCCAGTGGACTCATTGTCAGTGCATGCCTACATTACAAAATGCCAACAAAATGAGGCATTTGTAGAAGAGAAGCGCAGACGTGAGAATGCTGATGAAGGACCATCAAAAAGACCTTCTAGAAGTGGGGGAAGAAGCGATTCAATGCCTTCTCAAACACCCTCAACACAAGGAGCATCTCCACCTGAAGTAATCATGGAGGAGTTTACAACAGGAAAGAAGAAAGAGCCAACGAAAGGTAAGACAAAAGGCCCAACTTATAAACTACAATCTGATATTGAGGTTGCTACAGATTTAAAGAAAGTCTTGGAGGAAAGGATCTTGAATAGCAAGATTGAGTTTACTCTGGGAGAAGTTCTTGGCATTGCAAAGCGTGAATTCCATGAGGAGATCATTGACATCATCAAGAGAAAGAGGCAAACCCTTGCTAAAGTTTCTCGTCCACAGGTTGAAGGGGAAACCTCAAAGACACAAGGGATGCAACTGCAAAATAAGGAGAATGATGGAGCTGTGGTAGGATGCTACCAATCTAGTGGGAGAGTGAAGCAAGTGCATTTCTCAAATGATGATGAAGAAGTTGAAGATATTCCTAGGAGTTACTATTCACGAAGTCATTGGGCAAGGGCTACTACAGAAACTTTGGTCAAGGTAGGTGATCTTGAAGAGCCATTTGTTGCCTTGATTGACCATGGTTCAGAAATAAACATAATGTCAAAGAGTCTCTACAACAAGTGCAAATGGCCGATGGACACAGATCATGGCTGGATGGTAAAAGTGGCAAACAATTCATCCGGTGAATTGTATGCAGCATGTCCAGGTGTGAAGGTAACAATAGGTGATGTAAAGATTGACCAAAACTTCTTTGTACAGGATACATCTTCATATCATCTCATCCTTGGACAACCCTACATTGTGGGAGTTCGAATGGAAACAAAGGTAATGGACGATGGTTCAGCATATGCTAGGATACGTAGCAAAGATGGTAAACGTGCTGTCCAATTTCTCACAGTTTGTGTAAACCATGAAAGAAATCGTGACAACCTCAGAGAACATCCTCTACCAAAGGTAAGCAAAGAGTTTCATGATCATAGAGAAATGATGGGTTTTGGCCAAGTACCATTGTAAAGCGGGATTGCAGTGGTACAGAAAGAAAAAGGGTCTCGCCTGATCCAAAAATAGGTGAAGCATTTTCAACGAGCTCCTTGGTAACAAAGAATGGATCAGTATGTTTTACAAAACTTGAAGATTTGAAGAGATGTGAGAAGCAATATGTGCATAATGTACAAAAAGGCATGAAAAAGAGTGGGTTGCTAGAGCCTACTGAAAATGTTTTGGGTTTGTGTGAACAAGTTTCTTTTGTAGATACTATGGGTGAGCTTGATGCTATAATGAGGTCTAGTTTGCATCTTGAAAATGAAGTTGTGGAAGTTTGCTCTATGGAAATGTATCAAGTAATAGAAGCCTTTAAAGAAAGCCAAACAGTAGGCCCAGAAGTCCATGTTGAAACTAAATACAAGAGTGTAGCAAAGAAGGTGAAACCAGTAGCTTCACCCTTACCACCCAACAACAGGGAAAAGATTGAACAGGCTTCTTTACAACCAAGTTTGCGGAATCCTAAAAAGATCGGGCATACCTTCACAAAGGAGTCTTTTCAAGAGTTGCAGATTGGTTGCGAGGAGTTTCTAACACAGGAGGAGACAAAGTGCTTCAAAGAAATGCTTTCAAAGCATGGTAAGGCTTTTGCATTTGAGCCACATGAGATAGGATGTGTTGATCCTTATATTGTAGCTCCTATGGTAATTTTCACAATACCTCATGTGCCTTGGAATCTGCGGCCTATTCCGGTTCCAAAGGCTCATTTGCCAAAGTTAGTAGAGCTAGTGAATGAGAAAATCAAAATGGGAATCTTGGAGCCTTCTTGTGCTCCATACTCAAACAAGTGGTTCACAGTTCCAAAGAAGAATGGTTCTCTACGCTTCATCCAAGATATGCAACCAGTGAACAAGGTGACAATTAGAAATGTAGGTACAGGTCCAATTGTGAATGAATTTGCAGAGGCATTTGCAGGGAGGGCAATCTACTCAATGGGGGATCTCTACTCAGGGTATGATCAATTTCAGCTTGCAATCGAAAGCAGAGACTTGACAACCATGAGGACACCTTTGGGTTTGGTAAGGATGTGTATCTTGCCACAGGGAGCAACCAACTCGGTTGCACATATGATGAATGGGATGAATAAGGTCTTACGTGACTTTATTCCTCAAATCACAATGCCTTTCATTGATGATTTGCCTATCAAAGGATGTGAAGAAAGTGACAAAGATGAAGCTTTGGATCTCAAGGGATGTCGCAGGTTTGTGGTAAATCACATAAATGATTGTGATAAAATTTTGTCTAGGTTGGAAGAAGTGAATCTTACATTGTCAGGGAAAAAGTCTATGTTTGGTGTCAAAGAAGTGCTCATTGTGGGGCACATGTGCGGGCCATATGGTAGGAAACCTTGTCCATCAAAGTAGATGCCATCCAAAGAATGAAAGAAACATGCACTAGCATCACTGAGGTTAGAAGGTTTCTGGGAGCATGTGTCTTCTATGTTATTTGGATTCCACATTATGCACATGTAGCTGATCCTCTTTATCAGCTGCTTAGAAAGAATCAAAAGTTTAAATGGACAGAAGCACATGTAAAATCCATGAAAAAGCTAAAGGAGTTACTCCAGTCAGCAACGACTTTGAGAAAGGTAGACTATGAGTGTCAAAGGCCAGTGATTGTGACAGTAGATACCAGTCCTACAGGGATTGGATGGGCAATAGGGCAAGATGACAAAGAAGGACACAGGTATGTGGTAAGATTTGGAGCAAAGGTACTAAGTGCTCGCCAAAGAAACTATCCACAGATAAAGAGAGAGTTATGGGGTATGGTTACAGCCTTGAAAAGTGGAAAGAGTACCTAATTGGTGCATGTGTGGTTGTAGAAACAGATTGTCTACCACTTCTTGGGATGATTACAAGCTGCTCAACACCAGACATTGCTATGTTGCGGTGGATTGCCTACATTAAGTCCTTAAATCCCGAGTTTAAGCACATTGCAGGTAAAGACAATACAGTGGCAGATATGCTATCAAGGGCAAGGTATGAAGATGAGTCACAAATGATTGATGAGGGAGATGATGTAGGCACAAAATTCTATTCTATCTCTCATGTCAAAGGTAACAATGTCTGCATGACTAATTCACTTGAATTGTTCTTGAAAGATCTTTATGAAGGTGATTGGCTTTCTATTGGAAGGTACTTGAGTACTCTAACAAAACAGGATGATTGGTCTGAACAAGAATTCAAGAGGATACGCAGGAAAGCATATGGGTACTTTTTGAGGGATGGTTACTTGTGGAAGCATCCTAAACAAAAGGGTGCTACACCACAAAGGGTTATATGTAAAAAAGAGACTCAAGTAAAGCTCATGCAAGAGTTTCATGAGAGTTTATGGGCTGGACACAGGGGTGTGTGGGCAACCTTCTCCAAGTTGAAAGAAAAATACTGGTGGAAGGGTATGTATAAAGATGTATCTCAATTTGTAGAGTCATGTGTAACTTGTCAAATGTATTCAAATGTCCGACATCGTGATGGATTGCACCCTACATACCCACTAGCCATGCATTATAAATGGGTTGTGGATCTAGTCACAATGCCTTTAGGACTCTGGCAGATGAGGTACTTGGTTCTTGCACGAGAGGACCTAACTAATCAGGTTAAAGGAAGAGCATTAAGAGCTAAAACCACAGAAGCTGTGTGCAAATTCCTTCTTGATGAGGTGATTTGCCGTTATGGTTGTGTGGGAAAGATCACTGCAGACAGAGGTGAACTGGATGCCGAAGAAGCAAGGGAGTTCTTTTCTAGATTAGGGTTCAAGCTTTCTCTTACTACAGCTTACAACCCTGAAGGCAATGGAAAGAGTGAAAGAGGGCACCCTCCTATCATCAAAGCTTTGGCCAAGGCTTGCGAAGGAAGAGTTGGTGAGTGGCCAAAACTGTTACCATACGCTTTATGGGCTGATCGTACAACACATAGCTCAGTAACTGGCTACATGCCTGCGGAGCTAATGCATGGTCAAAAGCCAGTGATGCCGATTGAGGATACAATTCCCACATGGAATGTACTACCTTGGAAAGAGGGGCTTAGTAGGGAAGATCTCCTTGCATTGCGCATAAGGCAACTAGAGAGAAGACCTGGAGACATTGAGGCTGCAAAAGAACGACTCAAAAATGCAAGATTGAAAAACAAGGACTACTTTGATAAGCGACAGCGGCTCAGGAGCAAAGCAATTGACAAAGGTGACTGGGTTTTAGTGTATGATAGTAGCCTTGATAACCAACACACAGTCATGCGTAAGTTTTCAAAAACATGGTTTGGACCATATGTTGTAAAACATGTGCATGAAAATGCTACTTACAGCTTGTCTGAACTAGATGGCACAGAAGTAAAGATTCCCATTGCAGGAAAAAGGATCAAAATGTTTAAGAGAAGAGGAGACAATGATCCAGAAAATGCTGATGAGGAAGAAGAGCAAAACACAGGTGAAGATCAAAGTGAAAATGAAGCTCTGGAATCATCCAGTGAAGATGAAAGCAAGGAAGATGTACAAGAGGGCTGATGTTACAAAGAAATAATTTGGCACATACCGGAGGATGTGCAGGTTTAGAGGGGGTGGATGTCGTGCTGTGACATGTACATAGTGGGAACACATGCTACAAGAGATATCTTGTAACTTTTTAGATACATAATTATATTTCCTATAATGTACATATGCATACGTAAGTATAAAAATAAGCTTTCTATCTCATCTTATTATTTATCTCAAGGGTAATGTATTCTTACTTTACCATCAAAAAATACTATGGAAAAAGTGTCAATAGCTCCGCCTCTTTAACTTGGGGCAAAAAGCATTGATTCTTTATTTCTACTATTTCATTATCATCTCACACCCTAGCTAGATCCTATATCTGGGGTAAACTCCAATATATATATATTCTATGTATTTTTTATACTTTTCTTATATTTCTTTTTAAATAGCTACTAGGAGAGAATCAAATCCTAGTGGGACACTAGGTGGCATGATTTCAAAGATACACTTATTTTAATGCATTATTGCAAGCATGGTTACAAAACTTTGTCAAGGAGAAATGTCATGCTTTCATATGGCATGAGGTGTCCTTGGGAATTAAATGAAAGTCAAGGCTAAGGAGACCACACGAAGACTTTTGCTGCCATAAATGGATCCTATTTTGATGAATTTTTTACACAACGTTCCAATCCGAATTGGAGAATGATTTTAAAATGAAAATCGTAGCTAATGAGCTGAAGTTTCTGCCCATATTTTTATTTTTTTATTTGGAGCTACGGTTGAGGAGATATGATCAAAATACTGGACCCCAGTCTGCCCACATCATGCAGGAACAGCTCATTTCCAACTTTTCCAATTCCTGTTCACACTGGCTCCTCTCTTCTTGTGTAAACCCTTGTGGGTTCCCTTCACCTATAAAAGGGGACCTCTTCTTCCTTGGAAGGAACTCAAGCATTCAAGCCATTGATGAGAGGAATTCTCGAGGGAGTGAGTAGTAATGCCTAATTGTACTTAGCCATTAACATAAGCCCAAGCCTACACTTTCTCCTAGAGGGAGACTAGCCATTCTTGCAACAAGCTAACCTTGGAAGATCAGCTCTAATCAAAGAAGGTCTTACACTTGGTGTATCAATCAAAGTGGAATTCTCCACTCTTCTTCTTTCTCCCATCAATAATGGTGCCGAAGGGTTTCAAGTAAGATGTGTTCTACATTGATGTTTTCTTGATTTCTTGTCGTTTTCATTTTCATCTCTAATCCAACATATATATATATATATCTAATCTCATCTCTTTAACCAAATCTATCTCTTTCACTCTTAGTAATTCATCCTCTCTACAAATTTTAGGTTCTCCTTGCTACAGGTACATCTCTCCTCGCAGTATCCTTATTGCCTACGGGCAAGAATAGGGCTTGGGAGGGAAACTTCTCATCTCTTCACTTCTCTCATATCTACATTTCTCACATACTATCCTAGATGAATAACCCACATGATGATCATTTCTATCGCTTTCACTCTGTACGATCTATTAGAATTAACGTATGGATTAGCCGTAAAATACACTTTCAACAACGTATAGTGTTTCTCTTCGGCCCTGAAAGGCTCAATGAAATACTTCTATCACCGGATCCCATCATACTACCTCTCATAGACTATAACTTTTCTTTTGACGTAAGCGTAGTTATCTTGCTATGAACCAAGAGGATTTGTACACACAATTAATCCCAATCACTAGACAAAATATATATATTATGGTAAGCACAAAACTACAATTCCAAAGAACAATTCGTAGCCTATTTGGTCAGCCAAGATTGAATGCCATTAACTCATCCATTAACCCCTTCATATTACCCATGATACGATATGACCATAGCTTTGATGTTTTCATCTTCCTATTGTTTTGACATTCTCTTTTGCGTTCTTTCTTTGTGTGTGTGTGAGTGCAAGAGAGAAAGGGTGAGTCTTCTTTGATTGCACTTCTTTCCAAACCCTAGTCTTCATGGCATCTATGGTTTAATTCCTTCATATAGTTTTTGTCGAGTTCTCTCACAAACTCTCACAGCCATAAGCCCGGTGCTTTCCTGGCAAGACCGCAAATTTCTCGACACCGCGCGATGCCGTCAAGCCCGAGAGGGCTTCATTCGGTGAAGATTGCTTGTCGACCCCTTCCTCTCACAAGCGGTGTTTGCCGCGCCATTGGCTTTGTCGTCCTCCTCACAGGGGGTGAGCTCCACGGCCTCCTTCACCCCGACATGCAAAAGCATGCAATAATTTGTGTGGCTATCCAACACCACGGCTATGCCTCCCCAAAAATAGTAACCTTGCTCTTGATACCAATGTTAGACAAGAGGATCTAGAACCTAAGAGTCCACCTCCCAACCACCCACTATATAGCATGGCTCCTAGCCCTTTGCCCTAGTTGAACTCCCTTTCCACACTGCCTAGTCTGGCCTTGCCGCTGTCCTGACATTCATGGTACACATATGTATAGCTATGCGAAGGGTTCACCCATCTACACTTTACTTGAATCTCCCTACAACAAACACCTCAAGCTCGCAACCTACAAGTTCGTCTCTGCGCGTGCACACACACACACACCCCCCCCCCCCCCCCCCCCCCCCCCCGCCCCTCCCTTTTTTGACTTTTTCCCTACCTGAGACACCTCGCTCTACGACTCGATTACCATAAGTAAGTCTTCTTCCTTTCAAAAAGGTTTATCTAAGTTGTGTATGGGAAGGAAGACCACTTCTTAGCAGATACATGGGACGCTATACACCCAAAGATTTTGAAAGCTTATGTAGCAGAAACTATTGGGGTAGTCCAACATAACAAAATCACAAAGTATGTTTTTCAAGAAAAAGATGAGGACCTTCTAAAACTGGGGTTTGAAAGTGGTGGTGGATGTTGCAGCAGCATAACCATTTGATGTTGGAATCACTCAGCAAGTGTTAGCCACATACTAAGCTGACAAGGACATAGTAGTGGTAAATGGTAGAACACTGGATCTCACGCCTTGTGAATTGGACCACGTGTTTAGAATCCCATGGAATGCACTACAAATTCATCGTAGAAACCATCCGCCTAAAAAACAATCCTACCGACCTCTCAAAAAAGCTTTTGCTATGTTACTGGCCAAGATTCAGAACCTAGAAGCCAGTATAAACATCAGCCAAGTTTTGTACACTAGCATGGTGCAGCAGACTACTAAGGTAGAGTCCAAAAACCTGTTCAAGGACTCGTATGTCTGGTAGTTCCTATACTAAGCAAATCTGACCCTAGTACACATTGATGTGCAAAAAAACTGGGATAGGGTGACTAAAAACAGAGAAGCTAAGGTCATTGTAGAGTCTTTTGAAGAAATCAAGACTCAAGGGAGTGACAAGAACAGCTCACATACCAAGGACACTACAACAAAAAGGAAAAGAGAAAGCACAAACCCGAGAAAAAAACCATTAACCCAGACCCTTAAGAAGAAAGCAAAAGATAATAGGCTTTTTGAAAGGGTTTAGGACTAGAACACAAGAACCAGTGAGCCATGACACAACACACAACACAGCTACTGGATAGTAGCAATTGGAGAATCCAGTAGAGGGAACGGCTGCTAGCAAAGAGCAACCGCAAACCAATAGCAAGCCTAAAGGGGAGGGGCCCTAGGTGTCTGACAGTTGCTCAGTACTTGACCCCAGCCCACTTGCCCATTGTGAAGCTGGATAGGCTTCAACGCCTTTGCCATAGATTAGACGTGCTGAGGATCAGCCACCACCGTCACGGGAATACCAATAGAATCCACCTGATTAGCGCAAGTGATTGAATAGCCAGCTCATAATCACGGTAAGGGCAATGCCATTTTATTGGAACCTGACTATGAGTCTGACCACAATCACTCCAACGAGCTACTAACACTGAGCCCTGCAAAAGCAAAACGTCTCTAGATCCATAAGCACTTAGAAGATAAGGACTCAGTATATTTGGATTTGGAAATATTTCAGATGCTCTATATTGGAGCGAGACACACGGTGTTAAATTGAAAGTCAACCACCTGCCATGATCGAACAGCCTATCAGTTACCTCCACATCTAGCTATGTCTAGGTATTGGAAAGAACACCAAAATGACAACTGATGACAAATCCATGAACCCATCTGCAACTAACTAAGCCACTGCGGATCTTAAGTCATTGGGAATATAGGCGTAAATGCTATTGGGCACCAAGCCAACATACCAATGCATGAAGGATATCCAATGTCACATGAAAGAAATACTCATCCAGATGCAAAGTGCCAAGGGAGTTTTTGATCTATGGGTCAAAGCTTTACTTGAAGACAATTGCTACCAGCAACACAGGACAAATTAGACCCAAATGATTCTTCATGAGTAGAATACAAACTTGAAAATCTTATTTCATATGGTTCACATTTCCAAAAAGATGATATAACAGGAGAATATGATACTAAATTTTCACGAGTTTGTACCTAATTCTCCAATACTTTTATATGCCATTCCAGAAAAAGAAGCTGAGTTACCTCACACTCATCCTATCAGTAACGATATGTTTAGATAGCAGATGGACTTAAGGTTTGGTATGAGGAAACATCCATGGATGGAATGGTTGGCATGTAATCAATTGTTCTAGGAGGCACTGTAGAAGACTGTGGTCAGTGAGCTCATTGCTGATTTACACAAGTTCCAACTCTATATGGTCCAATGGAAAATTCAAATCAAAAGGATTTTTAAGATCACAAACTAGCTTCTTCAACTGATAGTTGAAGCCTCCAAGATTTCTGAAAAAGAATTGGCTAACAGGGTAAATTTTGAACCATAGTTGAGAGAAATGTCTAAGATATTGTTCGGAGCTCGTAACAAATGTAACCAGCCATAACCTAAAGGATGGATGCACATTGCATCATACTACCATAAGTTGGCCAGGGCCAGACTAACAAAAGGTAAACACACTCTGTATGATGTTGACACAAAGACATGGGACCCCTTAACCCCCTATGAAGTTGAGATGAAGAGTGCTAGAAAGGACCAGCTGGAGCAAGAATCATTATTCATATTAATTCAGAAAGAAAATGCAGGCTCCAACACTCTAGAGGCCTTTAAGGCAGCGACCAAAAGGAAGAAGGCACCTAACAAGAATAAAGTAAGATGGCAAGACACTAGCTAGAACCACTACAAGAGGCTATTCATATTAGCGACGCTCACACAGCAACGCTCAAAAAAAAAAATCCCGGCGTCGCTATGAGCGTCGTAAATTTCTTTGGAAATTTGCGACGCTCATAGCGACGCCGACTGGGCTAAAAAAATAACAGAGCGCGCCCAAAAACTCAGATCTCAGATCTGAGTTTTTTGGCGCCCTCAAGCAAGGAGTAGGTAACGCTCTCCCTCTCTCTCTCTCTCTCTCTCTCTCTCTCTCTTTTTCTTCTCCACACACACACACACACACAAACACACACACACACACACGAGGAGAGGAAGGAGAGCCAGGTATGCTCCTTCCCTCTCCTCACTCTCATGTTCCCTTCCCCTCTTTCTCTCTCCCTCTCTCTCTCTCTCTCTCACACACACATAGTGTTTTTGAGAGAGAGAGAGAGAGAGAGAGAGAGAGAGTACAAACATAAACAAAAACGCACACACACATACATAAACAAAGAATGCACACACACATTGAGAGAGGAAAAGAGAGAGAGAGCATGCATAAACAAAAAACGCACGCATTGAGAGAGGAAAAGAGAGAGAGAACATGCATAAACAAAAAATGCACACATTGAGAGAGGAAAAGAGAGAGAAAACATGCATACGATCCAAAAAAACGCACACACATTGAGAGAGAAAGAGAGAGAAACTAATTTAACGTCGTAGGAAACTAATTAAAATTAAAAGACCTAAAGATCTAGCCGACGAGGAGTGAACTCAAGACCTATTATTCAAGAGGGAAATGGCATAACCAATCTATCATACTTGGCATGGGTGATAGAAAGGTTATACCATTTATCTCTTTTTATTGGCACACACATCCACACACGCACACACACACAAGAAGAAGAGAGTTATAACGTCGTAGGAAACTATCCTAAAAGACGTTAAAGATTAGGTTAGATATAGACTTACGTTAAATTAGATTTAGGTTTATTTAAGTTAAATTAGATTAGATTTAGGTTTATTTTTAATTAGATTTACGTTTATTTACGCTAGATTTAGATTTACGTTATATTAGATTAGATTTAGTCTCCATAGACTGCGATGCCTGCATGAAGCGGGTGAAGAAAGCCCTCAATGGAATATAGGGTATTGCTGCCTTCACTCATGGTGGGCTCCGTCGATCCAAAAGTACTGGTGAAATGTCTTCAGAAGATAGGGAAGAAGGTGGATCTTCAGGGCGGCAAGAGTCACTACATCCCCGACACAATGACCATCTAGACAACCTCTAGTCATTCAACAGCAACTTCAAAGTTAGTAACAAGAGCAAGAACGGTCTAAAGGGCCAATTGCTGTCGTCAGATGTGGATGGAGATGAGGCAGCGTCACCGCCGAAAGTTAACTCTCACATCTTTAGTGATGAGAATGCCAACTCTTGCCGAGTTATGTGAAAAATTATGTGTTAAATCAGTTTTAAGGTTCTTATAATCCCTGTTAGTTTAGTTCTTTGTTTTTAATATAAAATAATTTACGTTAGATTTAGATTTATGTTATATTAATTTAGACTTAGGTTTATTTAGGTTTACACACACACACACACACACACACACACACACACAAGAAGAAGAGAGTTTTAATGTCGTAGGAAACTATCCCAAAAGACGTTAAAGATTAGGTTAGATGTAGACTTACGTTAAATTATATTTAGGTTTATTTTTAGTTAGATTTACGCTTATTTACAATAGATCGAGTCCACGCAAGAATTACTTACGGTCTAGGGTTTAGAGTTAGACGAACAGTGAAAAGATCTACTGTGAAAAGATGTTAAGATGCTGTGAAGTGCTACAGCTAGAGAAGAGGCAAAGGGGTTTTGTCCACTACATGCAGTATCATGTAGACGTGGGTCTGTAGATTTCTTGTACCCACAAATATAGGTATTGAACAATAAAGACGAGATTATAACCCGGTGGTTCTGATCTCCGTGCACCTCTAGACCGAGGTGTGCGGGGATTGGACATGACTAGAGAATGTGAGGTAGAGAGAGAGAGAGAGAGAGAGAGAGAGAGAGAGAGAGAGAGATAAGACGAAGAATGCCAATAGAATATTAAATTTGTTGTCCAGGTTATAAGATTTTTATCCTCATTATGAGTAGTGACGAGGATGTGGGACCGTCCAACCGAAACACCTATCTCTCAACGAGGGTCTTATGTCCTTGTAATCAATGCAAGCATGCTGTGCGACGGACAAGACGTGTTTCTTTGCAGCACGTTCGCGAATTTGGCGAGTTCGATCCATCTATTATAGATCGAGTTGTTGCCAATTATAACTCGTCGGACTCTGACGCTGGCCAACAAGCAGCAATCTTGCAACCCAATAGACGTGTTCGCAGGCGCTTTGGTCAAGCAGCATATGTGAGGCCACAAGATGTAGCCTCTGACAGCTCGGGGGATGATCATGCAGAGCACATTCCCAACGAGGCAATGTTTGAGCCCGAGATTGATGAAATGATCGAGACGATCATGGATTCAGAAAGGCTTATCTATGATGATATGAAAAGTGAAGCCGATACGCCATTGTATAATGGAGTACGTATGTCTAGATTGAAAGCACTCCTGGTTCTTCTCAACATGCAGGCAAAGTTTGGATGGAGTGACACTAGCGTCACAGCGCTTTTCAGGTGATCTATTACAATTAGTTTACTTTAATAAAACTCTAAATGTATAATGATCTGATAGATTTTTGCACGACTGTATCGTATATTTATGTTGTGTAGATTGCTTAAAGAGCACATACTACCAACTGACAATGTGATGCCAGATTTCCGAGATGAAGAAAGAAAGATTTTGCGAAACTTGGGGATGGATTACAATTCTATCCACGCTTGTCCTAATGATTGCATTCTTTTCAGAGGGGAATACATAGACATGGAGAAGTGTTCGAAATGTGATTCCGAAAGATATCGAGTAGATCTCCACGGGACAAAAATTCCACAAAAGGTTTTGCGACATTTTCCTCTGCTTCCTCGCATCAAGCATTTCTTCGAATGTAAGTCCATGGCCGCCCTAGCATCATGGCATGAGGAGAATAAATCTTCGGATGGTGTGCTACGAGTTCCTGCAGATTGCGCAGCCTGGAAACATATAGATGGAACATGGTCGGATTTTGCCAGGGAAGCTCGAAATTTGCGCTTAGGTCTGGCTATGGATGGCGTAAATCCATTTGGTCAAAGATCAACATCTTACATTGTATGGCCCGTTGTCATCGTCAACTACAACATTCTTCCGTGGTTGACTACGAAGAAGGGGCACCTATGGCTAAGCTTGATTGTGCCAGGGCGATATAAAGTGGAGAATATAGATGTGTATCTTCGTCCACTATTGGAAGAGCTACAACAATTGTGGATTGGCATAGAGGTGGTGGATATGAGCCGACACACAGGACGACGGAATGCTTTGATCAGAGGCATTCTAATGTGGACCATGCATGACTATCCCGGGCTAACAGAATGCTCAGGTGATCTATTGACACTCCTCACTCAGACACTGTAAATCTTGTTTTTTCCCATAGTTGATCTATTATCATGTGTATACATGCAGGGCTTCAAACAAGCGGATACAGAGCATGTGTCACATGTGGACCTAGACTGAATGCACGTAGGGCGCCCTCACTGAAGAAGCAAATCTACGAAGGTCATCAAGCGTATCTTCCAGAGAATCATGTGTTA
The DNA here is from genome assembly GCF_014529385.1 of Adiantum capillus-veneris. NCBI lineage: Eukaryota > Viridiplantae > Streptophyta > Polypodiopsida > Polypodiales > Pteridaceae > Adiantum > Adiantum capillus-veneris. The sequence continues at coordinate 81,130,415 of NC_140940.1, forward strand.
CGTGACGGCTTTTTGGGAAGAGAGCCACCAAGGATGTCTGCACAAGCATGGTTAGAGCAGAAGGAGATGTCCGATGACGGATTGCCTCCAGAGATGAAGAGACTATCTCTATGGTACGAGTTACCATACTGGCCCCGACTCATAATCAATCACTTGCTCGATCCAATGCACATATTCAAGAATGTGGGTAATCTACTATGGGACCATCTGACCGGCAAGAAAGATACTTTGGGAGCCAGAGTTGACCTTAGAAATGTGGATCGTATGGAGCAATATTGGCCGCAAACAGCGTCTGATGGATCGATAAAACTCCCTAAAGCACCATGGATTTTCACAGGAGCCCAAGAACGCAAAGTAAAAGAGACCATTCGATCTTTGCGGACCCCCACTGGCGTAATGCACTCGCTCCGAACGTGTTTTACTAAAGACGGAAAGCTTACCGGTTTGAAGTCACACGATTGGCATAAAATGTGTCAGGTACGTTCATAGTGGACTTTAATATCATTGCATAAAATGTGGACTTTAATATCATTGCTGCACATACTTTACAATTTATTTTATCGGTTGCCATTGAGGGATGTTTGTCTCTCGACATCCGTAACACAATCTACAAACTTGCAAAGCTGGTGCAATGCACGAATCGAGTGGAGACGGGGAAGACGACCACCGATGCACTATCCGACGGGTCTGGAGAGCCTACCAACCTTCATGAGCTTAAGATGGTTGCACAACCAATTGAAAAGCGCACAACAATGCGGTGACGAAGTGACTTAGGAAGAGTGGGAGTACTCTCGGGGTTGCGCGACCAAGGTAAGTTTGCAATGTACGACATGCTAATGACTTTATTTCTAAACGTTTGAACGGCCACTCATAATCTTTGTTCGTTATAGTATAAGTCATACACAGCAGCATGGTGTAAAGGTCGACATTTTAGGGTGGAACGGATCGACAAAAAGCGTTTTACTCAAGATTGTGGAATCATGGCAAAATTTGAACAGTATAGTCGACGACGTTCCTCTGATGCAGATCCTGTGGTGGCGGAACTCACTTACTTCCGCATGCTGCAAGAGATTTTGAGGATCGATTACAGAGGATTTTTTGTCGACTTGTTCGACGTGCAATGGTTCAAGATAATCATGGAGGGTCGCAACGCTACTGTGCGTAGAGGAGAGTCTGGTTTTCTTGAGGTGGATTCTACTAAGAAATGGACTGACCTAAGAGACACTTTCATACTACCAGAGCATTGTGAACAAGTAAGTATGTAAATAGTTAACATCCCCCTTTTACAAGTTATGTGCTTGAAAGCTCTCATGTAAGTTATGTGGCTCTGGCAGGTAAAATTTCATCCTACAAAGTCTACATCAAATTGGTGGTACGTCATAGAGGTAGCCCCTCGTAGTGCAAGGACGTATGACGGCTACCATGTGCCAATCACAACGGCATCAATGGAGGAGATCAGAGAAGATGCTCAATCAGAAGCCGCTGCAGTGGTGCCAGACGAGCATCAAGATGCTACTACTCTATATGGGGTGCATGCAGAGGAGCTACAAAATGAAACAGAGGATATGTGTTTAAACGGAGAGCTCTATATAGATATAGGAAGTTATGCTGAGTTATGCGAGGATGAGAGAGAGATCTCTTAAAGCCACAAATATTGTATTTGAACAATTTTGCTCCGTGTTGTAAAAGCTCTGGCTCTCTAAGTAACTTCCATGGTGTATAACGCTCTTTTCTACTCGCGCTCACATCTTTTGATTGAAAATTCTAAGTTTTCGACTTGCCTCTTCTATCACTCAATTCATTGCGTCATTGTATTTATATGCGTCATTACGTCATTGTATTTAATGGTCTTTGCGTCATTGTCTACTCTATTCATTCAATATTAAGTTTAAATATTCGTGTGTTAAATGCAGGTATGGATGATGAGGAGTTTCTTTCTTCTTTGTCACCGCAGCAGAGACAGTGGTACGTGGAGCGTCATCGCTCTGGCGCATCATCGCGCGTTCCTACTCCATCCGCATCTCCCTCTCTTTTGGAGCATTCGGCGCGCTCCGAAGCTTCGGCGTCGACGAGACGATCTTCACACTCGTCTAGACACCGACGCTCTAGTGGTGGCGGTGGCGGTTGTTGTGGGGATTCCGCCGCCGATGCCTCCACACCGCCTCGTGTTCGACGAGTCTCTTTACCCTCCCCTTCTTTGTCCGCCCCCACACCAGCCACAACATCGCCATCTACGCCAGGTTTTGTGCGGCTGACTGTTCCTAGCAGCTACACACCTCTACCTACTCCGCCAGGAGCCACCCCACTCGACACTCCTTGCTTCGGGGCCCAGACGCCGGTGGAGACACCTGACGTCCGTACCCCCATCGACACGCCGCTAGAGACCCCTGCCGGGACACCCAGGTTCACGCGTCACTGGCCAGAAGGCTTGCCTTACTCCGTCGACTTCAGCGGCGGCATCATCATGGATGATGACGGCAAGAAGGTGATCTCGCGCATGCGTGGTCTTTGCTCTCAGCTGTTTAGACACTACATACTAAACAAATGGAGCGAAGTACCAAGTGATTTAATAAACAGAGTCATCAGCATACTTTATGATGAGTTTCCCGTTCCAACACGGGATCAGCGCTTCAATGAAGACCTGATGAAGATTTGAATGCGCGAATACTGCAAACACAAGCGTTCCGAAGTGCAAAAAGCAATCAAGAATGGGTGAAACAGGCCAGATTGGCTGGCCAAAGAAGATTGAAAGAATGCGAAGAAAGCAGCGCGCGAGAATCCCGACAAGTGGAAGCAACAAAAGGATGCAGCCAGAGCGCGAGTAGAGGCAGGGAGCTCGCACCACTTGGGGAGCGGTGGATGGGCATCATTTGAGGCCGATTTTGTAAGTGTTTCGCATTGCTCTTTATGTTCGATAGTTAAGGGTTTATGAGTTTTTTAATTCTAACATAATGAAATCTTTGTATGTTTTCACAGTGGTCGATGACAAGACGTGATCCCACACCGTATGAGCGCGAGTACGCAGGCAGGAAGGGCTTAAACGCTCTGATGGACATTCTCAGTTCTCGCGGCGGCATGGTTAGTATTAGGGTTTACTCTTTTCTATTTTTTGTATTGTTTTATAAATGTCGTTATATGTTTATACTTACTGAAAGCTGGCTTATTGTCTTTTTTTGCAGAATCCGACAGATACGCCACTTGGACGCGATGAGACGTCTGACTAGACGACGTCAGTTTAGCCGTAGCTAGATAGCATTAGTTTAGGGTTTCTCATAGCTTATGTATCATGAGACGGATTTTATACGTCTTTTTGAACCATGTATATTATTACATTTGTCACCACAGTTCCTTTTGCCAATCAATTCTTTATGCCTATGATGTTGTACAATTGTCATTATTACATTTGCCAATCAATTCATTTTGCCTATGATGTGTACAATTGTCAATTTTACACTTGTCAATTTTGCAAACAATGCGTCTTGTGAGTGACTATTTTGGGTCTATTATCTACCCTTGCACTTTTTTTAAAAAGTGAATCAAGTACAATATGGCTGATGGGTGGCAGGGCATTCAATGCTCTGTCACCAAAAACAAATTCTCACGGGCGTCGCTATAACCGTCGCTATTTATGGCTCTGTAGCGTCTCTATGAGCGTCGCTATAGTCTTCTGTGTAAACGTCGCTATATGCGTCGCTATGAGCGTCTCTATATAGCGACGCATATAGCGACGCTCTCGTAGCGACGCTACTAGCGACGGTTTTAGCGACGCCGGGGGTTATAAAAACCCAGTGTATTTCCGTCGCTAACAGCGTCACAAGAGCACACAACCTCTTGTAGTGAACCAACACGCAACTGGAATTTTTTATGAAGTAGATCCAATGGTCCTAGTGATGAACATGGTAAAGGCACCTTTGGAGTCCTATGCTAACATTAGAGGGCTTGATGCTCAAATACAAGAGATTAAGGAGGCAAGGGAACTTTCTAAAAAAATTGGTACATACAAAAATTTTAAGAAAGGGGAGGAGGAATGTAGAAGGTGGGAACACTCCTTAGCAGGCAGGTGGTGGGTACAAGAGGCTTTTTTAAGCAATAACCAAAGAGTTACCATGGTAGCTGACAATATGCACTCAGCCAGACACCACTCCGAGGGACTATAAATAGGACCCACTCTTACATTTGAGGTCTCTCGCTTTTGGGCTCTAATTTCTTGATCCCTAGATCTCTAGATCTTCTGTAACTGCAAGCTTGTAATTGTACCTTGAGCCATTGGTCGGCATACTTTGTAATCTCAATAAGGTGAAGAACTTTCTAGTGGTATTGCTTCCAGTTGTACGCTGTTCATATTCTGAGTAATGCAATGCACCTTATTTCCAGTTCTAGTTATGTCTTTGAGTCCTCTAAAGTATGATATGAAGTTTCTAAGTCTCATATCAACTAACTCAAACTACCAACCTGGAATAGCTATTTGAATACATGGAGCTCATTCCAAGAAGTGATTGTGCAACAAAATAAACCTTCCATCACAAACTCATGACCACACTAGAATGGCATATCTATAGACATATTAGGGACTTACCCTCACATTGTTAGTAGTAACAACTAACAAAACATAGAGAGAGTAACTAGATCTAAGTAAATTGGTTTAAAATACATGATGGTACTCATTATTCTAGTATGTATATTGCATTCTTGTTGCCTCAATTGTTTTCGACATTTCTTTATAGTATTTTCACCTCACTATAACTTCCCATAATGAGCACACTAGTATGATCACAATCTCTCTCATGTAAGACATACAAACGTTTGTGGAATTGGTTAGTTTGTAACCCCTCAAAAATCTTAGGTAGATTTAAACCACCCCAGGGGATCTTCTGACAGATATAGGGCTCAAGTAGGGAGGCATCACCTACATGCACCAAAATTTCCTCTTTACCCCCTATATATGATTCCCTCCTTTGTAAAATCTACCCTTTTTTCCTTATAATGCCCCCTATTGTATACTTGCATACCACTATACAATAGCCTCCAGTGAATACCTTGAGAAAACTACCCCTTAGATTCTTCATCTTGAATCGCTCTCATGCTAAACTCTTTTCTGCTCTAATCACCAATTGCTTCCTATGGTTGCCCTCCCCCAAGTGATTGTGCAACAAAATCAAGCCCCCATCACAAACTCATAACCACAGTAGAATGATACATCTATAGCCATACTAGGGACTTACACTCACGCTGTTAGTCAGTAAGAGCTAATGAAACTTTGGGTATATACTTTCCAAGTGTTTGATTTTCATACATACAATCTATATGCACCTTTAACACACATAATTTCCCTTCTAGTATATACCAAATACCACTCTCAATCTAGATGTTGTATTTTTTGTAAATGTAACTTGTTGACTGGTTGTTTTCCAACTATGATTCTTGTTTGTTTCCATTAAAGCTTATTAAATGCCACAAACCTTGTTGTGAGAGTTACAACCATTGTTAGGAATGTTGTTTGAAGAGAGACACGTGGTGTATGGGACCCTCAGTGGCCCTCGAATATGAAAATTTTCCTATGGACAGTGCGATGGGGGCCTCTCTCCACTCGAGATAAGATTTTAATCAAAGGGATAGGCTCTAATAAATGCTCAAGGTGTCAAGCGGCTAGTGAAGTCGATTCTCTTCATTTATTCTAAAACTATCTAGCTACGAGAGACCTTGCGAGAAAGATATGTGAATAGTTGTAGAAGAGCTAGAAGGTAGTGTTCTATAAGAATGGCCCAATCTTGGGAGAAAACGTTTGGAAAAACCAAGCAATCCTAATATCGAGCCTAATATGTACACTATTAGGAAAGAGATTATCCAAGAAAGCACGGAAGTAACCATCTCCATTGGAAAAGATCCAAACCCTGAAGAATGGAGAAAAGTACTCAAAGCCATCATGGTTTTGGTGTCGACAGGTCCAATATAACTATCTAAGTAAATCTCGTTCGCAAGGGGCTTGTCACTCTAAAACGTGTGTTATGTTCTAAAACGTGTGTTATGTCTCCTCAAGGAGCCTACTTTCCAGGCTACCATAACACATCCACTCACAATTGTAAGTATTGCCAACAAAAAAGAGAGAGAGAGAGAGAGAGAGAGAGAGAGAGAGATGTGGTATAAGCGTTCATGAACTCTGAGTAAACAATACCCTCCTTTTTTTTTTTATAGCAAAACTCACAATTGTGAGTGAATTATTACAAGGTCTTGTCATGCTCTTGTTGAGCCATGACATCATCCAGGAACTATAATTACATCGGCTATCAGGGTAGCCACCAGTGTTAGAAAAAAATGGGGGTCTAGTGTATTTTAATCGGCTGAAATTATAAAATCCCGGTTAGATTTTGAGCTTGCCTTTAAGAAAACCGGCAAATTTACACAACTTTTAGTGTAATTACCGGCAAAACCTTCAAATTTTGACCTAAAAACCGAGAGAATTTCAAGTTTCCCCTTATTTTGATCGGTTAGGAAAAATGTATTTTTCTAGCCCTGGTAGCCACCCCTACAAACCCACCCCGTCCTTCTTGATACACAAGGTCCATAAACTTGTCCTTATGAGATCTTTTATTTACCGATGGCCAAGACTTTCCCCCATCTTAGGCATTCCATCTGTTGACAACAAGGCACACGTAGTCCTAGACCAATCCTCCGAGTGTTGCTTGCGCCCGAGCGTCCATATTAGCACTTTGCTTTCTCGAGTAATTTCTGCGAAGGTTGCCACCTTAAAACCTCCTTCACACACACGGGCGGTTCCCTTTTTGTTTGTCTTAAAGAAACTGTTTGCTACAATTCGTTTAAAGGGTAGCATTTTTCCAGCCCAGCTCTGTAAGACAAATAGGGAATTGCTTGCACGGATGCACATTCAAGTTCAACGTACTTACATATTTAAATAGCTTTTTAAAGGTCAAACATATAAGTGATAAGCTGGTGGTCGAGTAGGCTGATGCCATCCATTAGCAAATCACTATTTTAAAAGAAAAATCATTATATAAAGTGCTTGTTGTGCTATAGTACTATGAAGAGTTAGGCTCCATAACACTAATTGGCACGATGTATTCAATACAGCTGGAGAGATGGGATCAACGGTTGGGAGCCAAGTGCGAGAATCTCGAGGCAGTAGATAAATGAAAAAAAATCCATAGTCAATGTCCGTCATGTGAATTGAACCCACAACCTACCCATTGACATGCGGATGCTCTAACACCACAAGCGCATAGGTTTTGATGGCATCCAAGGCAAAACATACTCTTATATGATAAATACAAATGCCAAAAAGTAAAGCCGGCCAAGAAAAGTAAACTCAAACAACATCGGACACTATATGCTAGTGAGTTTCGATGAAAGGGCAGTCCTTTTTGGGACATTTACCCTTCCGCCTACTCCCTGCTGCTTGACCGATTGGCTCTATTGCGACGATGCTATCTAAGATGTCATAAGTTCTATATTATCTTTATGTAATGTAATGTAACTAACTCAGACCTCATGTTGATGCAATGCGGTGTCCACAATATAGCATCCATTTCCCTTGAGCATGGTGAGAGAAGGCATATGTGTTACATAACATACACAAATCACTGTGTATGTCCTACAAAGGATGTCCTCCTCTCAAAAATCAACACTTCACTCTCTTGAGTTTCATATATATATTTCTTGAGGAGGGCATCTCAAAAATCAACACTTCAGTCTCTTGAGTTTCATATATATATTTCTTGAGGTCTCTTGATATTAATCTTACAACATTAAGAATTTGAAAGAAGAACGTTGGCAAAAGAGGGTTACTACCATACCATATGGGCAATTAGAGGGCCGAATAACATAAAGGTATGCATTTGGAAGGTGCTATGGGGAGCCTTGCCCATTGGGATTAAGGTGCAAGCTAGAGCCCTCGACTCTGACACTTGCTCTGGATGCAAATCAGCCTCAAGAGACCCCCTTCATCTGTTCGGCAAGTGCTCTACTTCGCAAGACTTGCCGCTAGGGTTTGCAAGTGGTTACGAAGGAGTTGGACGATAATATTTTCTACGGATAACTTGACCTTGGGAGGGAATGGTATCCAAAGCAAAGCCGTTTCGGTGTGCACTCAAATGATCAGATTTTGCTACCTAAACAAGGTATGGAAGTCTAGGAACCTTCGAGTCTTCGAGGACAAACTGGATGTTTCCCTCTTTGATGATATTGTGTGACTGCACACTGAGCTCATACAGATGGTTGGAGCAAGAAGAGGGGATGTTGACAAAGATGAAGGATGGGTGCAAGCTTTGAGCTGCTTAGAACACTCAAGAGGGTAGGAGTAACATCTCTGGTAGGTATCATCATTATCTGTGTGCAAGTCTCTTATGGAACCCTAGCCGCCTCAAGACAAAAGGGCAATTGTATTCTTATCGAGTTAAGATACATTCTCTCAGAGTGTGGCAAAAAAAGAAAACAAATCTCTTCTCTTATGTGTGTGTTTTTGAATGAAAAGAGAATTGGAATAACCTTTCTATCACTATGTGGTAGATTGGTTATCCCAATTCTTTCCTGAATAACATGTCTTGAGTTCAACACTTGTCGAATATATCTTTGAGGTCTCTTGGGATTGTTCATACATGATTCTGGGTCCCTATCCCGCCAACCAGTGTCTATTCCTCTAAAACAATTGCTACCTTTTTGTTTACTTTAGCGAGCTGGGGGGCAGGCATCTACTCTCGCAAGGTGAAGCCTTTGTCACTGATTTCAATTTCAATTAGAGACCTTAGACACCGCCTTGGGGATGGATCGTCCGTTCAATCTTTTAGAACTTGCACCCTTGTTAGTCTATCCAAGGGATCACTGGCGGACCCCGTTAGGGGCGTAACAGCGCCCAAGAGCTCGATCCAGATATTGCGAGACTTGGTTTCCCTCACTCGCCAAAACCTTGATCACCCCGGCGGGTTTTCGAGAGAAATTGCCATACCCAACTTGGGCATCGGCTCATAGGTGGAGTCCCAATCTGACGACAATTAGAGTCTCCAACACTCCTCTTGCCCATTTGATGAGGCAACCCATGCACCAGTATCATTAAGTCATTTGGTTTAGCACATAGTTTCATAACTTTTTGCTATTAAGGAAAATTTCATCCTTTCCCCCCTTCTATACATCAGTGGGATCTGATTCATCTCCGATTCATCAAATCAGTCCGTTAAGTTAAGAACCTAGCGTTTAATGCTCTTTGATACTGTGGTATTGCATCATCAAGGAAAGCCGCTACAAGGTGGTGCCCTCCCCTCGAATGCGGATGCGGGCTAACCCAATGGGTCAACCCGACTCCGCGAACCTCCCCACCAAGGAGGATAATGGTAAATTCACCATCACTTAGAGCAACACCCGCCGGGTCCTGTAAGTCTCGAATGGTATCCAACAGCCTGTCAAGACGGTTAGTTCAAGCTCGGGTCAGGGTCGGGCAATGCAAAAGAATATGGTCAATTGATTTTCCGCCCTCCCCCCCCCCCCCCCCCCCCCCTCTCTCTCTCTCTCTCTCTCTCTCTCTCTCTCTCTCTCTCTCTCTCTCTCTCTCTCTCTCTCTAGAGGCCAAGGAGGCGTAGCATGTATGACCAAAAAGGGTTTGAAAGATGTTTCCATTGTCAAAGAAGATAAGTATAAACGCTACTTATGGCTGAAAATCAGCCCACCAAATGGTCAAGTCATGTTTGTGGCCGGTTGCTACATTCCTCACTATGACTCCAACTTTTATGCTTGCTTGAATATGGATAGAGATCAGCCCTTTGTTGAACTAGAGGAAGACATTGCTCATTACAAGGATCAAGGTGAAGTCATTGTTTTTGGAGACATGAATGCTCGCACAAATATGCTACAACACGACACACAACAAGTAGACATGCCGCATGTCTCAAGAAGAATGGATGACTCATACATGTATAATCGAAGTTCTAATGATGCAAAAGAAGTGGATCACTATGGAAAGTCACTTCTACATATGTGCAATAGTACCGGAATGCTCATTGCAAATGGTGTATCTCTATGGCAAGGCACCAATGACTTTACATGTAGAAAGCACAACGGTGCTAGCGTGATTGACTATATGTTGTTCTCGGAAGCCACTCTAGAATGCATACAAAGCTTTACACTTGGTGAATGGAATCCGGAATCGGATCATAGGATGTTATGTATTGACCTCAAGTGTGGTAAATGGCTCGAGCATGTAGCCTGCAATCATGATGTGAATCATTTGTACCTACGTCTAGACTTCAAACGAGCACTTATATATGCTGATATGGTGGACCAAATGTTAAGCATGATAGAGCATCAAGAGAGCCCAACATTAGAATGCAAGTGGAAAGTTTTCAAAGAAGTAATTTTCTCTTGTGCGAAGGAATGCTTTTCGGTGAAACACATGTCTTGCAAAAGGTCTAAGAAGGGTAGCACCAAGAAGCAATGGTTTGACATGGAATGTAGTCAAGCTTGAAAACACTTGCTAAGATTGGATGCAATCAAAGACAAGGAAGTTTACTTGGAATGTTCACACACATACAAAGCACTTGTTCAAAAGAAGAGGAGAAGGTGGGAAGTCGAAAAACAACTTCTTTTAGCACAAGAGAAAGCACATGCATGTGGCAAGTTTTGGCAAAATCTAAAAGGCAAGCGCGTTGAGAGCTTTGGTGACTTGACTCTTGAGGATATGTATATGCATTGTAAGAATCTCTATGAGCAACCCAATGTTGATAAGATGGAGTGTTGTAGCTCCCTTCCGTTTATGTCTCCCTTCTTTACCATTGAAGATGTATGCCGCGCGCTTGAGAAACTTGCTACTCGTAAGGCAAGTGACCTTCAAGGTATCAAGGCTGAAATGATTAAATGGACAAGAAAGAAAACACGATATTGGATATGCGATATGTTTAACCTTGCACTTCAGTATGGCATGCCTCATGATTGGAGTGCAAATTGGATCAAACCTTTGCACAAAGGAGGAGATGTAAACAATGTGAACAACTATCGCACTATAATGGTTGGTTCTTTAATGGCAAAGTTATTTGGATGTATCATGGAGATGAAGATAAGTGAATGGGCTGAAAAGAATGGCAAACGTGCACTTTGCCAAGCAGGTTTTCGAAAGCATCATAGCACTATTGATCACCTTGTCACTCTTCGAGTTCTTATGGAAGCGTCTCGATTGAAAGGAAAAAAGTTGTATTGTTGCTTTGTGGATTTCAAGAAAGCTTTTGACATGGTACCGCGAGGAAATCTTTGGAGACGTATGCAAAGCCTTCAAGTGCCGATAGAATTTATGCATGCAGTCTTTCGCATCTACCAAAAAGTGAAATGTCGATTACGTATGGGAGATGGAATTTCAGAATTTTTTGCAAGCACTATTGGTGTCAAACAAGGATGCCCACTTTCCCCAACCCTCTTTGGGCTACTCATTGATGAATTGGAATGCATGGTTCTTGACTTTATGCAGCAAGAAGGCATAGAAGAGGTTAAAATTGGAAATGCGGTGATCATGCTTTTGCTTTATGCCGATGATGTAGTGCTCTTGGCACATACCTTAGAAGATGCACAAAAGCTTATGAGTGTCTTGGAACGCTTTTGCCTACATAGCGGGCTGATCGTGAATGGATCCAAAACCAAGGTTATGCTTGTAAAGACCCTCAATGATGAAAATCCATGCATTGTATATAACAATGAGAAACTTGAAGTGGTAGATCACTTCAAGTACCTTGGCCTTGAGGTTCCATCCAATCATAAATGGAAGGATTGTGCAATGTGTCGCTTGGAAGCCGGAAAGAGGGCCTATTAAGCATTTGAGAACATGTGCAATGCAGGAGAGATCAAGTGTTGGGCTCTCAAAAAGTACCTCTTTGACACATTGGTGACACCGGTGCTTCTTTATGGAGTGGAGGTGTGGGGTGGAAGCATCGGGAAGTCTACTTGGAAAGAGTTTGAGAATGTCCAAAAGCGTTTTCTCACCAACTTTCTCCAAGTCAAGACACAAACACCCTACATGCTCTTACTTCTTGAGTCCAAATTGCTTCCCATTGAGGTCTTGGGCATGCAAAGGGTTGTGGAGTACATGCGTAAGACACAACGTAGCCCTTTGCATCGACTTCCTAGAATCGCATATGAAGCAAGTCAAATGGTTCAAAAGACATGCAAGAGCAAAATACTAAGTTCGGGGTGGATGCTTGATATCAAGAAATGGTTTGGAAGATGGGATGCATGTCACTTGGTCAAGGATGCGTCGATCGACTCCCAAGTTAATGAGGCCTTCTTACAACGCCAATGTATCGCGGCTTGGGAGAAATCCGGAGGTTCTTGCTTCAGCCATTACACCACACACATTGCCCCAAACTACAAATCTCTCTTCTTCTCGGAACGAGGTAACCGAACCCATTCCTACATCCTTGAGCCCATCCCGTTGAGTGCGATCCGCACCATTGCCTCCATTCGTCTTAGCTCCCATTCTCTACGCTGCGAGACAGGACGTTGGGGCACTAGCGAGGAGTGTCATCGACTTTGCACCTTATGCCCTCGTCAAGTGCGAGAGAGTGAGTACCACACACTACTTGAGTGCTCAACTTTTGACCACATTAGGTCCTCTTTTCCCCATATAGTCAGCCATGATCTCTCCCTACATACCTTCCTCTCCCAACCACGATGTGGACTCTCTATTGCGACGCTCATTTCAGCCATTTTTGAGCATCGAGAATCACTTATGAACTCCACTCACACCACGTGACATGTTCATTTGGTCCCATAGGTCATATTTGACCTCCCAGGACGATAATAGAACTATCTATCTATCTATCTCTCTCTCTCTCTCTCTCTCTCTCTCTCTCTCTCTCTCTCTTATGTGCGCACGCACGCGCCCCTTAAGATTGCTCCTAGGATGTTAAAACTTCTCTCCCTTTTCTCCCTCCCTCTCTCTCTCTCTCTCTCTCTCTCTCTCTCTCTCATCCCTTAAGATTGTTCCTATGATCTTAAAACTTCTCATCCTCTCTCTCTCTCTCTCTCTCTCTCTCTCTCTCTCTCTCTCTCTCTCTCTCTCTATATATATATATATATATATATATATATATATATATATATATATATATATATGTATATATATATATAGACTAGTAAAACGGCGTCGCCTTCGGCGGCGGCATGCCCTCTGTTACCCTCTTACGTGGGGCTGAGGATCTTGGCTTTGCTCATAAGTGGAGCTTGTAATTGCTCTGTGTCTCCGTGAGTGCATTGCTTTGATCACATATCCATTAACCCCCTACCTCACTCTGGTGGAACACACATTGTGTGTCGATGCCATTCCCCACCCTCATCGCCAGTGTTGGCCAGCTATCATAGCATCTCTTGTCCACCCTCTCAAACACACCTATATTGCCTCCACGTCCTCCTTGCCTGAGTTTTGCTCTGCGCCCACATCCTTTGCTAGTGAGAAAACATCCACCTACTCATATGCTTTAGATCTGCCACTTTTTGTACCTGCCGCATATGCAGCTCACCATAGCTACCACCCTGTCCCCGCCTTGCTTTGATCACATGCTTACCACTATACTGACTTACCCTTACTTCTTAAGAATGGCACATTAGATAATGGGGGTGGAGTTGCAGAATCTATGGCAGTTTGGGAGGGGAGAGTACCCAATAATCAACTATATGTAGCAAGGCCGTGTGGAAGGAAGCACAATGCCTTCAGGCTATGGCTAAATAGGGGGAGAGAGGATCGGATACCAGGGGAATAGTGGATAAGAGAGGAATAGTGGTGCCAACCTTATCTTTAGAGGCCATCTTCTTAGTTTGAGGTCGAATTCAAATTCTCCCAACGGCACTGGCATGGTTGTGGCACTGCTCTAAATTCTTGTGGGCTCTTATTCTCCCAATGGCACAGGCATGGGCTGCCACAAAACTTGAAGGCATTGGTGTTGCTGTAAATTGTTGTGGGCCCCCAATGGCCCCTTTTTATTGTCCGTAGCCTTCACCTCGCAGCTATAAACACATGGAAAATCTCTCTCTCTCTCTCTCTCTCTCTCTCTCTCTCTCTCTCTCTCTCTCTCTCTCTCTCTCTCTCTCTCTCTCTCTCTCTCTCTCTCTCTCTCTCTCTCTCTCTCTCTCTCTCTCTCTCTCCGCATAGGCCTTTTTTCTCTCATTGAGCGCGTTGAGTGCAGGGCACGATGTCGAAACTGGTCGGAGTGAGGAGGCAACGACATGTGTCCGGGGGAGGGAGCTGGAAAAATAGATTCCAGCCAAAAATAGAGTCCCTCATGTCCTGTAGGATGTGCGTGAACTTTGAAGGTTGAAGCAAGAGGGAGAAATGGAGCAGGCCCGTACTGGCACAAAGACACCGGCTCACTGATATCCACCCGGCCTCTTCCCTATAGCGTGCACGCATTTCTCTCAGTTGGAAGCTTCGAAGTCTCTATTTTGCAAATATGAGACAAACGCCATGTCGTACTGATTTGATCTCTGATCGAAAGAGGAGATGAGACCATTCTCAATGCTTTGCTTTGATCCATGCCCATATTGATTTAGAGACAGCAATCGCCTAGCTCTGGCCGCCCTTGGGACTTCGAGAGTTGGGGACCGCTAGAGTGCTAGCACAAAGACACTGGCTCACTGAGATCCACCCGGCCTCTTCCCGATAGATAAAGCTGAGGCGTTTTTCTCGAACCCAGTCCGACTCCATGCACTGAGCCTCTCTCTCTCTCTCTCTCTCTCTCTCTCTCTCTCTCTCTCTCTCTATATATATATATATATATATATATATATATATATGAAATTGAAATTGAAACCGGCACGGTATTCTTTCCCTTGAATTTTCCAAGAGCACCAGAATTTCTCCTTTTCTCCTTGCTCTGAAGCTGCACGCAGGCACGATATACGTTGTCTGTCGACTGCAGGCCCTGAGCCTCTCTCTCTCTCTCTCTCTCTCTCTCTCTCTCTCTCTCTCTCTCTCTCTCTCTCTCTCTCTCTCTCTCTCTCTCTCTCTCTCTCTCTCTCTCTCTCTCTCTCTCTCTCTCTCTGCGAAATGCCCCCTACACCATCGAGCATTCATGCCTCCATTCCTATGAAACCCACAACTTGAAAGCTAATTAATGAACCCAAAGTATCGGTGATCCTTCTGGCAACTGAAACGGGCACGGTATTAGGCTGAGACGCATTTTTCACGAAACCCAAGGAGTCAAGGACTCCAGCAGTGTTAGAAAAAAAACCGGGGTCCAGTGTATTTTAACCAGTTGAAATCCTAAAATCCCGATTAGATTTTGAGCTTGTTGAGCCTCTCTCTCTCTCTCTCTCTCTCTCTCTCTCTCTCTCTCTCTCTCTCTCTCTCTCTCTCTCTCTCTCTCTCTCTCTCTCTCTCTCTCTCTCTCTCTCTCTCTCTCTCTCTCTCTCTCTCTCTCTCTCTCTCTCTCTCTCTCTCTCTCTCTCTCTGCGAAATGCCCCCTACACCACTGCGATCGTTCATGCCTCCATTCCTATGAAACCCATAGCTTGACAGCTAATGAACCCAAAGTATTGGTGATCCTTCTGGCAACTGAAACGGGCACGATATTAGGCTGAGACGCATTTTTCACGAAACCCAAGGAGTCAAGGACTCCAGCAGTGTTAGAAAAAAACCGGGGTCCAGTGTATTTTAACCAGTTGAAATCCTAAAATCTCGATTAGATTTTGAGCTTGCCTTGAAGAAAACCGGGCAATTTTCATAAGTTTTAGTGTAATTACCTGCAAAAGCATTAAATTTCTACCGAAAAACCTGGAGTATTTCAAGTTTGCCCTTATTTTCTTCGGGTAGGAAAACTGTTTTTTTCTAGCCCTGGACTCCAGGAAACTGAAAACGGCACCGTATTAAGTTGTTGCCCCTACTGCACGTGCGCAGTGCGCATCCGTGACGCGACAGCACTGCCTCGGGGAAAATGTGTCTCAGCTTAATATCGTGTCGTTTCCAATTTCAATAATGCCGGTTGAGGGCAAGGGGAAAAGGAGTATTTACGTCCCAAAATAGAGAAAAATAGTGTAAAACCCAAAAAAATATCCCTAATTTTCTAAAATTTCCTCTTGAAAAACTCAAGGAAAGGAAATTTGTATGTTTGGAAGAATGATTTTTCTCGAACACTGCATGACAGAGAGGGAGGCTCTCTCTCTCTCCCATACTGCACGTGCGCGCAATGTATTTTAACCAGTTGAAATCCTAAAATCCCGATTAGATTTTGAGCTTGTTGAGCCTCTCTCTCTCTCTCTCTCTCTCTCTCTCTCTCTCTCTCTCTCTCTCTCTCTCTCTCTCTCTCTCTCTCTCTCTCTCTCTCTGCGAAATGCCCCCTACACCATCGATCGTTCATGACTCCATTCCTATGAAACCCACAGCTTGAAAGCTAATGAACCCAAAGTATCGGTGATCCTTCTGGCAACTGAAACGGGCACGATATTAGGCTGAGACGCATTTTTCACGAAACCCAAGGAGTCAAGGACTCCAGCAGTGTTAGAAAAAAACCGAGGTCCAGTGTATTTTAACCAGTTGAAATCCTAAAATCCCGATTAGATTTTGAACTTGCCTTGAAGAAAACCGGGCAATTTTCATAAGTTTTAGTGTAATTACTGGCAAAAGCATTAAATTTCGACCGAAAAATCTGGAGTATTTCAAGTTTGCCCTTATTTTCTTCGGGTAGGAAAACTGTTTTTTTCTAGCCTTGGACTCCAGGAAATTGAAAACGGCACGTATTAAGCTGCTGCCCCTACTGCACGTGCGCCTTTTCGCATCCGTGACGCGACAGCACTGCTCGGGAAAAATGTGTCTCAGCTTAATATCGTGCCGTTTTCCAATTTCAATAATGCCGGCTGAGGGCAAGGGAAAAAGGAGTATTTCCGTCCCAAAATAGAGAAAAATAGTGTAAAAACCCAAAAAATATCCCTAAGTTTCTAAAATTTCCTCTTGAAAAACTCAAGGAAAGGAAATTTGTATGTTTGGAAGAATGATTTTTCCCGAACACTGCGCGACAAAGAGGGAGGCTCTCTCTCTCTCCCATACTGCACGTGCGCACGTAGGCGCTCTCTCTCTCTCAGACTCTCTCTCTCTCTCTCTATATATATCACGCAACCGATGACCGGGGGTAGACTCTCTCTCTCTCTCTCTCTCTCTCTCTCTCTCTCTTCATGTAGTGTCTATCCGCTGCCGTGCGCCAGGGAACACCTGCCGGATCATCCTGCTTCCGCCACGTGTAGGGGGGGGAGCCAGAATCCCCTCCCCTATTATCTGTAGTATAGAAGATAGAGAAGGCCATTGTGAGTGCCTCACCTTGTTTCAATGGAAAGAGTTGAATGCTTTTACCTTACAATGTAGATGCAATGTTGGAATCTATTTAGAAATAAGGTTCATTAAATGAAGAGAATGTATTCCTTACGTATGGAGAAAATGATGTCAGCAGCTCACATCTCATGTTGATGCAATGTGCGTCCACATATTGTTGATGCAATGTGGTGGTCACTTCTAGAAAACATTATGTAAAGATCAAATAAAAAGATTTCCTTTAGTGCTATCTAAGCTCATAATCTTCATGTCATATGATGTATGGAAGAAATGTGGTGTCCACATATACAAAAGTCTCTATTTTCTTATTTTATCGCATGTTGACGCAATGTGGTGTCCACTTCCATAGATAAAATGCTTTCTTTAGACCTTGAATTTATTAAACTAAGCAAGTAATGTAGAAGAAAATTTGAGGTACTGTGGGGCCTCTTGAGAAGATGCACAACTTCTAAGGAGAAAAATAAAATTATATATATATATATATATATATATATATATATATATTCAAAACCCACAATATGTGGGTGAATATATTTCTTAAACCAAGGGTCTACATTATGTCAAAGCAAAGACCAAAGCAAAGTCTAACACAAGAAGTTTTGGACAAATTCTCACAATAATTCCCACATTGTGACTTACCTCAACATCATGAGCTTCTGTGAGGAAGGCACCGCATACCTAGCTAGGTACGATTGAGGGCAGGGGACCGCCGGCCTGAAGGGAGGGCCGGTGGTCCCCTGCCCCCAATCGCACCTAGCTAGGTATGTAGTACCTCTCGAGCAGAAGCTCATGATGTTATTCATTGTATGAGAAACATCGAAAAAGACTCCGTTTTCCTACATGAGAAAATTTCTAAATCTTCTTGTGATAAGTTGGACCTATTATTCTGTCGATGGTGCCACAGCCACTCGGAATCAAACTACCTATAAACTTTTCCAAAACTTGAGTTTTTATAAACTACAACTCGCTTAGGAGTTATAGACTTGGAATTTCCTTAAATTATGTCATGTCGCTTAAAAATTATTAGCATCTTGCGATAAAATAACTTGTGAACCGTATTTCATAACACTTTTGAAGAAACTAATTTGTGAACCATGGCGTCATGTCCCTGGCCACTTTTGAGGTGCTGAGCTGAGTGAGTCCCTTTTCCTCGCTTAGCATACTAGTTTCCCCTTGATGCTTGATTAGCGCGCTTATTATCCCTTGTGGGTTTTTTGTGCTGATGGGTAAGCGACCATTAATTATGTACCTTTGGATTTAGGACCCGTTCTCAGCGGGTCCTTACGTCACGGGTCCGTAGCTCCTTGAAGCTTTTTGCTTGGTGGTGTTATGATACAATGGAGAATACACCCAAACCCTCGTGCATTGAGGCGGTGGTAGTGGGCCAGGGACGACCAAGGGCCAACAATCTGAGGTCCTTTCTTCCGGTCAAAATGATAAAGGTTTGGAAGTCGACAAGGCACAACAGGGTGGTCGGCCTGCCAAGGGAGCGTTCTGAATGGCTAAGGGAGCGTTATGAATGGCTGGCGGGGTTGAATAAAGATGAATTAAAAGGGTGTAAAGCACAGATAGAGAAGGAATTGGCTGGGATTTTAAGTGCACTTTCACTTAATAACAAATCATTGAGGAACTTGAGACACCAGTCAGCCCCTCCGATGTAGCCATGAGGGACATGGCCTTCAAACTCTCAGAAAAACGCTTCCACAGAGAGTGGAAGTTGAAAATTTTTTCATTGTTGCCATCCCTCTTATTCTGATTAAGAGGCAACTCACTGAGATTGTGTGCGCTCCTTGCCGCATTGTCGAAGCAAGGGACTTGCCGAACACTGTGTGCGAGCCACAAACGGCTCCAAGCACACAACTAGCTTAACCAGTAAGCTCAAAAGAGGGCAATGGTGTGTCACTCACCGCTCTATGCTCTTGCCGTGGAGGATTCCTCGCCGCGAAGAAGAAGGAGACGCCGCTACGTCACGCTCAACCGCTTCACCGCCGTCGTGTCGCCGCAATGCTCGATCACACACACACACACACACACACACACACACACACTCTCTCTCTCTCTCTCTCTCTCTCTCTCTCTCTCTCAAGTACACACACACACACACTAGTACACAAGGAGATGGAGCAATAGCACTCTTCTTGCATTGCACAAATGAGAGACTAAGTGAATTTTAGGTTTAGTTGGCTTTTATATGAGCTCACCCCATTCACACTTGGGCGCCCATGCTTAGCCAACTAATCCCTTGAATGTCCCAGTTAGAGTGCGCCTCTCATCGGCGATCACTCTTACCCTTTTCCTATTGAACCGACAAGCCCGGTACTTGACTCTACCAAATAAATAATACAATGTCCACCGTAGGTTACAACGTCCGTCTCGTAGGTGGTAGGGTGTTTGTGAGCCGTGAGGGTTAACATGCCCCCCTTCCTGATGTAGATTCCGTCCTCGGAAGCTATTAAGTTGAAGCTCGTTGGTCGAGGTGGAAGAGCATTTGAGATGAATGTCCTTAGCCTTCTTCAGTCACTGCAAAATCAAACAACATTGCACAGTAATTGCATTCTCATAAGTGATTAAAAAGCATATGCAGTTTTAGGTAGACAATTGATTGGTAACAGAATTTTAAACAATTTGTCAGCAATAAGCATTAAATTGAAATGTAATCAAATGCATAAACAGATGTAAAGGTAAAAAATTAAACAAGTCTGGGATCGCTAATTTAACGGTCGAAAGGCACTAGAGATCGACTATTAATACCATGGGTAAGCTTCTTAATTTTCTCTGGTTAATTAAGTTGTTTAATCGCGAGAGCCAAGTATTTCATGTTCGAGGGCTGACTAGAGGCTATACCTAGAGGACCTTGTAGTTAAGCTACGATAAAAGGAATTTCTCATGAAATCATCGCATGACTGATTACCTTTGCTTTGACCCCCCAAAGTCTTTTCACAGTGATTCAATTTTGATGTTTGTGCTTATTTTGTATGCCTTGGGTTTTTTGCTTTTCAAGGAAAAGCGCCCACACTGCGAACCTCTAGGGCTCTAGTACCATAGGCGATACATGTGAGTGGAGTACCAATTTAAGCAGGGATTTCTCTTCCAGCTTAAAATTTTACATTGTGGCACTTTGATATTTTTTTGTGTTGTTTGTTTTCATCATTTTAATTTTGTAGCTTTGGGGGGTCATATAACTCTGATACACCTCCCCAGGCTCATCACACTAGTAAACTCCCTTTATAATACTTAAGCTAAAGGTCAATAGGGTCAAGCCCACTAGAAAGCCCTAGTACATTTCACACAATGCTGCCTAAATCCGATTAAGAACCTAAGTAACCATTGCTTATTAGGAAGGCATTCCCCATGGTATTAAGAGAAGATTTCTAACACCTAGCTTGGTCAAACTAGCTTAGTCGGACTGCTTGATTTTTAAACCTAGACAAGTGATTCTGACAAAAAATTACATTGAATTAAATGTTTGATACTAAGCAAATGCGGTGAATATTAGGCTACCAATCACAATTAAAGCAGACAAACATAGATGAAAAATAGATAGGGGCAATGCTAATGGACAAAAAACACCTGTTTGTGTTGATGGTCGCGCTTGATCTGAAGTGTGAACGAGAGAAAGGTTCCATGAAGGTCCAAATCCTATCAATAGCAACACGCTCTTATACACACTAGGAAACAAAAGGAATACCTCCAGGAGGCACATTAGTGGGAAAAGGTACCAACACTTATTGAACACAACAAAAAACATAAGGAACCCTAACCTAATTATTTGCAGTGCCCCTAGAGAGTCAAGGGAATAGGATATTGTAGAGGTTGGGGGGAAACCCTAAGGCTAAACCCCTATCCTCGTCGTCGAGATAAACAAAGTCATCATCCATGAGACCATATGTGCCATCCGTGTAGTCCTGTAAATTTTCTTCTTCATCATAGGTGCCCATGTTTACTAAGAAGGTCACTAGACGCCTATAGTCATCTTGGTCAAAAGGGTAGGCTTGTGCAATGGGAGAAACGCTCTCTACTAAGTATGGATCAGACGTGGTCAAGAGACGTATCATCCATTCTAACTCCTAAAAATTCCTCTCACATGCTAGCGTACCTATCAAATCCCATTCACATGCAAGCACTGGAAAGACCATGTGAAATATTTGTGAAAAGTAACGAGGGTACCTCTCACCCAAGGCAGTAGTGGTTGACTCTAGCATACTAGCCATATCTGTACATGCAAATAGATGATGGTTAGAGTGCAAATATTACAAGGGTCGTGTTCTTGTGCATAATTTGTTTTTATGATTTTGTGTTATGGATCTTGCTCTTTTACTTTTTTATCTTGTTTTTGTGAGTATAAGGCTTTATATATACATTCCCTAAGATTGGAGATTAAGAGGTCAGGGAGAAAGGTTGAGAGGGAAGCAAGTGAATAATGGATGTCCACAAACACTCCCCCCTTCCTTGGGTAGATCATACCGTTTGAAATGATGTCATCACCCTTTGAAACCAGTTGTTCCAAGTTGTTATAGGTGAAGATTTTTTCCAGTAGTTTTCTATTACCTTATGTGCCTCGTCGAGTTGCAAGGGTGGTAAGGTACTCTCCCAGGATCGAACTTGAAGTGGTTCATCAGGTGATTCTTGAACACTAGAAGGTGTGGATTCCTTTGTAGCTTCATGGAGGTCCACTATTGTAGGTGGAGGTTGTGTAGAAGCTTTTACCTCTATGGATGTATTACATGAGGAGCTAGAAGCTTCATGGAACTCCCCCCTTCCTGAGCTAGGTGGAATAAATTGGTTTTGCCTTGGAGCCCAAACTAGCTCTGGACTAGGTGTGTAGCATTTTGTGATCTTTCCCTTCCCACGGTCTGCCATTGGCTTTAGCGTTACACTGTTTGACTCATATGGATTTGTTGTCGATAGGGAAGGACACATTTTACGTTTAGGTACCCAAATTTGCTCATTTACATCATAATAGCCTTGGGCTTCTAATAGTCGTTTTGGAATCCATCGTGATTTGGTCTTGACTCTCCTAGAGCGCGCTCTTAGTTTTCCAGGGATTTTTTTTTTTGGAATGGATGGGAGGGTTGAGGTAGTTGGAAGTAAGGCCTTAGGGACCCATTGATATGTACTCTTAGGTCGTGCAGGTTGAGTACTTGCAATATTATTGCTTGCTACAACTACAAGTGTTGAAGTGCTAGGTTCATGGGTAGCCGGCAAAGACGAGTTAACCACCTTGGCTTGTGAATGTTGGCTATCCTTCAACTTTGCTAGAGTTTGCAACGTAGGTGACTTTGCTTGAATGATAGGGGTAAGAGTCGGTGGTCGCGTCGTGACACTACCAGTATCCCAATCAATAGTGCATTTGGTTGCCAACATCCACGTGCGTCCCAGGTTTATGTTGCCTTCCATAGCTCCCGCGGGCATGACTAGAAACCTCTGCACTATGCTTCCATTGTCATAGACAACAGGGGTCTGAAGGACTCCAAGAATAGCAGTTTTCTTTTAATTAATGCCCTTGACTTGCATCGTACTTGGGGATAGGGTCGGTTTCCCTAATTGACACCAAACTCCATAGGATAAAAAATTGTGTTTAGCTCCCGTATCTAATAAGGCATTATAAGTACTTTCCCATAGGGGCTATTTAGCTCAATTGGGTATCGTAGGGGTGGCTCAGATTCTAATGAGTCGTCATCTGTGTCCTCGAAAAATGCTTGCGTGATTCCCAGATTAGCCTCTCGTTGGCGTCTAAGATGTTGTTGTCATTCTCGAGCCTCAACTCTTGCTTGGATTTTTCTAAGCTCTGCTTGTTCCTTGGAAGCCTTCTTTTGATGGATGGCTTGCATCTCTTCCTGGCTTAGAGGATCATAATATCTTTTGAATTTACTCCCATTAAGGAATCCAATGGTTTCAACTCCATCTAGAGTCTCCACACGAATGGTACCTTGCGGGGCAATTTCACACACTCGATATGGTCCCTTACCAACGTATTTCAATTTCTTCTTTTCATTACGTACCCCGTACATAAGAACTTGATCACCAACCTTGATGTCTTTATCCTTTAAATGGCTATCAAACCACTTCTTTCTCCTATCCTTCTCCACTAGAGCATTTCGCACAGCTAATTTCCTCTATTCATCTAGCCTTTCCAGGATATATAATCGCTCCACTAAAGGGTTACCATCCCAACCTTCTTGAGAAGCTACTCGAAGACTAGGAATGACAAACTCCCATGGCATAACTGCTTCTTGGCCATACACCATCTTAAACGGTGTGCAATTAATAGAAACTTTATATGCAGTACGATAAGCCCATAAAGCTGATGTAAGCTTTAGGTCCCAATCAGTGCGATGAGCCTCAACTGTCTTTGTCAAAATGGAGATGAGAGTTTTGTTGGTACTCTTAGCTTGGCCATTTGCTTGGGGATAATAGGGTGTAGACTTGTGGTGAGATATCATGAATTTTGATGTGAGTTCTTTTATTACTTCATTTATAAAATGAGTTCCATTGTCACTCACAAGTTCAAAGGGGCATCCAAAACGTGTGATAATGTTCTCAAAGAGGAACTTAGTTGTTGTTTTTGCATCCGCCTTTCATGTTGCTCTTGCTTCGGCCCATTTGGTTACATAGTCGGT
Organism: Adiantum capillus-veneris; assembly: GCF_014529385.1. Taxonomy (NCBI): domain Eukaryota; kingdom Viridiplantae; phylum Streptophyta; class Polypodiopsida; order Polypodiales; family Pteridaceae; genus Adiantum; species Adiantum capillus-veneris. The sequence continues at coordinate 81,154,334 of NC_140940.1, forward strand.
AGCCACAATGATATATCGTGATTGCGTGTTACGTGCAGCCGTACTAATCGGTCCTACAAAGTCTAAGCCCCACTTTTCAAATGGTTGGGTTACCTTGATGGGATGTAGAGGCATCCTATCCCTTCTTTGTGGCTTCTTGAAGTGTTGGCATTCATCACATCCCTTTGCAAAAAGTGATGCATCCTTAAACAGAGTGGGCCACCAATAGCCTCTGACTGTAAGATCTTTCGGGCACTCAACTTTCCTGAAAAGTGACCACCAGCTACGCCCATGTGTGCCTCTTGTAGAATATATAAATACTCATCCTCGCGGGCACAACGTCTAAGAACATCATCTTTTCCTCTCTTATAGAGAGTTCCCGCCAGTAAGCAATAGGGTTCGCATTCGTTGATTAATTTTCGAGCTATATCTTTTCGTAGCTCTTTGGGTGGAAAACCATTAACTAAGAAGTTAACAATCTTTTCACTCCATTCAGGCATTGTCTCAACAATGAACAAAGGAGTATCAGGCTAATTGTCTACTAGCTTTCAATGAGCTTTCAATGTTCACCCCAATTGTCTACTAGCTTTCAATGAGCTTTCAATGTTCACCCCAATTGTCTACTAGCTTTCAATGAGCATCACATGCCCCTAGATAGCTAAGCCATTTTGCAGTAGATCTTTCCTTGTTTATCCTAGCTCTCACATTTGCTCGATATCGTCGTCTCTTATATGACCTTTGTTTCTTGTTAAGGTTTTGATTTTGGTAAATGTTTGAACTCAACTCACCTGATAGGTCTTCGCTTGTATCTTCTTCACTCCCATATAAATTACCATAGATGGTCATACTAGGCCTTGAGTGTTTAGTTTCTATACTTGGTTCACTCGATGTTTCCTCAGGTTCTGAATCCATTTCTCCCTGAGATTCCGTTTCTGATGTGTATTGGCCTGAAGCCTTTGAGGAATCATCAGTTTCACTCTCAGGTAGGTGTGCCTCTTTCTTATCATCGGATGTTACATGCGCTACACCTAACATGTTTACTAGTGCAATGTGTGGTATCTCTTCGCCATCTGGTGTTACCTAGGTTGCTCCTCTAGCTCCCCATGTATCTATAGTTGCCACTAGGTGTACCCAATCGACATTGTCTGACTCAACCATTCCGGGTAGGATATCCATATAAGGAGAGTTCTCCCCAATATCCGTGTCTTCGTTACACATGTAAAAATACTGTAATGGATTTGAGTGAATTGTTGTGTCTGATCGATTATCAATGATGAATTTATTTCCTAGAGGATGCGTTCGACCACTTAAAAGATCAAATCGAATGACAGAGTCTTGAAACTGTAAGTAGACGTGGTTTTTGGACCAGTCATGCACCATTTTTTCTTCCCTCATGAATGGACGCCCTAAGATCATCTCAAATGACATAGGATGTTTGGAAAAATCCATAACAATGAAAGTCTGCCTTACCTTGTGTCCCAAGACCTTGATCCTGAGATCCTTTAGCATTCCAATAGGCGTAACAATAGATCCATTAGCCATTTTTACCACTACGCTTGTGGCTTCAAGGTGAGGTCTCCCCATAGACTCCCAACAACTCTTTGTCACCATGCTGACTCCCGCACCATCGTCAAGGACCCCCTTTACAGTTAATCCTTTAGTAGTGATTGGTAGAGTAGCATTAGATTCATCACCTTCAAAGTATTTCCCCAACTTGTTAACAGGTATTTCTATAACAAGGTTCTCATCTAGGTTGGGTTGTGGATCTATGTGTTCCTCCTCTATTGGCATCTCCGCAGCTCCATCCATCTGTGCAAATTGTGGTAGCCCAAACTTTAGTTCTCCCCTGAGGAAGGCTCGAAGAGCTGAGACTAGCTCAGGGTCTTTATATAGTTTGGACATGATGGTGGTTCTAACTTCTGAAGACATGAAATCTATCAATTTTGCAATGTTTAACGGCACCTTTTGGACTTCATTCCCTTGACGTGGGGAAGATGGGATCTCCATTTCTTCGATAGGATCAGGTAGTTCCTCTGTAAACATTCTTTCCATCAAGAAGTGAGTATGCCCACTTTCCCATGACTTTAAGTCACTTTGTTCTTGGATGACACTAGGTATGTCCAAGGGTCTATGGACTTGGTGAGGTTGTTGTTGCGTAGGGAACACGGTGTCTGTAATTTGGATCTTCCTAGGTGCTGGTTCTAGATCCCTTTGGGTATCTTCTACCAAACTCCTTAATTGCTTGAATCACTCAATCTCCTCTGTAGGGTTTGGGTAAGTTCCTATCTTCTTTTTGGATCCTGGCCATTGTGGCTCATGAAGATCTTCCTTGTTGGTTTCTATGTTAGTGGTCGTTTTGGTCTCCATGGTTTCACCTGAATCAGAATCTTCTTCAGCGTCATTCATATATACGGGGTCATCACCAGTCCCTATGTTGGTATTTGAGCTGGGGTCTGACTTCGTTGCTTTTTGCGATCTCTTTCTTCGTGTTTTCTTCTTTTTTTGAGATTGGGCAATTGATGTTGTGTCTCTTTCCTCAAGAATATAATTTTGTTTTTGGAGCATCGATCGTGTGAGTGCGTTTACTGGTACTATGTTTATAGTTGGTGGTGTCCCATCAACAATCTCTATTAAGTTCAATTGTGTGATTTTCGGTGCGTTTGGATTGTTAGGACACTGTGCGATCAAATGATCTATGCCACAACGATTACAAGTGAGTATTGGCATTGCCAATGCACTCCCTTGACTTGTTTGCATTCGTGCAACATTCTTTTGCATTCTAATGGGGCACTCAGCTACTCGATGTGGTCCACCACATTCGTAGCACTGAAGAGGTGGTCACTTAGCAGCCGCAAGAGCAGCTACTTGATATACAGGTTTTACTTGTCCCCAATGGTCTTCCATATAGTACATGGGACACTCCTCAAGCATGTCGACTCCATAGGTGATACTAGAATCTATGTCCTCTTCGCAATCTACATAAGTACTAGATGACTCGCAACCTATTTGGTTCATAGGTGTAACTCTTGGATGAGGAGGTTGCGGTCCTAGCACTGGAGGTGGAAACGGTGTGGTTTGGACCACATTTTGGGTTCTAGGGACCATGTGCTGTAATGGCAACTGTTGCTCTATGGGTGGGGTAGGCATCAATGCAGGAACTCGAGGTGAGTCTGCCCAAGCTATAGGCGGTCTATTTTCCATGATGCGTTTAAGCATTAGGCAATCCTTCGCTTGATGTCCATACCTACCACACGCGTTACAAGTCCCATTAAACTTTACTCTGAAAGTAGGGCATTCACTCGTAGTATGTGGGCCCAAGAAAATTGAGCACCATTGTTGCTCCCTTCTTGGATACATATGAGTGTTTTGTGGAGCACGATTACCCCTAAGGCTTTCTTGGATGGCCTTGGTGAGATCTGTCAAAGTGTGGTTCCAGGAGCACATGTGGTCTCCAATTGGATTGCATTCATGGTGACTGCTTCCCAAGTAGTGATACCTCTAATGACTAGGCCATTATAGATACTTTCATGTCGTAGTCCCCTAATGAATCTATCGAGCAATTGGTTGTTGTTGAATCGCTCATTTGGATTGCATCGAGAATTCAAATTCTTTAGGCGACTAATGAAGTCTCTCACGGATTCACCTTCTTCTCGTTCGGCTTTGTGGAGCTGAGAGGCTACACCCCAAAGTACTCCCTCTCGTATGTATTCTTTTAAGAACAGTTTCCTAAGAGTAGAGTAGATCGTTTTCTCTTCTACTCTTAAGGTTCTATACCAAACTCCAGCCTTAATCTCCAGCCTTTCCACTTAGGGTCAAACTCAAAGACTTACACTTATGTAGCTCATTGTGCTCTTCCAAGGAATCGCACACATGTTCAAAGACTTCCATATGCTTTCTAGCATCTCCGTCTCCACTGAATTTTTGTGTGAGCTTAGCTACATGAACTGCCTTGCTCCTAGGCTCTCTATCAGGTGCACTACGCATGTTTTCCACAATAGAGCGACCGATAGTTTCAGCAAATGCTGCCAAATCTCCTATTTGAGCAGGTATAATGGGTTTATGTGCTCCTGGAACCACATGTGAGATGGGAGTTGGCCTTGGCCTTGGCATACGTGCAGCTCTTGGGTCCCATATTTCGTATGGTGGTGTACCAGACGGTGGTCCAAAGTTTACAGGCGTGGCCCTAGGCATAGGGGGTGCCTGATATGGCATGTTATTATTAAATGGCATGGCTCCACTTGTATAAGAGCTTGGATAATGCCATTGTGGATTGTAAGCTCTTGGAATAATCAGAGGTGTAGGAGCTACATGAGGCTGAGGTACGACAGGTGCACATGATTGATACATACATGTAGGTATAGTTGGGGGCACTGTGCTACTAGGCATTGGTGCAGTATTAACAAATGAACTCCATGGTGTACTTCTTGTCATGCTCACCACTGGGATATGCATGGTAGCCATAGTGTCATTAAGAGAAAGATGAGCTAGATCTGGGAAGGTAAAGCTGCCACTTGTGGGCTCAGATTGTACTGAGGCTCCTGGCGAAACAACATATGCAGGATCAATGGGGCTCACTGAGGGAGTCTCCATTTGTGATAGGGTTGGTTGGTTGGCCTTTCCCGTATCCAAGAATCTCATTAGGCCTGTTGAAGGCATGTTGATCCCTGTGTTCTGTCTTTCTAACTCGACAATCCTATGGAGGACATCGCAGACTTTCTGTTGTTGCTCATCTATGCTAGTAGCACCCGATGTGGATTGTAGAACATCTAACCAACCCACATGATAGGTGTGTCCTGTGTACCGATCCGTTAAAGCTTCTGTTTGTAGGTCATACTCCCAATTTTCGTTTAGGAATATCCCATCTAGGCCTGGCGTGCTGGAGGTTTCCCTCGAAGTGGAAGCATTATTGCTCCCCATCGCTTGCCCCTCCATGACTGCTACCTTGGGAGCACTCGGTTGCTTGTCTGGCATGATTGTTATCATACGAGCCTTTGCTTTTAGGGATCGACTTTGTTCTAGCCTTCGTATGTTCTCAATTTCCCTCTCCCTTGTTGCTTGCATATAGCGTTCGATCTCTTGTACTTCGGCAAGACTCCTACCATCGGGTAGTAGAACGTCAGAGGGAGATAGTCCTAAAGGATCAGGAGGTGCAGTGGATGGAACATTCACATGCACACTCTCAAGAAGCATAGGGTCTATTTTAGGCATGAATGAAGAATTTACTTCCCCACTTCCTTCATTTATTTCATTAACCGCATGTTCGGAGCGAGTAGCTCTACTAAGGGTCTCTTTTAAGCGGCTAAACACGCTGGACCCGGGCCGTGGGCCCATGGCATGCATGTCTTGACTTGAACTATCAGGGTTTGGTGTAGGATACCCCTCCATGACTTCGTAGTCAGAGGAAGAATCACTAGACGCGATATGAGGATCTTGGGTCGCGTTACCTTGAGTCCCGGCCGAAGGTCCAGAACCTAGGGTGGAGGAATAATGGGTGCTCGCATAAATGGAGGCACTACCAATATGCTCATGCTCTAACACTCGTCCAGAGCATAGGTTCATATGACTTTGATCCCCTAGAAGTGTCAGTGAGTGCCCGTGAAGGCTGCTCACCTAGTATTTTTGGGTGTTTTGCAACACAAGTCTTTTTTTTGGTTGATTTTTTGGTCCTTTTTTTGACCCAGCTATAGAATAGAACGTATGATAGCTCAAAACGAGCATCTCGGTCAAAGGGATGTGCCGTGCTTTACAGCCCTCCGTTTGGTCACTTTATGCCCTCGGAATCCCTAAAACCGTCAATTTCTAGTAGGGAACTAGGCTCAAATTAGAAAGTCTAAGGGTGCAAGTGGGAAGAGAAGGGAGGAGAGTGGAGGACTTGCCCCACATGCTCTCATTCCCTCTTGACGGGGTAGGGTATATATATAAGAGTGAGTCTAGTATATATCAGAGGACTGAGGACTGGGGCCTGGGCTTGGGCTTGGGCTTGGGGAAATGATCCCGATCCCGATCAAAATTTTAGTGTAGCCCCCCAGTCACTCATGCTTAAATATTTTCGGATTTTTTACAAAAAAGAAATTAATTATTTTTGTATAGATTTTTTTTTAAATTTTTAAATTTTATTTTTTTAGGCGACGACCGCGCACGTTTTAGGTGACCCTTCCTTGGCCACACACACTGTCAACACCTACCTAACCTCTCTGTCGATAGCTCACAGCTCACTACCTTATCTACTTACTAACAGTGCTGCTAACCACTAACTAATCTACTAACTAATCTGTTAACCACTCTGCTAACTGCTTACTGACAGTGAGCTAACTGTCCACCTACTTCCTCTCTCACTATCTTACTGTGCAAAGACTGTGTGCAGGCAAACCTTAACAGAAAACTGTGTACAGACTGTGTGCAAACAGAAATTGCTAACTGTCTACCTACTTACTCATTCACTGCGAATAAGCTAACGACTACTAATTGTGCAAAGACTGTGTGCAAACAGAAAACACAAGATTATGTAGAAATCACACAACTTGCAGACAATACAGAAATTAACAACTTGCAGAAAAATAACTCATTCCTCTTCCTCTTCCTCTTCTTTCCTACTACAAACAACTCATAGAAGAAGCACAAAGTGCCTCTTGGGCTTAGTGCAGGGCGATTCCCCGGCAACGACGCCAAAAATGTGCGCTCCTTGCCGCACTGTTGAAGCAAGGGACTTGCCTAACACTGTGTGCGAGCCACGGACGCCTCCAAGCACACAACTAGCTTAACTAGTAAGCTCAAAAGAGGGCAATGGTGTGTCACTCACCGCTCTATGCTCCTGCCGTGGAGGATTCCTCGCCGCGAAGAAGAAGGAGACGCCGCTACGTTGTCGAGAAATTTGCGGTCTTGCCAGGAAAGCACCGGGCTTATGGCTGTGAGAGTTTGTGAGAGAACTCAACAAAAACTATATGAAGGAGTTAAACCATAGATGCCATGAAGACTAGGGCTTGGAAAGAAGTGCAATCAAAGAAGACTCACCCTTTCTCTCTTGCATTCACACACACAAAGAAAGAACGCAAAAGAGAATGTCAAAACAATACGAAGATGAAAACATCAAGGCTATGGTCATATCGTATCATGGGTAATATGAAAGGGTTAATGGATGAGTTAATGGCATTCAATCTTGGCTGACCAAATAGGCTACGAATTGTTCTTTGGAATTGTAGTTTTGTGCTTACCATAATATGTATATTTTGTCTAGTGATTGGGATTAATTGTGTGTACAAATCCTCTTGGTTCATTGGAAGATAACTACGCTTACATAAAAAAAAAAAATATAGTCTATGAGAGGTAGTATGATGGGATCCGGTGATAGAAGTATTTCATTGAGCCTTTCAGGGCCGAAGAGAAACACTATACGTTGTTGAAAGTGTATTTTACGACTAATCCATACGTTAATTCTAATAGATCGTACAGAGTGAAAGCGATAGAAATGATCATCATGTGGGTTATTCATCTAGGATAGTATGTGAGAAATGTAGATATGAGAGAAGTGAAGAGATGAGAAGTTTCCCTCCCAAGCCCTATTCTTGCCCGTAGGCAATAAGGATACTGCGGGGAGAGATGTACCTGTAGCAAAGAGAACCTATAGAGGATGAATTACTAAGAATGAGAGAGATAGGTTTGGTTAAGGAGATGAGATTAGATACATTTATATATGTTGGATTAGAGATGAAAATGAAAACAACAAGAAGTCAAGAAAACATCAATGTAGAACACATCTTACTTGAAACCCTTCGGCACCATTATTGATGGGAGAGAGAAGAAGAGGGGAGAATTCAACGTTGATTGATACGCCAAGTACAACACCTTCTTTGATTAGAGTTGATCCTCCAAGGATGGCGTACAAGAATGGCTAGTTTTCCTCTAGGAGAAAGTGTAGGCTTGGGCTTATGTTAATGGGGCTAAGTACAATTAGGCATTACTACTCACTCCCTCAAGAATTCCTCTCATCAATGGCTTGAATGCTTGACTTCCTTTCCAAGGAAGAAGAAGTCCCCTTTTATAGGTGAAGGGAACCCCCAAGGGTTTACACAAGAAGAGAGGAGCCAGTGTGAACAGGAATTGGAAAAGTTGGAAATGAGCTGTCCCTGCATGATGTGGGCAGACTGGGGTCCAGTATTTTGGTCATATCTCCTCAACCGTAGCTCCAAATAAAAAAGTAAAAATATGGGCAGAAACTTCAGCTCATTAGCTACGATTTTCATTTTAAAATCATTCTCCAATTCGGACTGGAACCTTGTGTAAAAAATTCATCAAAATAGGATCCATTTATGGCAGCAAAAGTCTTCATGTGGTCTCCTTAGCCTTGACTTTCATTTAATTCCCAAGGACACCTCATGCCATATGAAAGCATGACATTTCTCCTTGACAAAGTTTTGTAACCATGCTTGCAATAATGCATTAAAATAAGTGTATCTTTGAAATCATGCCACCTAGTGTCCCACTAGGATTTGATTCCCTCCTAGTAGCTATTTAAAAAGAAATATAAGAAAAAATATGAAAAATACATAGAATATATATAGATTGGAAATTACCCTAGATATAGGATCTAGATAGGGTGTGAGATAATAATGAAATAGTAGAAATAAATAATCAATGCTTTTTGCCCCAAGTTAAAGAGGCGGAGCTATTGACACTTTTCCTATAGTATTTTTTTGATGGTAAAGTAAGAATACATTACCCTTGAGAAAAATAATAGGATGAGATAGAAGGCTCATTATTATACTTAAATATGCATATGTACATTATAGGAAATATAATTATGTATCTAAAAAATTATAAGATAACTCTTGTAGCATGCGTTCCCACTATGTATGTGTCACAACACGACAACGTCGCGCTCAACCTCTTCACGGCCGTCGTGCCGCCGTAATGCTCGATCACACACACACACACACACACACACACACACACACACACACACACACTAGTGCACAAGGAGATGGAGCAAGAGCACTCTTCTTGCATTGCACAAATGAGAGAATAAGTGAATTTTAGGTTTAGTTGGGTTTTATATGAGCTCACCCCATTCACACTTGGGTGCCCATGCTTAGCCAACTAATCCCTTGAATGTCCCAGTTAGAGTGCGCCTCTCATCGGCGATCACTCTTACCCTTTTCCTATTGGACCGACAAGCCCGGTACTTGACTCTACCAAATAAATAATACAATGTCCACCGTAGGTTACAACGTTCGTCTCGTAGGTGATAGGGTGTCCGTGAGCCGTGAGGGCTAACAGATTGCTAGCTGAATGTCGATCTTCGGGCTCGTGGACAGAGTGTCTACTAAAGCGGAACTAGCTAATTTGCTTTATCTAGATCTAGCACATTGAATTAAATTGGATATGTGTCTCATGTTCAATATCTAATGAAAGGTTTCTTCTCAGTGCAGTTCAACAGGACAAGGTGGTGGTGACCAAAATCTTAGCTAAAAGCCCTTTATTTTTCAACCGATCGCTGATTGCATTCTTCCTTGGGATCCTTCATTTGGATCCCCAGATGCATTTCAAGATATGTTCCTAGTTTGGGTGGAGTTCATTAACCTTCCCGATGTAGCAGAGAAGGAACGTGAAAGACCTGGCAGTAGCATTTGGTAACTTGTTATTTGTACCTTTTGGCAGGGTAGTAGGTACCGCTAAGAACAAGGTGTCTCTATGGTGGGATCTTAGAAAGACCCAGCCCAAGAACCTGGTTGTGAATGTGGGGGCCGATTTGAAGGTCATCCTCTAAACTTTGACACCTTTTGGTGTATGTTTTAACTTGCATCAGTCATGACTTAAGGTCCTACTGTCGGAGAAAAAGACATTTCTGCAACGCTTCACATGGATGTTGAAACAAGGGCCCAATCTCAGAAGGTTAATGAACATGCAACACTAGAAGAAGAGTAGGCCAATGCTAAAACCTTAGAGAACTCAAAGCAGCCTTTACAAGCCCATCATAGCAATAGAAAGGCCACCTGTAGATATTGTTTCACCTTAACCGCCCGGCAGAAAACGTCATCCCTAGTGGTTATGCTTCAAACAAGACATAAGCCACCCTATTAAATCATGAATATCCCAAAAGAATAACAATACAAAGTTTAATTTAGCAGGTAACATTTACTAACCAAAAAATATACTTCGTAGATAGCAGAACAACATGAAGACATCGCTATTACAGTTCGTGCGATACAATTAGATATGGGCACTAGGGGATGTGATTGAAAAAATTTAATTACATTACTTTTCTATGTCGTACGACAACAGTTGAAGACACAAAGTAGAGCCTCTTTTGTTAGCTTGATTTGATGGATAAAAATATTTTCATGAATCTCGCAAAAAAATTGCAATACAACATTTAATTTAGCGGTTATCATGTATGAACATAAAAATATGATTCCCACATAGTAGAACAATATGAAGACTCAAACCACCCTCTCAAATCATGAATTCCTACAAAGATGTTAGGAAATAAAACGTAGCTAAATAGATAATTGAGTAGATTACTTAATGGAGAGAGATAGATTTATATACACGAGATTATAGAGTAGAGAGAGAGAGAGAGAGTACACACGATATACGTGGTTCACCCAATGTGGGATACGTCCACGGGAAAGCAGCCACTCAGAGGCTTTAGTACTTTAAAACAAGAAGTAGTTTACAAAGGGATTATACCCTTAATGGAGCTCCCGCCTTGCTTCACTCTCACCACGTCACACTCACTTTGTTGTATCAACTTCACACTATGAAATGTGTGTAGAAATGGCCTCCTTTTATAGGCCAAAAGGGCTGCCCTCTCTTATGAGAGACAGCCATGTGTAGCCGCCCTTGTGCGAATAAGTCCAAATCGGACCCTCCAATCCGCCCATGTGTGGCCGCCCTTGATAAGACAAGTTTGCTTTTGAATTCGGCCACCGGCCATTGACTTCCGGCCACTTTCCGGCCACCATCCGGCCATAATATTCCGGCGAAAAAAAAAGTCTCGGGGACCTCCGCCCCCGAGGCCTTTAAAGTTGCCCCTGATTCTTGTCCGTGAAAATTTTGGTTTCCGGTGAGTGATTTTCCTTCACGCACGATGGCTTCTCCTCATAATGGGGGCCTTACAAATGTGCGCTTTTACCACAGAAAATTACAAGGGTAAATCAGGCTCCATACTTAACAATCTCCCACTTGGAGACTGATCTCCAAACCAAACCTGTGACTGCTTTCCATTCTGGCTTCTTATCCTTGAATGCCGATTGAAGATGATCAAAAGCTCAACTTCTCCTTGTTGACCACCTTTGTAAACATGTCTGCAGGATTTTCACTTGTATGCACCTTTCCTAGCTTTAGTTGTCCCTCTTCCAAAAGAGTGCATATGAAGTGATATCTCACCTCAATGTGCTTTGTCCTTGAATGAAAGGCTGAGTTCTTCGCAAGATGGATAGCGCTTTGGCTATCACTGTACAAGACACAATTGTCTTGTTTGAATCCAAGCTCTTCTAAGAATCTGTGAAGCCACAAAATTTCTTTGCTTGCCTCCGTCATTGCTACATACTCTGCTTCCGTGGTAGAAAGTGAAACCACTTTCTGTAGCTTTGAAGCCCAGCTTACTGCTCTGCCTCCAACCGTGAACACATAGCCAGTAGTGCTCCTTTGAGTATCTTTGTCACCTGCCATATCTGCATCAGCATACCCTTCTAGAAAAATATCAGTTCCTCCAAAATACAAAGCATTTGTTGTTGTCCCTTTTAGATACCTAAGTATCCACTTCACAGCTTGCCAATGCTCTTTACCTGGGTTGTCCATGAACCTACTCACAACTCCCACTGCATGTGCAATGTCTGGCCTTGTCCAGACCATAGCATACATTAGAGAACCTACCGCTGCAGCATATGGAACTTTAGACATATAGGCTATCTCTTCTTGTGTCTTTGGACACATATCCTTCATTAGTTTAAAATGACCAGCCAAAGGTGTAGAAACTGGTTTTGCATTTTGCATTGCAAACCTTTCTAGTACCTTCTTGATGTAATCTTCTTGAGATAGCTTTATTGTCTTCTTCATCCTATCCCTTGATATTTTCATACCAAGTATCCTCTTTGCAGCACCTAAATCTTTCATTCAAAAAGATTTGGACAGCTCCTCTTTTAGGTCTTTGATGTCCTGCATGTTAGCACTTGCAATCAACATGTCATCAACATACAACATTAGGATGATGAATTTCCCATCTCCCAAATTCTCCGTGTAGACGCAGTGATCCGAGTTGCATCTTGTGAATCCGTGATCCAACATCCATAGATCAAACTTCAAGTACCATTGTCTTGATGCTTGCTTTAAACCATACAAGCTCTTCTTTAATCTGCAAACCATTTTCTCCTTACCTTTTACTTCATACCCCTTTGGTTGAAGCATGTAGATTTCCTCCTCTAAGTCACTGTGAGGGAATGCCGTATTTACATCCATTTGCTCGAGATTTAGATCATGAGCAGCCACAAGGCTTAAGACAAGCCTAATTGAGTTCATTTTTACAACAGGAGAAAATATTTCATTGAAGTCAATACCTTTCTTTTGAGAAAAACCTTTTACCACAAGCCTAGACTTGTACCTTTTCTTCCCACCTTCTTCTTCCTTTAGCTTGTACACCCATTTGTTTTGAATTGCCCGCTTACCTTTAGGCAACTCAACCAACTCCCATGTTTGGTTGCGATGTAGTGAGTCCATCTCCACTTGCATGCTCTTTGTCCATTCTTCTTTGGATTCATGTTACATAGCTTCTTCATATGATTCCGGCTCTCCAGAATCTGAGATCAAGAGATGGTTGAAGGAAGGAACAAACCTTTCTGGAGGTCTACTTGCTCTTGTAGATCTTCGGGGAATAGGTTGAGGCTCCTCATTTGGTTGACGTTGTTGCACTTGTCACCGTTTGCAGTCCTTGAGTCTTCACCGTCCTCAAGCTCCATGTACTCATCACCTGTTTCTTTTGTTTGTTTTCTTTCCAAGTAATCTTTGTGCATATTTTGTTCGTTAAAAATTACATCCCTACTCCTTAAGATTTTACCATCTTCAGGATTCCATAGGCGATACCCAAAGTCTCCTTCTCCATAGCCAATGAAGAAACACTTTTTGGACTTTTCATCTAACTTTGATCTTAGGCTTCTATCTATGTGCATGAAAGCCTCACACCCAAACACTTTGAGAAATGCATAATTCACCGGTTTACCTGTCCATGCCTCTTCTGGAACTCCCCCATCCAATGCCGTTGAGGGTGACCAATTGATTAAGTACACAGACGTACTTACAGCTTCCGCCCAAAGCTCAAGCGGTAGGCTTGCATGTAGCCGCATGCTTCGTGCTCGTTCCATGATTGTCCTGTTCATCCTTTCCGAAATCCCATTTTGTTGAGGTGTCCTTGGGGTTGTCCTTTGCCTCCGAATGCCATTGCTAGCACAAAAGCTTTCAAAAGCTTGGCTGCAATATTCGCCTCCATTGTCGGATCTGAGGCATTTAACCTTGGTACCTGTTTCATTCTCCACAAAGGCTTTCCACCTTTGAAATATGGAAAATACATTGGATTTATTGTTCATGACATAAACCCATGTTTTTCTATTCGCATCGTCTATGAATGTTACATAGTACAATGAGCCACCAAGTGATGGTGTACTTGCAGGACCCCAAACATCAGAATGAACCAACTCAAGTTTTTTATTTTTTCTTTCATTTCCTAATTTTTGAAATTTTACCCTCTTTTGTTTACCATAAACACAATCTTCACAGAACTCTAAGTCCACTTCTTTCAAACCTGGTAGAAGCTTCTTTGTTTGAAGGATTTGCATTCCTTTGGCACTCATATGCCCAAGTCGGTAGTGCCACACCGCACTGTCAACTTCTGTAGTTGTTGCACAAGCTGAAGGTTGCATGCTAGCAGTACACAAGTAAAGTGTACCGACTTTTTCACCCTTGGCAACCACCAAAGATCCCTTTGAGATCTTCCACCGTTTGTTTCCGAATGCAATGTTGTGACCTTCGTCGTCCAATTGTCCTGTAGAGATCAAGTTTTTGCAAAGAGAAGGAACATGCCTAACATCATCTCCCAAGTATACATACCCAAAATTACCTTTGGTGTAGTCTTGGAAATGTTGCTTGTGTGGTGTGGCATGGAATGAAGCCCCGGAATCTACTATCCACGAATTAGACACATTGTCTAATGAGAGAATTAGAGCATCTTGCTCTACTTTACCTGCCACATTGGCCTCCGATGTTGGCTTGTTGTCTTGAGACTCTGTCTCCTTCTTCTTCTTGGACCAGCAATCCTTCTTGACGTGGCCCTTCTTGCCGCAGTTCCAACATTCAAGAACTGACTTTGTGCGTAGTTGACTTATGTTTGTGTTAAAGTCATTTAGGTGTTCTGCAACTGAACCATTCTCTGCCATCTTTAGATTGAACAAGCGCTTCATAAGAAATACCTTATTGGATGCCGATGGTTTCTCGTAGAAGTCGTCAAGTGACTTCATCAAGTCCTCCGTGGTCTTCATCTCGGAAACATTGAAGGCCACCGTTGATGCCAAGCTTAACCGGATTGTTCCCAGTGCCTTTCGATCAAGGACAATCCATGCTTCATCTGCCATTGTTGCGGGCTTCTTCGCAAGACCGCCTAGTGGCATATAGAGGTCCTTCTGGTAGAGATAGTCTTCAATCTGCATCTTCCAATGTTGGTAGTTTTTGCCGTTGAACTTCTCAATCTTGAGCTTCCCTTCCTCCGCCATAACTACCACTCAATTCAAGGAATCCTTTCCTTGAGATAATTTAGCTACGAGCAAAGCTACGAGCAAACCTTGCTCTGATGCCAGTTGATAGAAAATAAGACGTAGCTAAATAGATAATTGAGTAGATTACTTAATGGAGAGAGACAGATTTATATACACGAGATTATAGAGTAGAGAGAGAGAGAGAGAGAGAGAGAGAGTACACACGATATACGTGGTTCACCCAATGTGGGCTACGTCCACGGGAAAGCAGCCACTCAATGGCTTTAGTACTTCAAAACAAGATGTAGTTTACAAAGGGATTATACCCTTAATGGAGCTCCCGCCTTGCTTCACTCTGACCACCTGACACTCACCTTGTTGCATCAACTTCACACTATGAAATGTGTGTAGAAATGGCCTCCTTTTATAGGCCAAAAGGGCTGCCCTCTCTTATGAGAGACAGCCATGTGTAGCCGCCCTTGTGCGAATAAGTCCAAATCAGACCCTCCAACCTGCCCATGTGTGACCGCCCTTGAGAAGACAAGTCCGCTTTTGAATTCGGCCACCGGCCACTGGCCATTGACTTTCGACCACCGGCCACCGGCCATTGACTTTCGACCACCGGCCATCGGCCATTGACTACCGGCCATAATATTCCGGCGAAAAAAAAAGTCTCGGGGGCCTCCGCCCCCTCCGGCCTTTAAAGTTGCCCCTGATTCTTGTCCGTGAAAATTTTGGTTTCCGGTGAGTGATTTTCCTTCACGCATGATGGCTTCTCCTCATAATGGGGGCCTTACAAATGTGCGCTTTTATCACAGAAAATTACAAGGGTAAATCAGACTCCATACTTAACATCCAATGCCGTTGAGGGTGACCGATTGATTAAGTACACAGACGTACTTATAGCTTCCGCCTAAAGCTCAAGCGGTAGGCCTGCATGTAGCCACATGCTTCGTGCTCGTTCCATGATTGTCCTGTTCATCCTTTCCGAACTCCCATTTTGTTGAGGTGTCCTTGGGGTTGTCCTTTGCCTCCGACTACCATTGCTAGCACAAAAGCTTTCAAAAGCTTGGCTGCAATATTCGCCTCCATTGTCGGATCTGAGGCATTTAACCTTGGTACCTGTTTCATTCTCCACAAAGGCTTTTCACCTTTGAAATATGGAAAATACATTGGATTTATTGTTCATGACATAAACCCATGTTTTTCTAGTCGCATCGTCTATGAATGTTACATAGTACAATGAGCCACCAAGTGATGGTGTACTTGCAGGACCCCAAACATCAGAATGAACCAACTCAAGTTTTTTATTTTTTCTTTCATTTCCTGATTTTTGAAATTTTACCCTCTTTTGTTTACCATAAACACAATCTTCACAGAACTCTAAGTCCACTTCTTTCAAACCTGGTAGAAGCTTCTTTGTTTGAAGGATTTGCATTCCTTTGTCACTCATATGCCCAAGTCGGTAGTGCCACACCGCACTGTCAACTTCTGTAGTTGCTGCACAAGCTGAAGGTTGCGTGCTAACAGTACACAAGTAAAGTGTACCGACTTTTTCACCCTTGGCAACCACCAAAGATCCCTTTGAGATCTTCCACCGTTTGTTTCCGAATGCAATGTTGTGACCTTCATCGTCCAATTGTCCTGTAGAGATCAAGTTTTTGCAAAGAGAAGGAACATGCCTAACATCTTTAAGCTTCCATTTATTTCCGTTAGCAGTTTTGACAGAAACTGTACCTTTGCCGACAATCTCACAAGCTTCATCATCTCCCAAGTATACTTACCCAAAATTACCTTTGGTGTAGTCTTGGAAATGTTGCTTGTGTGGTGTGGCATGGAATGAAGCCCCGGAATCTACTATCCAGGAATTAGACACGTTGTCCAATGAGAGAATTAGAGCATCTTGCTCTACTTTACCTGCCACATTGGCCTCCGATGTTGGCTTGTTGTCTTGAGACTCTGTCTCCTTCTTCTTCTTGGACCAGCAATCCTTCTTGACGTGGCCCTTCTTGCCGCAGTTCCAACATTCAAGAACTGACTTTGTGCGTGACTTGCTCCGCCTTGAACGATCACGACCCTTTTGATTTTTGAACCTCTCCTTAAGCCTTCCTCTTGTTTCCACTGATAGTGCAGCACTTGATGATTCTCCTGTGCTTCTCCTTCACATTTCCTCGCTTAGGAGAACACCCACAACATCATCAAACTTAAGAGTATTTGTGCCAGAGAAAGAATTACCTACAGCCATCACAAGGTTGTCCCAACTATCCGGTAGAGATGATAGTATAAGGAGAGCTCGCACTTCGTCATCAAAATTGATTTTCACTGATCGAAGTTGACTTATGTTTGTGTTAAAGTCATTTAGGTGTTCTGCAACTGAACCATTCTCTGCCATCTTTAGATTGAACAAGCGCTTCATAAGAAATACCTTATTGGATGCCGATGGTTTCTCGTAGAAGTCGTCAAGTGACTTCATCAAGTCCTCCGTGGTCTTCATCTCGGAAACATTGAAGGCCATCGTTGATACCAAGCTTAACCGGATTGTTCCCAGTGCCTTTCGATCAAGGACAATCCATGCTTCATCTGCCATTGTTGCGGGCTTCTTCGCAAGACCGCCTAGTGGCATATAGAGGTCCTTCTGGTAGAGATAGTCTTCAATCTGCATCTTCCAATGTTGGTAGTTTTTGCCGTTGAACTTCTCAATCTTGAGCTTCCCTTCCTCCGCCATAACTCCCACTCAATTCAAGGAATCCTTTCCTTGAGATAATTTAGCTACGAGCAAACCTTGCTCTGATACCAGTTGATAGAAAATAAGACGTAGCTAAATAGATAATTGAGTAGATTACTTAATGGAGAGAGACAGATTTATATACACGAGATTATAGAGTAGAGAGAGAGAGAGAGAGAGTACACACGATAAACGTGATTTACCCAATGTGGGCTATGTCCACGGGAAAGCAGCCACTCAATGGCTTTAGTACTTCAAAACAAGAAGTAGTTTACAAAGGGATTATACCCTTAATGGAGCTCCCGCCTTGCTTCACTCTCACCACCTCACACTCACCTTGTTGCATCAACTTCACACTATGAAATGTGTGTAGAAATGGCCTCCTTTTATAGGCCAAAAGGGCTGCCCTCTCTTATGAGAGACAGCCATGTGTAGCCTCCCTTGTGCGAATAAGTCCAAATCGGACCCTCCAATCCGCCCATGTGTGACCGCCCTTGAGAAGACAAGTCCGCTTTTGAATTCGGCCACCGGCCATTGACTTCCGGCCACTTTTCGGCCACCGTCCGGCGAAAAAGAATATTCCGGCGAAAAAAAAAGTCTCGGGGGCCTCCGCCCCCGAGGCCTTTAAAGTTGCCCCTGATTCTTGTGCGTGAAAATTTTGGTTTCCGGTGAGTGCTTTTCCTTCACGCACGATGGCTTCTCCTCATAATGGGGGCCTTACAAATGTGCGCTTTTACCACAGAAAATTACAAGGGTAAATCAGGCTCCATACTTAACAAAAGAGAATTACAATATTAAATTAGTTGATACAACTTGTACCATACGATTACGTATGGGCACTAGGGGATGTGAGTGAAACAATTTAATTACAATTCTATTTTATGTTGTACGATGACAGTTGAACACACAAAGTAGATCCTCGTTTGTTAGCTTGCTCTAATGGATAAACATATTATGGTTTAGGTCCAAGACAAAGTAGCAAAGGAAGATGTAGTAAATATGCTTGCGGGCCATGTAGGGTTTTCTTTGTGGTATGCGTTCTAGGAAGTCACCACATGTACACATTGGGCTACTTGCAATATGAACTTCATACCTCTCGCCCGACACTTGTGAAGAAGATGTCTCCACCACAATTTTTTCATGCATGCATGTCCTCACCACAGTGTGCCACACAATGCGACCTTCCATGTTTACTGTCAATTCAATTCTCTTGGACGCTTGAACTAATACTCTAGGCCAATAACACACATTGTTAGTTTCTTTGACTGCAATCATCTTTACTTTGCAGCCTCTTGTTTCCAATGTGAGAAACTCTGTAGCAACCATGTTTGTTCCTTTTTCCACAAGCCATATACTTGGGACACTCTAGTAGGACATTGAGTGATTGCGTTACAGATCTTTCACGTGTGATCCACACTACCATTGAAGAACCACATGAATTGTGCCTTTGAACCATTACCATGAGAACTATCATCCCCTCTTTCCCATGTTTGAATACCTCAAAAGGTTAGTGCAACATCACCTGCACCCTTGTACTTTATATCTTCTTACACTTGCCGAATCTAGATCCTAGCCACCCTTGACATTGAACCCTGCTTCCCTTTGGTATACGGTGGATTGCCCACGTTGTCTTATGTATATCTACCTCATCAACAATTAGCCCACCCTCGTGTTTTTCGACTACCTATTTGGCCATTCTGATAGTTCATTAGGAAGAGAATGGGGTCTAGGAGGGCCTCTTTATTTGGTAGTTTAAGGGAGTCAAAGCTCTAGTACTAAGAGAGCAATCAAAGGACATATTTTGAATGCAAATCGGTAAAATGGCTAGTTTGTTTGAATTCAAATCTACCCCCCAAAATGAAATTTAAAATCTAGTGGGCAAAACTATATCATGTAACATATCTACGGAAAGAGCTCGGTGTGTAGATCACAGATCTATAATCTCCGCCCAAATTGGAGATCATATGTAGGAGTTAAAGAAGGCCAAAAATCATCAAGTTGTCCCCCCCCCCCTTTTTGGAGGAGAAGAAATGCATCCTTTGACCATAATACACCTCTCTCACACATGCATCCATTAGAAAATTTCGGAGGTCATTTGGAGGGCCTTGTAAGAAATTGTATTTCTCTCTCTAGAAACTTTTTTTAAAATGCACTTGCACCTTGTGAGTACGTCCAAAAGGACAACCAGACACTCTGAAAAGTAGATTTATATTTCCAATCGTCCTTGAAAACGGTCACTTTTTTATTTAATGCGAGCGTCTTTTTCAGGAGGCAGGTGCGGCGCATTCAATGCAGCTTACGTCATCACTGAAAGTTGAAAAGTCACAAACTGTAAAATAGTGATAGATTTTGAGGATTTTGACACCACCAATGCATCCGGAACGCCAAAATACCTTAAAAACGAATGTCTACTTGTCTCAATCCGACATCCGGAGAGGCAAAAAATGTCAAAAAACCCCCAAAAATGGGCTTTTTACTAAAGGCGCGCGAGGAGGCATTCTAAAATTTTAGAATGCCCCTCTGCGCGTCGTTAGTACAAAGCCCATTTTTGGGGGTTTTTGGACACTTATCTTTCCAAAAAGCCCCTTTTTAGAGGTTTTTGGACATTTTCCTCTCAAAAAGCTCCCTACAAAAAAGAAAAAAGGGCCTTTTTACTAACGGCGCGCGAGGAGGCATTCCAAAATTTTGGAATGCCCCCTCGCGCACCGTTAGTACAAAGCTTTTTTTAGTGATTTTTGGACACTTATCTTTCCAAAAAGCCCCTTTTTAGAGGTTTTTGGACATTTTCCTCTCAAAAAGATCCCTAAAGAGAGGACAAAAGGGCCTTTTTACTAACGGCGCGCGAGGAGGCATTCCAAAATTTTGGAATGCCCCCTCGCGCGCCGTTAGTACAAAGCTCTTTTTAGTGATTTTTGGACACTTATCTTTCCAAAAAGCCCCTTTTTAGAGGTTTTTGGACATTTTCCTCTCAAAAGGCTCCCTAAAAAGAGGGAAAAAGGGCCTTTTTACTAACGGCGCGCGAGGAGGCATTCCAAAATTTTGAAATGCCCCCTCGCGCGCCGTTAGTAAAATGTTCTTTTAGGGGTGTTTGACATTTTTGGCCTCTTTGGATGTCTAAGCGAGGCAATTGGACATTCATTTCTAGGAGATATGTGTGTTCCGGACGCATTGGCAATATCAAAAGTTTCAAAATCTTCCACCACTTGATAGTTTTGTGACTTTTTGAGTTCTAGTGATGACGTATCCCGTATCAAATGCACCGCATCTACCTTCTGAAAAAGGTGCTCGCATTAAATAAAAGAGAGTGCTCGTCTTCAAGGACCACTAGATTATTAAATGAGGAGAGGGACACCTTTTATATTTTTGTTAATATCAATCTATTTTTCTACGTAACGTAGGCTCTTCTCTCATTGGAGGAGCTTATTTTCCTCTCTCTACCAAAAGGCCCTCCAAAAGACCTCCGAAATCTCCTAATGGATTCTTGCACACATGGCATGTACCTATTCGTCAAAATGATAATCACCTCCATAGTCTAATGGAAAATAAAGGGGCCCTCCTAGATATCATCCTCTTCCTAATGTGCTTGGAGACGTCCATGATTTTTCAGGATGTTTTGTGTGAAATACTCAGGTCAATGTGAAGCATTATCCTCCTCATAGCTTGCTCTCCTAACCTGGTTTTGCTTTCTAAATACTTTGACATTATCTGCCTCTATTGTCAATTGTTGATAGAGTGGTGTATCTTTGAGCCCATCCTCGATATCTCTAGTAGGAGCAGTTGAGCCAGAGGCGTGACCTTGTTGTGCCCAACGAGTAAGTTTTTTTGCAAAAGATCCAGCTCCATGATATCTACCCTCCTCAACACATGCAAGCATCTTCACACTTTGTAGCAAAGAGTTTGATAGATCAGACACACATGCATCATACAAGCTCAACATTTCTTTGTTTCCCTCCCCAACAAGACAACTTGCATGGTTTGTTTTTGCAAGATTTGTAGTCGGAATGTATGGCAGATCATACACGTCCTACAACATAATTTTATTAGGAGATTGCATTTGATCATTAGTACATTACTCCATTAAAAAATTGCTTGACAATGTTTATCCCAATGAAGTGCTTGTCCATCTAGAATATTGTACAAGCCACCAACTTAGCTAACAATCCATTTGCGACAAGTTACATTCGGACACTTTTCCAGAAGCCCACCAAGCTTGTATAGTCTTGTACAACCTGGTTGCCTCTTCCTCGCTCCTTACACAACACCATAATTCACATATACGCTTGTGCTCATCTTGGAAATTTTTATGCATGTATTGCATGGTGTGAATTTGTAGGCTTTGCTCCCAATGAGACAAGCATTAGCATTCTCTTCCTTCTATAACATTGTCAAGTCCTGCATTGAATACAATTTGAATAGCTTTCCAATTTGCTTCAGTCCCATCTGCTATGAATCCTCTAAAATCAGCTAGACGGCGACTATTGTCCAACAACACCGCATTCATCATTTCCCATAACATGATTTGTGCTTGTAGGTCTTCTTCATTCATTTCGTATTTTCTTGAAAGTTCTTGAAATTGTTTGCATTTTCTTGAATTTTGCAAAGATAAATGATTAATCAATGCTACGTAGGAATAAAGAAGAAGTTGGAATTTGTCTTCACAGGCCTTAGTACAGAGGATCGTATATATGTGTTGCCATTGTTGTCCACCCCACTACCCTACGCACTTGATTGAAGCCAACCCAGCTTCTTCACAAGTCCCCACTACCATCTTGTCGCATCCTATTTACCAAATCAACACCAGATCCGAGGCCATTGATTGACATTTTGAATACATGACATCTTTTCTGAGGGTTTGTGGATTGTTCTGGAAACAACATGCCATGGAGAAAATTATACCTGCAATTGTTTTTTTGCCAAAGCAATTGAGACTCTACGTCGAACCCAATCCATGCAGTAGTGGTTTTTCTAATATAATGTTTGAACATAGGATTAGTAAGCAGATGCAAGGATGTCAGCCAAAATAATGAGTAACACGTTTGGAGGCTAGAAGTTGAAACATTAACCTTTATGTATGGATCAATGGACGCATCTCTTCCATTATAGATAGAAGCTCAATGTTGTTCAGTTGCTCCCTATTTTTGCAAACCATCGCTCACGTTACCATTTGTTTAGCAATATTTAATTGCAAATTCCTTGGTCCAGTCATTGGTGTTTCAAACACCACATGAGACACAAGTTCTCTTGACTTTTGTATTGCCGATCATAGTACTTCCTTTGCGATGGGGTGGTTATAACCTCTGATATGGATGAACAATTGTGCTCACTTGAATACAACGAGCAAGTAATAAAAAACATTAGACAAGCTCAACATTTCTTTGTTTCCCTCCCCAACAAGCCAACTTGGGTGGTTTGTTTTTGCAAGGTTTGTAGTCGGAATGTATGGCAGATCATCCACTTCCTACAACATAATTTTATTAAGAGATTGCATTTGATCACTAAAATACAAGACCCCATTAGAAAATTCCTTGACAATGTTTACCCCAATGAAGTGCTTCTCCATCTAGGATGATGTACATGCCACCAACTTAGCTAACAATTCATTTGCAACAAGTTACAGTCGGACACTTTTCCAGAAGCCCATTGTAATGGTATTAATACTCTATGCAGTTGACAGGTGGAAAAGTCTAAGGGTTATGCAAAAGGATATTATATTCTATGTATATTTGATTATTCAATTTCTCTTTATGAGCTTTGGCCATATATGTCCAACCGGCCAGTTTATTGACCATTCAAGAAATCTATACACTAGGAGAAATATGAACCTTGCATGGGCCTTGTAAGGAATCCTAATTTTTAGGGATTAAGGCTAATGGTGTGTAGAGTTAAGGGGACAAGGGAATTCAAGAATCTAGTTTTGAGTAGGCTTTTCTAGCCTTTTTTTTAGACACATGTAGGATGTGGACCTAGGAGGTCACCTTCTCTCTCTAGCTTTTTGAAAGTGAAGGGAGTAAAGAGGTGTGGCCACATCATCAAAAACGTGGATCACTAAGAGCCAAAATTTGACTTTTTTTTAAAAGTTATTTTTACTTATTTTTGACTTAAAACTCCCCCCCAACATATATCCATATCAAAAAAGTATTTTTTGACCTTTTTTTAAACTTACAAGCACTAAAAGTCCAATTTGTCAAAAAAAAAACTCCCCCCAAAAAAAAAACTTTCTTCTTTCTTCCTCCTCCCTCCTTTCTCCCTCTCCTCTCCCTCCCTGCCCCCTTCTCTCCTCCTCCTCCCCTCTCTCCCTCTCCCCCACTGTCCCCTCCTCTCCTCCCATGTTCCTCCCTCTTCCTCCCTGCCCCCTTCTCTCCTCCTTCTCCACTCTCTCTCTCTCTCTCTCTCTCTCTCTCTCTCTCTCTCTCTCTCTCTCCCACTACCCCCTTGTCTTCTCCCATGTTTCTCTCTCTCCCTCTCCCCTCTCTCTTTTCATCCTTTGTTTCCTCATGCTGCAGCTACCATGGTGCTCAAGGACATCACAAATCGTATGCATACATATTTGCTTGTTCGCAACGTTTGCACCGAAGGCCGCACGTGAGGGTGAGCAGAGGTCATCCTAGGAACGTCGTGCCATCGGTGAGATGAATGTTGACGGTTCTTCAATATCTTGCCAATACCATCACATATTTGAACAAAACACCCCTTTATGCAAGGTAACAATATACTTCTTACTTTTGATTGTGTTCTTCTTATCATAAACTTTGAAGTCTAAGGTGTTGCCTCTACTTGTTTTGTAGTGCTTGGCACAAAGGTTGCTTTTATGCACAAATAGTGAAAGGCTGCAGGTTAGAGAGGCCAAGTGTCACCACTTTTCCTCTAAAACAGTCTTCTTTGTTACATCTTGCAGGTAGGTGCTTCAAATCCATGCTTATTAGGGGTGGTAATCTCATCCTAATGTATATTTTTGTATTGTTTATTCCCAGTTAGATAGAAATACTTGCAAATGTGTACAACATATACTTAACAAGTGCCTTCATTATATAGCTTGCAAATGTTGAATTCATACATGTTTTTGTTACAAGGTGACCTCTTGCTATGCTAGTTAAGTGGCATTGTTTGCAAGAATGGCTCAAGGAACTGGCATAACATGAAGCTTTTACGATGGCACAAAGCTCTCCCCAACGGCAATGTGGCTCCCACTACACCAAAAATCATTATGATAACATGGAGAGATCCCTAGTAGGACAATGCAAAAACTTTTCATCAGCAGCAACACACCCTTTCCTAACATGAGGGCACTCCTACCAAAGATATTTTTATGTGATAGGTCACCCCAGGAGCATACCATGTCATGGAATGGATGTAAGAACTATGACCGCACTACTCCTTGGAAGTTGTTCATAGATGTATGTTTATCAAAGTTAATGCAAAGAAATTTGGACTTTTTTGTTTGTTGATGTGTAAGAGCACTCTAGGTCTACCATATTTTAGATTGTTTGATGAGTTAAATAAAATTTGTAGTCATTTAAAGTGTAAGTTTGTTTTTGTTTGATAAGATTGTACATGAGAAGACATAATAAAGTATAAGAGATCTTGACGGAATAAACCTCGATTAGATTCCTACCATGCACTTGTGACACCAGACCTCTCCTTGAACCCTTTGATTTCTATCATTGTGGGAAGTCCAAGGGTGGTCTATTTTCAAATTTTTAGCAATAACTTTCTTTAAAAGGAAATTTTGGTTATTTTAAAGTTTGTACACAGTCTAAGAGTTCATTATGATTGTTTTCCTTCAGTTTCAATTTTTGATCGAGGGCACTCCTTGGAATCCACTTTTGAAGGTGTTAGGGTGAGATTTTGAGAAAGTTTTGTATGTAGGAAATGCAGTCCTTAACATAATAAAAAACATTGGTTCTTTGAGTATTTTCAGATTCCATGGTTTTCATGCCCGTTCGAGCCCGTAGATTAAGGAAAAAGTAAGAAATGTCTGTTTTACATCATTTTTTGAGAAATTGCCAACTTGCACGTTGATTTTTAGATAATCCGAGCAGGATATGATTTTTTTGCATCACACGATGGTCGAAGAGCGCGAGGAGATGAACAAATTTATGTGAGACAAGCCCAGACAGATTCGGAGCCAATTGAACACTAGAAGCTCTTGAAAACAGCCTAAAAGTTCAACACTTTAAAAAATAAAAATAAAAACAAATTGACCACTTGAATTATGGCCATGCATCAAAAAAAAATCTTGTACTTGTCAGTTTAGGGCCCCAGGGACCCTCAACATGAGGGGCCACAAGGGCGCACAAATTGGCCATCCAAATTTTTGGATGGCCAATTTGCGCGCCCTTGTGGCCCCTCAAGTTGAGAATCCCTGGGGCCCTAAAATAACAAGTATAGGATTTTTTTAATGCATGGCCATGAGATAGAACTGGGCAGTTTAATGTGTTCATAGCAACCCCTCCCCCCCCCCAAATGGCAAATACCTAAACCTTGTATCATGCTTGTCAACCATTTTTTACTTCCTTTTGTCCATCCTCTGTTCTTGGAAATATCTTGGATTGCGAGCCAATTGTGTAGCACTTTGACTATCACAATACAACACAGGCATCTCTTCTTTGATTCCCAAATCTGTTACTAGTCGATTAAGCCAAATTGATTCTTTGCATGCCTCTGATGCTGCAACATATTCAGCCTCTGTAGTAGATTGAGTAACACAATCTTGTAATCTAGAACGCCATGATACTGCTCCACCAGCCAATGTTAACACATACCCTGACGTAGACCTTCGATTGTCTAAGTCACCTGCATAATCTGAGTTTATAAAACCCTTTATACTTAGCTCCTCACTCCCATAGCATATACGCATACTCTTTGTAGCTTTCAGGTATCTCAATATTCCTTTCACTGCCTCCCAATGTTTCTTGCCTGGGTTTGACATGTATCGACTTACTACTCCCACTGCAAATGCAATGTCTGGGCGAGTAGCAATCATTGCATACATCAAACTACCCACTGCAGACGCATATGGAATCTTATCCATTTCAGCTTGTTCTTCCTCAGACACAGGACAATCTTGTTTGCTAAGTTTCACATATGGTGGCAATGGAACACTCAGTGCCTTTCCCTTCTCCATATTGAAACGTTGCAAAACCTTGTCAATATACTCTGTTTGAGATAACCAAATCAACTTCTTTGATCTGTCTCTCTCAATGCGCATACCAAGTATATGACTTGCCTCACCCATGTCTTTCATGTCAAACGATTTTGCCATCTTTGACTTCAAAGCTGAAATTTCTTCCAAGTGCTTGCCAGAAATCAACATGTCATCCACATACAAAATAAGGATCAGCCAACTACCATCCTTAGCCTTCTTTGTATATAGATAGTGATCGAACTCACTACGTTTGTAGCCTTGAGAAAGCATAAACTTGTGGAATTTATGGTACCATGCCCTCGGTGATTGTTTTAAGCCATAAAGACTCTTTAACAACTGGCATACCCAATCTTCCTTGCCTTTCTCAACAAACCCTTCTGGCTGCTGCATGTAAATTTCCACATCTAAATCACCATGCAAGAACGCTTTCTTGACATCCATTTGGTGCAACACCAAATCTAATATGGCAACCAATGCAAGAAAGCATCTCAATGTAGTCATCTTGACCATGCCCTCGGTGATTGTTTTAAGCCATAAAGACTCTTTAACAACTGGCATACCCAATCTTCCTTGCCTTTCTCAACTTGTGGAATTTATGGTACCATGCCCTCGGTGATTGTTTTAAGCCATAAAGACTCTTTAACAACTGGCATACCCAATCTTCCTTGCCTTTCTCAACAAACCCTTCTGGCTGCTGCATGTAAATTTCCACATCTAAATCACCATGCAAGAACGCTTTCTTGACATCCATTTGGTGCAACACCAAATCTAATATGGAAACCAATGCAAGAAAGCATCTCAATGTAGTCATCTTGACCACCGGAGAGAAGACTTCATCAAAGTCAATGCCTTGTTCTTGCTTAAAGCCCTTGGCAACAAGCCTTGCTTTGTACTTTGGCTGACTATCATGAGCAGTGATCTTATACTTGTAAACCCATTTACAAGGTAGAGCCTTTTTGCCCTGTGGTAATTTAACTAGCTTCCATGTCTTGTTTTTATGCAGAGCTGTCATCTCTGACTGCATGGCCAATTGCCGATTCCCGGAGTCCTTTATTTGCACTGCTTCCTTGTAACATGAAGGCTCATTGCAATCAGTCAACATGACATAGTTCATAGATGGAACAAACCTATCACGAGGTCACGTGACACGTCCAGCTCTACGCACAATAGGTGGCTCAGGCTCAACCACAACCTGTGGTTCCAATCTATCATGTCCTTGCTCCTCTTGAGCCCTGAAATTTTGTCTTGCACGTGCAGGTCCATCTTCTTGGAAGACAACTCTTCTAATCTCCGCAACTTTCTCTGGTTTAGAATGATATTTGGCTTCATTAAAGTGAGCATCATTGCTGCGGATAACCTTTCTGGATTCGGGATCCCAAAGTCTGTACCCCATCTCACCAGAATTACCATAGCCTAGAAAGATGCACTTTCTACTCTTTGCCTCAACTTTGTTCCTAAATTCCTTTGCAACGTGAGTATATGCCTCACAGCCAAAGACTCTGAGATGCTTGTATGAGGGCACCCTGCCTGACCATACCATCTCTGGCACTGAATCCTTCTGCAAAACCTTGCTAGGAGATCTATTTACAACATGAATAGCTATTGATACAGCTTCAGCCCAAAACCCATTTGGCAGCTGTGCATTAGACAACATACTTCTGACCTTCTCTTGGATGGTCCTATTCATCCTCTCAGCAACACCATTTTGAGGAGGATTGTAAGGAGCAGTAAGTTCACGTTTTATACCTTTTGGCTCACAAAATTCCTGAAAGGCCTTTGAAACATACTCTCCACCATTGTCAGTGCGTAAGCATTTAAGCTTCTTGCCACTTTTATTCTCCACAAGTGTCAGAGACGTTTTGAAAACACTAAACACTTCATCCTTGTGCTTGAGAAAGTAAACCCATACTTTCCTCGAGTAATCATCTATAAATGTCATAAAGTAAGAAGCTCCCCCTAGAGATAGGTTAGGCATAGGTCCACACAAATCACTATGAACAAGTGCCAACTGCGTATCTCTTCTACTGCTTCTATGCTTATGTGGCTGCTGTGTTTGCTTACCATACAGACAATGTTCACAGAATTCAAAATCATTAAATGAAAAGCCAGGCAAATAACCAGAACGAGACAAGATTTCCATTCCCTTCTTGGACATATGTCCTAACCGGCTATTCCACAAAGAAACGTTCGGCTGCTCGGTTACATTGATTACATTTTTAGAGACATTTGATACATAAATCATGTAAAGTCCTCCAGACTTTACTCCATGTGCTACTGTCATAGAACCCTTGGATATCTTCCACATGTTCTGTCCAAAAGTGGTGACCCAGCCAGCATCATCAAGTAAACCTGTGCTGATCAAGCTCTTTGTAATTGTGGGAACATGTCTCACATTCTTAAGCATGAAAGAAGAGCCATTCTGAAACTTCAATTGAACATCTCCAACACCTAAGATCTCACTTGTCTGCCCATTGCCTAGCCGAACATGATCTTTAGTGGTCACATAAGAAGTAAACCACTCCTTGTTTGGAGACAGATGAAGTGATGCCCTTGAGTCTATAATCCAGTCACTCAGTGCATTTCCATCAGATGCTGTAAGAAGAGCTGAGTCCATTGTATTCTTCAAGAAGTAGATGTCTCCTGACACTAGACTGTCATCCTCTGCAACAGTGTTTGTCACATTTATTTCTTGAATCTTCACTGAGGACTTGTTCTTCTCACCATGGTCTTCAGCTTTCTCTTTGCCTTTTTCTGCTTTCCATTCTCTGCAGTCTCTTTTCATGTGACCCTTCTTGCCACAATGGTAGCATTCTATGTCACTCTTGCTTTTAGCACTGCGGGACTTGCTACGAGACTGATTCCTCTTTCCACCTTTGTACTTTTCTTGGTCCTTCCCCTGACAACTAAGGCTGTTCCTTTGCCTTTGTCCATTGTCTTTCTATTGGTTTCTTCAGTAAGCAGACTTCCTTCTACGCCTCCTATGTTCAAAGCATCTGGAGGTGCAGAATTACTCAAAGCTGTGCGAAAAATGTCCCAAATTTCCGACAATGTGATCAACAGGAACATAGCTCTAACAGGTTCATCAAACTTGACACCTTGAGCTGACAACTGACTATAGATTGTGTTGAATTCATTCAGATGATTGGACATAGGTGTCCCTTCTTTCATCTTCAAGTCAACAAGCTTCTTAAGCCAGTATACCTGTGAAACTGCACTTTGCTTCTCGTAAAGATCACTCAGCTTTAACCATGCTTGATAAGCTGATATCTCGTCTGCTACATTGAAGTAAACGCTTTCTGCCAAAGTCAACATAATGATAGAAAGTGCCAATTCATCCATTTCGCTCCATTCATCTTCGTCCATATCTTTTGGTTTTATCCCTTTGAGCTTTATAGGTTTTATCTGCTTCTTTTGTACCAACACGTGCCAAATCTGCTTCTTCCACAATGGGAAATTGGTTCCATCCAGCTTCTTGATATTGTAAAGAGTAGTGTCCTGTGATCCAGCCATAGCTATGCTTCACAGTAGTTTAATTTCCTGGGAAAAGTTCGGCAGAGTTTCCCCTATAAACTGACCTCTGAACCAATATCAACCTGTCAAATGAACCAAGAAAGCTTCAGATTCTGCATAAATTTCGGCAGAGTCTCCTTTGTAAAATGGCTCTGGTGTACTCAAAAAAAGACCAAAAAACAGCTCAAAAACACTGTCTCTCTGACACTGTAAGCTGTGGGTAAACCTGTCCTGCACCTGTACTGTCTCTGACTGTTCTGTCAGTGTCCTGTAAGCATAGACTGCGACAATGCCTCAACGGCAGTAAAGCAAAGATGCAATCCCAACTGTCTAACTCACAGTCAATACATCCTAGCTGCCTATCTAAGGGTGCTCAAGGGATCGTTCCAAGACCTGTATCACGGAAAGGATCTCAACATTCGAGAATCCCCCAGCTCAATAAAACCTCACTCGACCCTCAACAAAGGCTGCAGTAAATCTGACAGTACATAGACTTCCCACAAAGTCATACATCCACAAATTTCCCACTGTATGCTGTAACCGCTGCGGCGGTTGTTTGCTGCGTGACTCACAACCAGCAAACCCTCAACAGACATACATCATCTCTGACAATACATCCCATGTGGAAGTACCTGCAATGTCAGGATGAAATTTGGAATATCAAGCAGCAAACACAAGCTACATGATGAACTAGTGGATGTCGCCTACAGTCTGTGTGTAGATACGCCCGTGTCGTATGTGACACGTCTCCAAGAACTGTGAGCCGTCCTTCGATGTGTAGACAGCCACAAATCAACACTCTGCGAGTGCCGATATCCTCAGCACCTGCAGTCGTAGGCCGAAAATCCCAAATTTGCAGAGTCAGGATCTGCACCCGCTGAGACCACGTAGTCCAAAATGGCGTGCGTAGAACTTTGTCGAAGCCGAACGGTGACCGAGATGACCTCAGAATGAAATTCTGAGCACAAGATTTGGGGCCGTGTCTTTGCCTGTCGAATTTCACTCCAATCTGAGCTGGTGACTCTAGCCTCCTGCAGTGTTGCCCCAAGCCTCGATCTGAGCTCTGATACCAGTTGAAGGAGTACGAGCGGAAGTGCGACGCGAGAGAGAGTGCGAGAAGAAGAGCACGACGATATGGTGAACTCGCTCTACTGTAATGTGTAGAGCATAGTGAGTTCTTATTAGGTTTTTACAAAAGAATATGTGTACATACCTGGCGGCCCGCCCACTTACCTGGGCGACCACATTGGGCTTTATACCCCAACACTTTTTCCACCTTCGGGAGTAGAGGTTTCCATGTAGTGCGAGTGAATGAAAGTAGAAGGAGGAGAATCTTGTTTCATGCTGTAATGGAGGTGAGAGAAGGGAGAGGAGCTAGCTTGGTGTGGAACTATGTGGTGGACAAGGGGATGAGATGGGGGAGAAGCTTGCTTGGTGCTACAATGGAGATGGGAGAAAGCTAGTAGAGAGATAATGCTGGACTATAGGGGGTGCATGTGGTTGTTGCAGCCATGGAGAGCTTGGAAAAGGGTTTGTAGAGAGAGAAAATCACTTTTTAGCTATAGAATAGGTTTGGAAAGACTTTGGAGGGTGGAAAATGATGTTTTGAATTTTTTTGAAAAAAATTAATTTTTTGGATTTTTTAGTGCACGTTTTTTACTTTTGGAGGTCAAAAATACTTTTTTGACCATGAAATAGGTTAGGGGACCTTTTAAGGAGGGAAAACTTGAAATTTGAAAATTTGAAATTTTTAGTGTATTTTTAAATCCAGGCCAAAAAGTGGGGGAAAAAAGGTCAAAGTGGTCCCCCCCCCCCCCCCCCCCTCCCTTTCCCCTAGCCACCTCCCTTACCTTCTCACTAGGTAAGAGGCCATTAAGAGGTGTAAGGCTACCTTGTCCCCCTACTTTTTTGAGGGTATAGAGTGTGTCCACCACCCTCTTCCTATTGGCTGGCCTCTAATTAACCTTAATCCCAAAGGGCCCCTAGAGGGTTCATATTTTTCCTAATGAAAGTAAATCAAGAGGGAAATGGTCACTCTTGCACAAGGGGAGATTGCACCCAGCGTCTGTGTTATTCTTCTCCTCCCTCACTTCTCCTCTTACCGTGCTGGCGTAGCACTCCGTTCTAGGAGGTGCGCTTGCATGCTCTCTCTCTCTCTCTCTCTCTCTCTCTCTCTTTGTTCGCGTACGGTGTTGCATATCACTATGGGATGTGCTAGGTATGCAAATTTGTGTTTTTCACATGTTATATTGGGTATTTAGCCGGGACACCGCGCTCCCGTTTAAAAACTGTCTCCTAGTAGATTTTCGTTTTGACTAGCAGAATTTATGCTACTCGTCTAGCTTAATCTGGATTCACATGTGAGTTGTGCCCATGTTCGTTTGATTGGAAACAGATTTGCACTGCTACACTTGTACTTGCTCGATTCTTGCATACATAATTTTTGAAATTTATTTGACGCTCTACTGCTTCAAATTGGTCATTTTGCTTGCCTTTTTGGTTGATCTGATCCGCCTTGCACGGTGTGCTCGGTTTGCTGTGTTTGCTCGATGTGCGGTACACTTTTCAACTTTGCTATTTTTCTCGGTGTTGTTTTTTGCTTTTTGGCCTTGTTCTGGCTGTTTTGGCACCTTCAACGACCTTCCTTTTATTTTTTTCTAATTATTTATGAAATTTTAAATTTTAAATTTTAATCTTTTTATGATTTTTTGGAAAAGTTTTGATTTTTTATAACTTTTTTGTGAATTCATTAAATTTTTTGTGATTTTTTCAAATTTTCTATGATTTCTTTGAAGGTTTTATAAATTTTGTGATTTACTTTGTTTTTCCGGGACAATTTTGGATTTTTTAAAAGATGTTTTTGAGTTTTTTGCTATTTTGTGATTTTTCTTTGGGATTTTTGATTTTTTTAATAAATTTTCTAAGAAGTTTCTATTTTTTATGAATTTTTAATGATGTTTTTAATTTCTTGTGATTTTCTCATGAATTTTTTACAATTTTTGTGAAATTTCTTATGATTTTCTGTGTTTTTTTTTAATCTAGTGAGTTTTTTACTCTTTATTTGATTTTTTTAATTAGTTTTTTATTTTTCTATTTTTTTGTGATTTCTTTATGATTTTCTTTTTGTATTTTTTTACTAACATACAAATAAATGAAATGGAAGTGAGAGAAAAAAAAAGAAAATGAAATTGAAATGAAATGTAAAGGGAAAAATGTAATTGAATTAAAATGAAATGAAATTTTAAAAGAAATGAAAACAAAAAGAAATGAAATTGAAAAGAAATAAAATGAAATGGATAAAATACAAAAGTCAATGACACACAACACAAGAAGAGGTCCCCTTTTCTTTTTTTGTCTTCTTGTGTTGTGTGTGTAAGGGTGAGTTCACATGCCACGAAGCTCGAAAGCGGTGACAGAAGCAGAAGAAGAAAGAGAAAAACAATTATTTTAGCGTTGTAGGAAACTATCCCAAGAGACCGTAAAGATCTATCCGATGAGGAAAGTCCATGTGCCCAAAGGTACGCTCGGGAACCGAAAAAAACCGAATTTAGGTTGAAAATTAGCCGAAACGTTAAAAATCACTCGAAAATTCAAAAATTCACCAGAAAAATCCAGAAAATTCTAGACATCTTAGAAAATCATCGACAATCACAATCAAACATTCTTGACACGCATAAGCACACCAAAAATAGCAGTTTTTACCAAAAATGCAAGATTCGACAAAATTGTCAACCCGACCCCCGGAAATAGTAAAGCGCTCAAAATTTGGCGAATAATGCCCAATTGCGCTCGAAATCAAGCAAAAAACACACATTCAAAACAGCTCGTAAAGATTGCAAAATATCAATTTTTAATGGAATAAAGCGAACATTAATGCACAAATTTTAAAAAAAATACCAAAACATTACAAAAATTATCCGAAAAATACCCAAAAAATTTCTAAAAATTCTCCACACATAGGGGAGTAGTGCAGCCAGATAAAATCACACAAATCATATCAATTCAATTGCTAAATAATTTTATCAATAAAATCAAGACTAGGCAATTAAACCGGCAAAATTACCGACAAAATTAGGTCAAAATTTGATGCAATTGAAATGTATAAATCCCTGATTTGAGCACAAAAACGCAGAAATGAATCATTATACACATCAATTATGCAATCAAAGTATGAATCAATCATGCAAATTAATATTTTTTAAGCACACACACACTAATAAAATTGACAATTTTTACCAATCTTTAGATGCACACACAAAAGGGTTAATTTTGTCAAATTTGCAATGTGACTTCACTAATCATTAGTTGGGCATGAACACAACACAACTCAGTCATCACAATTGAAAAATCATAACGCACACATTGATTTTTAGGTGTACAAACATGGACAAAATAGTGCACACACACCTAAAATTAGCATACACACACTCAATTGGAATGCACACACACTTGATTTTAGTGCATACACACTTGAAATTGACCATTCAAGTATACAATTAACTCAATTAGGCACCCAATTAGCAATCCACAATCACCAATTAGCAATTGAAACCTGTCAAATCATACGCCACCAAATCTTAAAAATTTCGGCATAACGACGGCGTGAAAACGAAAAATCGAAAAAATTTCAATCCACGTTGCATTAACATAGCATTGCATCAACATCGCATTGCATTACATTGCATCATCATGGTGGGATCTCTACACAATTCTATACATCTCTAGATTCTAGGGAGGTTGAGAATACCACCTTGATTACCTTTCCATTGAAGATCAATTGAATGGTCGAATGTTCCAATCCTTCATAAGAAATTAGTAAGTTAGCAAAAATTAGTCAAATTATCAAAGGGCTAGTGTGAAATTAAAGTGTGTAAACACACAATTGGCAAGATATGGTGACACATTAGGGAAATTTGAACACACTGCTTCATGCACACACATTCAAAATCCACAAAAACATAAATACACAAGTGAAATTAGTGGGGGAACGCATTCAATTATGCCACAATTACACTAGCGTAGGCCATCGTCCTCGGCAGCGACGCCAAATGTTGGGGGTTCCATCGTTGCAATAGCTCCAATGACCAATAAAATTGTCAATACGGAGGGATGAGCTACCCGGCTAGGGCATGGAAATACTCACACAGTTAGTGAGCTAATCGTGGCAACACAAATGGTTAACTCTACGAGGTGAGCTTCTTGGCCTATGGAGGAACTAAGCCACAAT
Source organism: Adiantum capillus-veneris (assembly GCF_014529385.1). Lineage (NCBI taxonomy): Eukaryota > Viridiplantae > Streptophyta > Polypodiopsida > Polypodiales > Pteridaceae > Adiantum > Adiantum capillus-veneris. The sequence goes on from NC_140940.1 coordinate 81,189,658, forward strand.
GAAGGGAAATCTCCATATCCACTTCTCTTAACCTCCAATCAACCCAATCACACACACTACGATTGCAAGATGCACACGACACTGATCCTATCATGCAACACACTAATCACAGGCACACACACATAGATCTATTGAGTACCACACTCCAATGAAACCTACATGCACACACAAGAAAACGAGGGCAATCACACAAGATTAGAGAGGTATTAACCACTAATTAGTTAAGATCTAGTTAATCTAAGCATTATAGGCAATCATAAGAAGCACGAGAGAGGCATAGTGAAAGAGAATGAATCATTGACTAGTGTTAATCAAATCACATGAGCAAGGAGAAGCTCAAGGAATCCATAGCCACACACCTCAAGACCTCTCACCAAAGAGTGCTCTCAACAAATGAGCTTGAGAACCCTAATTTCTTTTACACACTGCCTTATGTACCTAGGGTAAAAATATGCAATGTTCTGGCGCCCAAGATCTTTAGGGCTCCACCACTTATTGAATCTGCAACCTAAGCACAATAACTGACCTATTCTTTACAACTTGGAACTCCCATTGAGCCTGTAACACATTAAAATATTACAATGTCTTGAAATACATCGAGAATTTACAATAAGTGACCATTTTGGCAAAACATGGAAAATGTGTAACTCCAATCTTTACTGCTTCTTCATATTGATCTTTGATTTGAATCCGTACGTCTTCGGTTCTTAGCAGCTTCGGTTAACTGGTGTTGACTCAGTTAACATTGTAGCTCACATCTATGCACAAAAGCAGAAACAAAAACAGTTTTTGATTCCATCTAATTACAAAAATCTTCAAAAAAGGGGACTTAATTTTAGTCTATTCCCTTAAGTAACACATTCCCAAGTTTAAGAAAAAGGGAAACGGACCGTTTATTATTGAAGATGTATCTCCAAGAGGAGCTGTTAAGTTGTCCATCCTAGACGGTGAACCAATGGCTAATTGGATTAGTGGATGGTTGAAAACCCTACGTGATAGACAAATGGGGGTTAGAGGTAGATACCATAATTCTAGATATGGGAGCAAAAGAACGACCATCGACTTTAGAATTTGAGAGATACGATCAAGTTGATTTGAAGCCTTTGAAATGGCTTAGCACGGATAATCCTAGGATCGGAGTCTATTGTTGGGAGAATAGAAATGTCAAAGATCTTCTATGGACTTCTCATGTAAAATCAGCACAACCAACACCCATGAAGATCATCTATATCTTCAAAATCAAAGACAAGGGTTCAACAGATCTACCAACCTACCTCTTTAGGGATTTTTATAACAATAATTATGTTATGATGAGCCCTGAAGAGGTGGAACAAACTAAATACCAAGGGTACTCCATAAGAGATTGGATATTGGGCCAAGGACCAAGGACCAGAGACAAATTCCAAAAGATGAACTTTGCAAAAGATCTTTTGAGAGTAATGTTAAGAAACCAGAAACCACCTCATCACGAAGAAAACCGAGTGACACTAAAGCTAGTCCAGGGCTACATAAATCACTATTTCCAACAGACTGGTTTGAAGGACTCGGATCCAGGACTCGGATCCAACTTCTAGGAGACCGGGAGTTGAACCAAATACACATGTCAGACCAACTGACTTTCAAAAATGGGTCAAATTATATAGTGGATTTGGGGATCCATATGACCACTTAGCAAGCTTTAAGCAAGTGCTATGAGTAGAACACATATTTGATTTCCATACTCAAATCAAGGGATTTTGAATGACATTAGAAGGAAAAGCACTGACATGGCTCCAAAACATTCCACGAAGGTCAATCATGGACTTCAATACATTAGCTCAAGGATTTGTAGCTGCATGTTCCAAAACGGGGATCAAACACAATACAATAGCTCAAATCGATAGCTTCAAACAGAAACAAGGTGAGTCTGTTAGGTATTGTGCAACTAGAATAAAACAATACATCGCAAGATGCCCAGAACTAGAGATACCTGCAGAAGAAAGACTAGTATCATTATTTCTAGAGGGACTACTAAAAAAATAACTTCATGCTATATTGTATAGCAAGAAGCATATAACCCTAGAAGAGTGTGTGTCAGAGCTATTGACTTAGGAGACAATTGTGATATTTTCAATGAAGAAGATGTTCCTAAGGATAACCAAAGAAATAAAACAGCTTCAACCAAACTAGCACAAGTGGAATCGATTGATGTAGCTCCGCTTATGGCCATACAAGACATGCTCAAAAGGATGATAACATGCAAAAAGAACCTATGAGGGGACCAGGGCAAGGGAAGCCTCAACAGGGAAAACCAATTAGGCTGCAAAAATGGTGTGCAATCCAGGGTAAATGGACCAACCATGAGACCAATGAGTGCTATTTGCGACCAAAGTATGATGGAAATGTACAATATGTGTCTATGAGGCCACAAGGACAACCCATGTACAGATATTAGCCTACTATGGCCCTAGCTCAAAGACCACCGATGGGTATGGAAAGATCTCAACCCATGTTGGGTCAACAACCTCCATATTCTGGACATAATGCAGTGCCTCTAAAGTACATGCATTCAGAGGAAGTCATAGATGAACAAGTACTAGTGCTTGTTACACTCTATGTTGAGCCTAGTTCATCTGTAGTAATGTTAGAAGGAGATTGGTATAATCCGCATCCACCACCAATGGAAGAACCTATGAATTATAATATGCCAGAGATTGCACCGATGTTCTAAAAGAAGATATAACCAATCAAAATAAATTAGAGTTATCCAAGTTCCTCAAGGGATTCCAAGATGTTTTAATTGACGACATCCCTGAAGGAGTATGAGCGGAAGAGCGACGCGAGAGAGAGTGCGAGAAGAAGAGCACGACGATATGGTGAACTCGCTCTATTGTAATGTTTAGAGCATAGTGAGTTCTTATTAGGTTTTTACAAAGGAATATGTGTACATACCTGGCGGCCCACCCACTTACCTGGGCGACCACATTGGGATTTATACCCCAACAACCTCCCACTTAAAGTCCAATGTGGTACTTTAAGTGTGAGAGAAGCTACTATACAAGCTAATATACAAGAGATGTAGAAAGGTGATGTACTACCCTACACCTAACTGCTTGCAAAACTACGAAGCTCTTTCAGGGAAGTCCTTTTGTAAGTAGATCAGCAGGATTTTCTGTGGTGTGAACTTTGACAAGATGAATGTGCTTATCCTCGAGCATTTCCCTGATGAAATGATACTACACATCCACATGCTTGTCTTTGAGTGATAAACTGGATTGTGAGCCAATTGTATAGCACTTTGACTATCACAATATAACACAGACATCTCTTCTTTGATTCCCAAATCTGTTACTAGTCGATTAAGCCAAATTGAATCTTTGCATGCCTCCAATGCTTCAACATATTCAGCCTCTGTAGTAGACTGAGTAACACAATCTTGTAATCTAAAAAGCCATGATACTGCTCCTGACTCCCATAGCATATATGCATACTCTTTGTAGCTTTCATGTATCTCAATATTCCTTTCACTGCCTCCCAATGTTTCTTGCTTGGGTTTGACATGTATCGACTTACTACTCCCACTGCAAATGCAATGTTTGGGCGAGTAGCAATCATTGCATAATCTGAGTCTGTAAAACCCTTTACACTTAGCTCCTCACTCCCATAGAATATACGCATACTCTTTGTAGCTTTCAGGTATCTCAATATTCCTTTCACTGCCTCCCAATGTTTCTTGCCTGGGTTTGACATGTATCGACTTACTACTCCCGCTACAAATGCAATGTCTGGGCGAGTAGCAATCATTGCATACATCAAACTACCCACTGCAGACGCATATGGAATCTTATCCATTTCAGCTTGTTCTTCCTCAGACACAGGACAATCTTGTTTGCTAAGTTTCACATATGGTGGAAATGGAACACTCAATGCCTTTCCCCTCTCCATATTGAAACATTGCAAAACCTTGTCAATATACTCTATTTGAGATAACCAAATCAACTTCTTTGATCTGTCTCTCTGAATGCGCATACCAAGTATATGACTTGCCTCACCCATGTCTTTCATGTCAAACGATTTTGCCTCTTTGACTTCAAAGCTGAAATTTCTTCCAAGTGCTTGCCAGCAATCAACATGTCATCCACATACAAAATAAGGATCAGCCAACTGCCATCCTTAGCCTTCTTTGTATATAGACAGTGATTGAACTCACTACGTTGTAGCCTTCAGAAAGCATAAACTTATGGAACTTATGGTGCCATGCCCTCGGTGATTGTTTTAAGCCATAAAGACTCTTTAACAACTAGCATACCAAATCTTCCTTGCCTTTCTCAACAAACCCTTCTGGCTGCTGCATGTAAATTACCACATCTAAATCACCATGCAAGAACGTTGTCTTGACATCCATTTGGTGCAACACCAAATCTAATATGGCAACCAATGCAAGAAAGCATATCAATGTAGTCATCTTGACCACCGGAGAGAAGACGTCATCAAAGTCAATGCCTTGTTCTTGCTTAAAGCCCTTGGCAACAAGCCTCGTTTTGTACTTTGGCTGACTATCATGAGCGGTGATCTTATACCTATAAACCCATTTACAAGGTAGAGTCTTTTTGCCATGTGGTAATTTAACTAGCTTCCATGTCTGGTTTTTATGCAGAGCTGTCATCTCTGACTGCATGGCCAATTGCCAATTCCCGAAGTCCTTCATTTGCACTGCTTCCTTGTAACATGAAGGCTCATTGCAATTAGTCAACATGACATAGTTCATAGATGGAACAAACCGATCAGGAGGTCGTGTGATACGTCCAAATTTACGCAAAATAGGAGGCTCAGAAAACCTGTGGTTCCACTCTATCCTGTCCTTGCTCCTCTTGAGCCCTGACATTTTGTCTTGCATGTGCAGGTCCATCTTCTTGGAAGACAACTCTTCTAATCTCCTCAACCCTCTCTGGTTTAGAATGATATTTGGCTTCATTAAAGTGACCATCATTGCTGCAGATAACCTTTCTAGATTCAGGATCCCAAAGTCTGTACCCCATAAATTTACGATAGCCTAGAAAGATGCACTTTCTACTCTTTGGCTCAAGTTTGTTTCTAAATTCCTTTGGAATGTGAGTATATGCCTCACAGCCAAAGACTCTGAGATACTTGTATAAGGGCACCTTGCCTGGCCATACCATCTCTGCCACTGAATCCTTCTGCAAAACCTTGCTAGGAGATCTATTTATAAGATGAATAGCTATTGATACAGCTTCAGTCCAAAACCCATTTGGCAGCTGTGCATTAGACAACATACTTCTGAACTTCTCTTGTATGGTCCTATTCATCCTCTCAGCAACACCATTTTGAGGATGATTGTAAGGAGCAGTAAGTTCACGTTTTATACCTTTTGACTCACAAAAGTCCTGAAAGGCCTTTGAAACATACTCTCCACCATTGTCAGTGCGTAAGAATTTAAGCTTCTTGCCACTTTGATTCTCCACAAGTGTCACAAACGTTTTGAAAACACTAAACGCTTCATCCGTGTGCTTGAGAAAGTAAACCCATACTTTCCTCGAGTAATCATCTATAAATGTCATAAAGTAAGAAGCTCCCCCTAGAGATAGGTTAGGCATAGGTCCACACAAATCACTATGAACAAGTGCCAACTGTGTATCTCTTCTACTGCTTCTATGCTTATGTGGCTGCTGTGTTTGCTTACCATATAGACAATGTTCACAGAATTCAAAATCATTAAATGAAAAGCCAGGCAAATAACCAGAACGAGACAAGATTTCCATTCCCTTCTTGGACATATGTCCTAACCGGCTATGCCACAAAGAAACGTTCGGCTGCTCGGTTACATTGATTACATTTTTAGAGACATTTGATACATAAATCATGTAAAGTCCTCCAGACTTTACTCCATGTGCTACTGTCATAGAACCCTTGGATATCTTCCACATGTTCTGTCCAAAAGTGGTGACGTAGCCAGCATCATCAAGTAAACCTGTGCTGATCAAGCTCTTTGTAATTGCGGGAACATGTCTCACATTTTTAAGCATGAAAGAAGAGCCATTCTGAAACTTCAATTGAACATCTCCAACACCTAAGATCTCACATGTCTGCCCATTGCCTAGCCGAACATGATCTTTAGTGGTCACATAAGAAGTAAACCACTCCTTGTTTGGAGACACATGAAGTGATGCCCCTGAGTCTATAATCCAGTCACTCAGTGCATTTCCATCAGATGCTGTAAGAAGAGCTGAGTCCATTGTATTCTTCAAGAAGTAGATGTCTCCTGACACTAGACTGTCATCCTCTGCAACAGTGTTTGTCACATTTATTTCTTGAATCTTCACTGAGGACTTGTTCTTCTCACCATGGTCTTCAGCTTTCTCTTTTCATTTTATTGATTTCCATTCTCTGCAGTCTCTTTTCATGTGACCCTTCTTGCCACAAAGGTAGCATTCTATGTCACTCTTGCCTTTAGCACTGCGGGACTTGCTACGAGACTGATTCCTCTTTCCACCTTTGTAATTTTCTTTGGTCCTTCCCCTGACAACTAAGGTTGTTCCTTTGCCTTTGTCCATTGTCTTTCTATTGGTTTCTTCAGTAAGCAGACTTCCTTCTACACCTGCTATGTTCAAACCATCTGGAGGTGCAGAATTACTCAAAGCTGTGCGAAAAGTGTCCCAACTTTCCGACAATGTGATCAACAGGAACATAGCTCTAACAGGTTCATCAAACTTGACACCTTGAGCTGACAACTGACTATAGATTGTGTTGAATTCATTCAGATGATTGGACATAGGTGTCCCTTCTTCCATCTTCAAGTCAACAAGCTTCTTAAGCCAGTATACCTGTGAAGCTGCACTTTGCTTCTCATAAAGATCACTCAGCTTTAACCATGCTTGATAAGCTGACATCTCGTCTGCTACATTGAAGTAAACGCTTTCTGCCAAAGTCAGCATAATGGTAGAAAGTGCCAATTCATCCATTTCGCTCCATTCATCTTCGTATATCTTCTGGTTTTATCCCTTTGTGCTTTATAGGTTTTATCTGCTTCTTTTGTACCAACACGTGCCAAATCTGCTTCTTCCACAATGGGAAATTGGTTCCATCCAGCTTCTTGATATTGGAAAGAGCAGTGTCCTGTGATCTAGCCATAGCTACGCTTCACAGTAGTTTACTTTCCTGGGAAAAATTCGGCAAAGTTTCCCCTGTAAACTAACCTCTGAACCAAAATCAACCTGCTCAATAAAACCTCACTCGACCCTCAACAAAGGCTGCAGTAAATTTGACAATACATAGACTTTCCACAAAGTCATACATTCACAAATTTCCCACTATATGCTGTAACCGTTGTGGCGATTGTTTGTTGTGTGACTCACAGCCAGCAAACCCTCAACAGACATACATCATCTCTGACAATACATCCCATGTGGAAGTACTTGCAATGTCAGGATGGAATCTGGAATATCAAGCAGCAAACACAAGCTACCTGATGAACTAGTGGATGTTGTCTACAGCCTGTGTGTAGATGTGCCTATGTCGTATGTGACACGCCTCCAAGAACTGTGAGCTGTCCTTCGATGTTTAGACAACCACAAATGAGCACTCTGGAAGTGCCGATATCCTCAACACCTGCATTCGTAGGCCGAAACCCCAAATTTGCAGAGTCAGATCCGCACTTGCCTAGACCACGTAGTCAAAAATGGCATGCACAGAACTTTGTCAAAGCCGAACGGTGGCCGAGATGACCTCAGAATGAAATTCTGAGAACCCAAGCCCTTCGAGCTCTCCCACAAGATTTGGGGCCATGTCTTCGCCTGTCGAATCTCACTCCAATATGAGCAGGTGACTCTACCTTCCAGCAATGATCCCCCAAGCCTCGATCTGAGCTCTGATACCAGTTGAAGGAGTACGAGCGGAAGTGCAATGCGAGAGAGATTGCGAGAAGAAGAGCACGACAATATGGTGAACTCGCTCTATTGTAATGTGTAGAGCATAGTGAGTTCTTATTAGGTTTTTACAAAAGAATATGTGTACATACCTGGCGGCCCGCCCACTTACCTGGGCGACCACATTGGGCTTTATACTCCAACAATCCATTGTGAGGTACCTTCCAAACGGGGATGATGACCATGCAATTGAATGTATTTCAAGAAGCTCACTGCCTAGTAAACCTCCTTATCAAGTTTCCAAAGCTCAACAAGAGGAGATTATGCGGCAAGTGCATGAGTTGGTTGGAAAGGAATGGTTAGGCCTAGCTCATCTCCATTTTGTTCACCAGTGTTATTAGTGCAAAAGAAATATGGCAGAGATCATATGTGTTTCGACTATAGAGCACTAAATAGGATCACTATCAAGAATAGGTTTCCTGTTCCACAAGTAGAAGACCTATTTGATAAGCTACAGGGGTTGACCTACTTCAGTAGGATTGAACCAAAAAGTGGCTACCATCAAATAAGGATAGCTGATCTCAAGACATTGTAAAGACCACATTTTCCACTATGTTTGGTCTTTACGATTACATTTTCATGCCTTTTGTCTTGACCAATACACCAGTTACATTTTCATGCCTTTTGTCTTGACCAATACACCAGCTACATTTAATTGCCTGATGGAGAAGCTATTCAGGCCTCACCAAACCTTTACTGGTTGATGATATAATCATCTAATCTAATTCATTAGATGAACACAAGCAAGACCTCCTTGTAATATTTCAAGTTTTACGAGAGAATAAACTTTATATTAATCGAAAGAAAAGTGATTTTTTCTTACAAGAGATTCAGTATTTAGGTCACATTATCTCTCAAGATGGCATCCAAATGGATCCATCAAAATTAGAGGAAATAAAAGGATGGCCTAATCCAAGGAATTTGCATGAACTAAGAAGCTTTATAGGTGTGTGTGAATACTATAGACGCTTCATAGAGAAGTCCTCACAAATCACGGGACCATTACATGACCTAACAAAGAAAAACATTAGGTATATATGGTCCACCAAGGAGAACAATGCTTTTGAAACTCTCAAAGAAAAGTTTAGCTCTCAACCAGTGCTTACACTACTGGATCTCTCAAAGCCATTTAAGGTATAATGCGACGCCTATGGTGATTGCCTTGGAGCATGCCATAGCCTACAACAAGGGCATGCCATAGCCTACAAAAGTCAAAGGCTTGACCCTATTGAGAAATCTCTAGGGATATATGAGAAGGGCAAACAAGGCTTGCCCTTGTTTTGCTTCAACAAGGGCATGCCATAGCCTACAAAAGTCAAAGGCTTGACCCTGTTGAGAAATCTCTAGGGATATATGAGAAGGGCAAACAAGGCTTGCCCTTGTTGAAGCAAAACAAGGGCATGCCATAGCCTACAAAAGTCAAAGGCTTGACCCTGTTGAGAAATCTCTAGGGATATATGAGAAGGAAATCTTAGCAGTTCTACATGCTCTAGACTCATGGAAGCACTATTTATTGGGGACTCCTTTCATTCTGCAAATGGATCACCAAAGCCTTAAGTACTTCATTACATGACCGAGCTCTCCGACAAACAAATGAGGTGGGCAAATTTCCTTTTCATATTGCTCACATTGTTGGCAAACATAATCAAGTGGCCGATGCACTCTCAAGACGACCGAGAGTGAATGCGGTATCCATAGCAACTCACAATGATCTATTTCTGTGATGGATGAGTATGCTATTGATCCCGATTTTAGAGATGTGATTTACCATTGCACTAGGGAAGAAGGAAGAACCATTTACCCTACAATATGGTAATTTTATCTATGGAAATAGACTATGTGTTACTAACTCACTATGTGCGAAGGTAATGTATGAATCTCATGCTCCTCCTTATGCAGGGCATAGTGGGATTGAGTCCACAATAGAAACATACTTCTATTGGCCTACCATGAAAGCAAATATACAAGAGTATGTTTCAATATGTGTGGTATGCCAAAAGACAAAGTTTGATAGAAGGAAGCGACCTGGATTGCTTCAACCTTTGCCAATCCCTAATTCACCATGGGAGAGCATATCCATGGATTTTATCTTTGGATTGCCCAAGTCTATCCATGGGAATACAGGAATATTGATGATAGTAGACAGGTTTAGCAAACAAGCACATTTCATACATGTCGAAAAGACTATTAAGGCCGATTAAATGGCAACCCTCTTTATATCACAAATCTTCAAGTACCACGGCTTGCCAATGTCCATAGTGTCGGATAGAGATCCTAGAATGACCTGTAATTTCTGGAAGGGTCTCCTTGAGAATCTAGGTACAAGGCTAAACTTCTCTTTGGCCTATCATAACGGCTGGCCAAAGTGAAATAGCTAACCTAGCAATTCTTGATCTACTAAAAGCTTATGTCACAGAAGTAGATCAAAATTCCCAATGGGAGAAGTACTTACCTTTAGTGGAGTATGGGTACAATAACACTGTACATACTTCCATGGAAAAAGCACCTTTTGAGGTAATAGTGGGAAGATAAAAAATTCCCCTGCTACTCAAGGTACATGGGAAGATCTTCTCTGCAAACGAATATAGCCGAGACCTACAAGAATCTTTCCAGAAGATTAAGGATGCTATTTCCATCTCTCAACAAAGGCAAAAGGCTGCCCGCTGATAAGCACAGAAGAGCTCTAGCCTTTAAACAAAATGATTGGGTCTTGCTTAAGTTTCCCAAGGCTCGATTAAGGAATACAATGGGCAAGAATTTTAAAGGACACCAAAAGTACTATGCTAAGTTATAAAAAAGGTACTATGGTCCCTTTATGATTCTTAAGCCAATCAATGAGATGACCTATCAACTCAAGTTTCCCAACCATTAGCTCATACACAATGCTTTCCACGTGAGCCTATTAAAGCCTTACAAAGGAGAGCCACCTCAAGAAGCAACCATTGAAGACCCACCGGAGATTGAGGACCAAGAAGAGGTGCTCCAGCTCGAGTCCATTCTCTGACATGAAGACAAGGTATTGAGAGGCGGTAAGACTATCTGACAATATCTTATCAAGTTTAAAGATTATCCTTTTGAAGATGCTAGATGGATACAAGGTATACAATTAACCTTCTCAATGCTTACAATGATTCCCTAGAGTAAGAAAATGTAAATATGTTTAAATGAACAAAATTTTTGTCGTATAATCTTGACTCTCTTTTTCTTTATTGTGCACAAATGTTAGTAAGTATGCACGCTTAGGATCATGTTTGTTGAGACGACGTCTCTCGAACACCAAGTAGAGTTTGTCACTCTACTATGGAAGATTGATATGGACTAATGTGTAGACATGCTTGGGGCAGCTAAGGCTCTCAAGCACCAAATGGAGTAGTCATCCATTCTAGAATGGTGTCGTAGGTTAAAATAGGGATCCTCTAGCCGCTAGCAAATGGACTAATAATTAGGCTTTATCTTCTCTACCTCATAATCGAGGAAAATTATGATTTGAAGAGAGAGGTAATGTCATAAAAACTAATATCTAATTCTCCCAAATTATTTTCTCATGTTAAATTGATCATTTAATATGGGCAGGTACCAGGGGAGTAGAAGCTAGAATAATAGTAAGACTGCCAGACCGGTCTTAGTAGGGATCCAAAGGAGGGAAAATAGGGATCTAAAGGGGTACAGTCTGCAAAAGAGCAATGTGCATCAATGGAGCTTAAAAGACCTAAGGTTTAGCTTCATTAAGACTTCCATAGGCTAAGGTTTCAAAATTTTAATTCAATTGTCCAATGGCCAAAGTAGGGGAAAATTGGATGGTTATGGAAAGACCAAAAAATCTTCCCACATCTCTAGGAAGGAGGGGGCGAGCCCTAATGGTAGGGGATGAGAGAGAAACACACACACACACACACTCCCAAACTCTCCCCAAAGGGAAGGATGGACACATGGAAAGCTCCTAGGCCATCTGCCCGCAATCCCCCCTCAAATCCTATTGGATGGCAATAGAGGTGCACCAATGAGAATTAGGCTAGAGTAAAATTAGTCTAATTAATTTTAAAACTTTTGAGAAAAGAACCAATAGAAATTAAGCTCCTCAAAAGACTATTGGATAGTCTACCAAGGGGTCCAATGAGCATCAAGCAGCCCAACGGCCTACCTGATTCCTATTGGCCAGAAGACTAAAAGGTCCAATGAGAGTTTAATAGATTATTTTAATTAGCTAAAGCTCTCACAAAAGAGGAAAGGGGGACACATGTCACAAGGCTATCAACTATGCTTCTGATTAGTGATTGGCTAAGCTTTGTAGGGGCCAATGGGAGGCCAACAACAGTAATTGGCAAGAGGGGTCGACCAAGAAGAGGAGACAAGAGGGCTGCATTTTTGTCTAACACAATGCTACACACACACACACACACACACAACTCATGTGTGCAAGGAGAAATACATGTCCTTCTCCAAGCATTGAGAAGTAGAGGCCTACACCAACCACTCTTGGCTATGGAATGAGAATCCAACCAAGATCGAAGCTTCAATAGCGTGCTCATCTCCTCTACCATGCTAATTACTAAGCTAATCTTTGCTATTAGAGTGATTATGTGAGGACAATACTTCTTTCTTGTAAGATACATCTTCTTCCTTTCAATCATCCTCTTTCCCAACTAGCTCTCACCATTTTTGAAGGTGTGTGAGGTCTTGGGACTGAGGCTAGGGACACTAGGTGTGGTTTTCAAGCATAATTTGGTGCATGAATACCAACGCGTTTTGTCAAGGAACATGTGGGACGCATGTCTAACCTCACCATCCTATCTTATTGCAATATTAGCGAAAACCACGATCAATTTGTCAAACCATGGGACGAAGCTGACTTGACTAGTGCATAGAGGCTACAAGACGTTGTCAATCTCTTGGAAAACAACTAACAACTCACATCTAACTCAAGCTAACTCAAGCTACACTCAAGTGACTGAAATCACCAAAAGCCAATCGCTCATCGGCAAGAAAATCACATTTGTTACAGCATCAAATGACATCCAAACTTAATTAAACTTTTAGGACAAGTTTATAAGACCTAAGCACACATGCCTATGGCGTCAAACCCCACTTTAGGTCAAGTTCCAAAATCGCGATTATTAACAGCATTGGATTTTTGCCCTAGTCGTTTTCGACCCAGAATGCATCTAAATGTTTAGCAATGATGCCCCAATACTCCGCTTATGCTTAGTTTTTGATTTAAAAGTGTAAATTCCTAGTTATGATGAAATTGCGGCGATGCCAAAAGGTACGAAATACTGTGAATGACTTACATCAATGCGTAGAGCTCTTACCTGCGGTTGCAATGCAACAAATGCATTCGCAATGTGACAACCGGAGAGGGAGTAGGAAGCGCGAGAAGGAGATAAGTGAGCGCCTTTAGCTCACACTGTGTATTTCTTATCCAAAAACTTATAAAAAACTTACAAAAATTGTGTTTTATACCTTAGCCAAGGTTTTTGGGTGGTCAAAACTAATAATCTGGAGTTCTACCAAAGCTGGGAAATGACTGGCTGATACAATCTGGAAGCTTGTAGCCCCGGCTCATTAATTACAAAGTTTACCAAGAAACTATGAGTTACAATATTCCCGGTTTATCAAAATAATAATTGTTTTACAAGGAGAACTCCGAAAAGTGGTGTCTGCGTTTGCTTGCTGCTAACATTCCCCCCCTCCTCGCCTGTGTCGTCCCTTGACACAGCTTTATGGGCTGAAGTAGTCTTCGGGTTGACAGGGGTGAGGCGGTCTTTAAGTGCTTCCAGTGCCTTCTGGTATCTGATTCTTTGTTCTTTGTCAGGCACTTGGAGAAATTGCATGGTGACTTGATTCTTCAGTTCCACCACTGAGTAGCCTACGAACCTGGATGTTAGGTTTCTTATCAAATCACTGGTGCAAATATCTTCATTCGCCAGGTGAAGAATCCTGTGTAGAATGCTTCTTCAAAGGTTAGCATATTATGCGAGGGTAGGAACATGCATCTGGTATAGAATCCGTAAAGGATTTCTTCTGAAGGTTGCCCACTCAGATTGTAGAATAAGCCTTTGTTTCCTTCCAAGAATGAGAGCCATGGGGCTCTTGTCTGCTCAGGCTCATTGAAAACTTGTATGCATGTGAGTAGCATCCTGTAGATCTTATATAACATTGCACAGGAGAGATCTGGCAAACTCTTGAAGAATGACATGGTGCCCGTCAGGGTTTTCACCATGTATTCCTCTATTGCTTGGCCTCTCTCTAGAGCTGGAAGCCTGGGGAAGTTGAGCCAAGTTGGCCTCTTCTTCTGTAGTGCTTCATGCGCTTGCCATGTTCTTACTCTAGGTACAAGACAAAATGTTGGATCTCTTTCTAAGGCTGTAGGTGCTCTTGTGAACAGAATGCTGCGTCTCGGATTCTTGTTCAGCTAGCTTAACCTCCACTTTGGGTGGTCTTTATCTGTGCCATCTTCTTGCATATCCTTGTACAACCTTTATTTTACCTGTAAAAGCTCTACTTTGATGAGAGGGTACGGCAGGGATAGTTGGTGCCATTGAGCATTGATTTGATTGGGAGTGAGTTGAGTGACGTTGACAGAGTGTAAAACTCTCAACTCCCAATCCATAGCGTCCTTCCACTGCTCATCCACCTCTAAGGTGATCTTCTCTTTCAGTGTGCCTTCTTCAGCTTTTGATAGTTGGACCATTGGCACTGTATTTGCATCTGTGATGTGAATCTGAAAATCTTCATCACCACTCGGCTCTACTGTGGACTGCATCTCAAACTCAACAAATGAGACCGAGGGAATGTCTATTTGTGGCGGCTCCGAAGTGCCTTCCTCCTCGTGTGTGTTGGCTTTCCATCTCTGAGGAGTTGATTTATCCGCTTGAGTTCTACTATCTCCTTTAGGAGCTCGTCCTCTGTTTGAACCCGCATCAGTGCCAGGTCTCTACGCTGTGACTATTCAAGATTTAATTCCACTTCTAGGTCCCTGTTTTTATTTTCAAGTGTCTTGTACACTTCATCAGTTCCCTTGATGGAAGCCACGGCTGGGTTTTCTCTAATTTTCCGTAAGAAAATGACATGATTATTGATTCTCTGTTTAGAATATTGCAGGGAAGCATTGGCAACATCTAACTGCACTTGAATTTTCTGAGCTGACAGAGAGATCGTAAGAAGTTCATTTGTGACTTCTGTCAGCTACTCGTCTTTTACCTTGCAGGCATCAGATAATTTGGTGAGGAGGTCACCTAACTCCTCCATTTCTTTTTGTTGTTTATCCATGGCTATCTGATGCTGTTCCGCTTCTACCTTCAACTATTGCACTTGCCTTTGGAGATCAATGATGATAATCATCTTGCCTTTGAGCTCTCCTTGAAGAGCGTCGATCACCATTTCTAATTCCTTGGCCTTTGTGCTACGGCTCAAAGCTGCTGAACGGAGTCTCTCCGTCATTTCCTACATATGGCGTGCATATTCATTGACCTGTATTATGACTTCATCGTTTATCTGCCACTCCTCTTGTCTTACCAGCTGGGATGTGCCTGCAGCCTCATGTATTTCTTCTTGTTGTGTCGTAATTGTTGATGGTTCTTGTGTGGAGGTAATTGGTCGGTCTTCTTCTTGGCCATCTTGAGGCTTTGATGGCTTGGAAGGTTCTGGATGAGTAAAAGTAGATGGTGTGGTCTCAACCCTTATTTATCTTTTTAGGTGTCGGCCTTTCTGCCTTCTCTGTCTTGGGCTCCGTCTCATGTGTAGTGGTAGGCTCTTTTTTTGTATCTGCTTCCTTATCAGTTTCTTTCTTCCGCTTTTGAGTCTCTTCTACTGCCTGCTCCGCCGGTTCTGGCTCGACTTCTTTTTCCTTATGTCCGTCGGTGTGGTCAGCTCTTTGTGAAGATTCTGTTCGTTGGGTGGACTCAAAATCTTTCTCTTTTTCAGTCTCTGTGTCTTCATTGGTACCTTTGCCTGGTGGTGATGGTGGTGGGCTAGGCATGGGATGGTCCTGTTGTTCCGGAGGCGGTGAGGTGGGTCGGCGAGATCCCTGGCTTTGCTCTTGTGTAGCCATTTCCTTAACTTTCTTTGTCGCTTCTTCTGCCTCTTTCAGCATTAGGGCTTCAGCCTCTTGGTATATTCTTTCTAAATAATCTGTTGGATCATCTGCCTCTTTTCTTGTATGATGCTTTGTTCGAGGTCCTTTCAGTCCTGTGGGTACCCACTTTTCTGGGTCCTTTCCTTGTGCCTACCTACTTTGCTGGTAAGCCTGTTTTTCTCTTTCAAAACGCACTTGTTTTTGAGCTGGCTCCTCTTGGTGTGGACAGCCATAACTTTCCTCTTCATATCTTCCCTCCGAGATCTCTTTTCTTTTTTGTCAGAGCTCTTGCTGCGTGCTGCTCTGGTGAGCTGTCAGCTGACTCATCATCTGATTTCTGTGACATTCTACCTGACCTTGTAGCTCGTGGAGAGGGTTGTGCTGCCAAGATCCATGTAGTCTAATTAGGGGCAGTCGGCCATGCCGATGGCATGATAGGCTATTCTAGTCAACACTTATGGCGTGCTCAAGTATGTGATTTTACCCTCCTTGATGCCCTTCAAGGTTGTCAAGACATATTGCACGTGGTACACAGGCTGCCTTGTTGTTGACTTAAGAACCTGAGTGAAGGTGGTGGCCACGGCGTGATTTGGTGTAGTGTACCTTGGTGGCCTTTTTGCCAGAAAATGATAGTGTTGATGGTACAAACAGGCTGGATCTTCCACCTGTTTGTGGATAAGATCGGCAAATGTAGCCGTGGCTGTCTCCTTGGTAAATGTGCGTGCGGTTTTCGTGTCTCTTGCCCGCATGGTCATTCCTTTAGTGGGAATCTGAGTGCCTGTGCCACTATCTCTTTGGTGATTACTACCTCAACCTTATTCCCTTGGGTGTCGGATATTTGTGCGGTTCCATCCTCTTTGATGGTGGATAGAAGCTCATAAGCTTTCTGAAAGTCCACTTCGCAAGGCTCTTGTTTGTAGAAATGCCTCAGTCCCAACCTGCGGTTAGCCTCTTTGGTTTCTGGCTTGGTAGCTACATCATAGACCTCTTTAGGCAGGAGTTGCAACTCCACCTGATGCCCTTCTTCACTCTTGAACCTGCCAGTGAAGACCGTAGTGTGGTGCTCTTCGAGCTATTCTTTAGAAAGATAGGATGCCTTTGCCGCTTTGACTGACTCGGGGTCCAGTTGATACGCAGGCAGTTCTTGTAGTTTCTCTTTTTGGTTTAGCTTCTTCTTGTCCCTCTCCGCTTGTTGCATTGCTCCTCTTCAGTAAATAGAGTGCAAAGTTAGCAGATTTGTTGGATTTTTCTCTGGAATGTCCTTTTAGACTGAAATGCTGATAATCTGGTCCAAATTGCTTCAAATCAATTTTTGAAGAAGCAAAGATGCATAAAATCATGCAAGGAACGAAATTGTATGGTCAAAAAAAAATTGCAACCAAAATAAATAATCGTGATTATTTATTTACAGCTGAGGAAAATTTCCAACTTTTTGCAGCCTTGGCTTTATAAGCTTGAAGTATATACGCAATACATGCTCTGAGTGAATTATGGGCTCATTTGGATGCACAGGTTGAAAATGGTACCAAATTTTGGCTTTAGGTCTCTAAAACAGTAGATATAAAGGAAATTTGAGATTTTGAACTCCAAATTGATTCAAAGTTGGCTAGTGGGCTTATCACAACATGTACTTTGGATGTATGATGGCCAAATATCAAAATTCCCCAATTTTGACCAAAAAGTAAATAATCGCGATTATTAACTTTTCTTCCAAAATTGATATTTTTTGGTACAAATTGGTTCTAGGCATGGTATAGACCTTGGGTATGAGATATGAGGTGATTTGGATCAAGAAAAGTTGTTCATAGCCCAAATTTTGGCTTGCAAAGACTTCTTTGCGTTTTCATGGCAATTTTACAAGTAATGGGTGGTCATTTTGGCTCATACTTGAGTTTTGGCATGTAATAGGTGTGTACACATGGTAGGTGAGGTGATTTGACAATTTCCAAGCAAAACTGATGCAAAAGTAAATAATCCCGATTATTAACTTCAGTGACAAAAACTTTGCAAAACCCACAAATTTTGACCTAGACATGTTTCATACACCTAATACAAGTCCTAAATTGAATTTGGTCAAGTTTGGTCATGCCGGCATCACTTTGTGCTCTGTCGACTCTGAAATTACTGTTTTTTGTGATTACTCTAATTGTTGGGTTGGTCGGTCAACTTTGAGGCTTTGGACTTGTCTGTAACATAGTCGTGAAGCTACATGTCCAATTCTGGCTCATTTGGAGTCAGTTTGGCCTCGTATGTCGAATTTGACGCTTTGTAACCTTCGAGCCGCTTTCTGCTTTTTGAGGGATTTGCTTGATGGATTTCACCAAACCAATCATATACATTGTATATGAACCTCATTAGCAAGCCATGTGTGGAGTCAGGTAGGGATTCTAGTATTTGCCAAAAACCTAACTTTTGTACTGGGGGACCCCTTGACCCCAGTCAAATGGTCATCTGATGGTATAGAAAGGTTCTATTATGTTAGGGCATGCTATGGTTCAAATCCCATCCGATTTGGTCAAGCTCGCAGGCCGCTATGGTCAGTTTTAGGTCGTAGGTCTTCGTGCACTGCTCGGTTTCTAGGGTTTTTTCTACGGCTTTAGACTAGCTACCCCCGGCCGTACAAAATGGATCAATATTGAGTAAAGAACTTACCCCTCATGTCTCATGTGAAACGGCACTGAAAATGGTCAACTGTGGGCTCTGGAAATGTCACGCAAAAGAGGCCGAAATCTCTCTCTACAAAGGCTCCAAGTGGAAATGAGGTGGTTTTAGCCTACCATGGATATCTATACCTGGACTTTCCGAACCAATTCCCCCATTAGTCCTACTAGGCCGTGAAATCTATGTTAGACTCAAAAATTTCTCTGATTGGATTCCTGTAGCTCATTCTGCAAGAATTTTGCAAAAGTAGGCTTGGCCGCCTAATTTAGGCTTCTCGCTTCCGTCTTCTGATTTCATTGAAAATTTTTGTGCCTGTCTGCCTTGTCCTTCTGATCACCATTGTGTCTTTCATTTTTCCATTTGAGCTTCCCTGCTATTTATAATTAATTTTGACCTGTTTATTTAAAAAATCAAAGAAAATAGCAAAATGCTCTAAAAAAGTAAAGTAAAAATCCACTAATTAAGAAAATCCCTTGAAAAACATAGCTTTATTGTTTTTTGTTGGATTTCTCCATTTTTAAGCCTCCTTATCAACAAAAATAATGAAAAATACCCTAAAAAGACTATTTTTGACGATTTTCTGATAGTTTATACACTATTTACACTCATCCGAAAGATATTATCAACGAATTTTTCCTTGATGATAAATTATAAGGGCATTATTAGGTAATTTTGCAAAAAATCACACGTTAACATGAAACTTTTTCCTCCCTCTTCAAACATTGTCCTTAATTACTAAGTACTTAGTGCCCTTCCACCCCTCCTAGGTGGCGTACTCTGGAACGACTGTATGCATGGGTTGAACAATTGTGTCTATTCATAGCCATTATTGGCTCTACCATGATATGAAGATCAATGCAATTCAAACCCATATGCTGTGCAAGAGCTGGGTCTTGAGTAATTAGTTCAAGGGTTTCCGACGTTGAGGTTTGCTGCTAATGTCTTCCAAAGAGAAAATCTTGTAGCTTTTGTGCTCTCTATTTGACTGTACCATCAGGGTGTTTTAGCACGCTGATTGATTGAGCTGTTGGTAGCACTTTCGATTGTTGTTGAGCTTTTTCTCTCCATTGGTAATTCGGTCGGCTCGGTGCTGCATGGTGTGGTGGAGTCTGTTGAGACTTAACTCGCCTCTGCTTGATTGGTTTCGCGGTTTGTGGAGAAGATAAGTGCTCCTTTTTCTTCCAAACCCTTTTCATGTTAGGTTCCTTGCTCGGAGATACTCGATTCTGTGTTCTAATCCATGGAACCTTCTTTTGTTTCTTCAGTGAAGTTTTAGGCACCCAGATTTGAATTGGTTTATCCTTAAGCTGTGCTTTTGGTACCCAAATCTGCCTGACTCCTTGCATGCCACATGTAGCATTTGATTGTCGAGGGGATGGAAAGATTGGCTTCGTGGATTGGTCTGCTGATTGCTTCTTTTCCATTCATCCTTGCTTGGTGCAATTGGAACAATAAGTTGCCCACCTTTAGGTGATAGCTTTCGTATCCCAATCTGGTACTGCTTTGTATGTACGCATCCAGGGAATTCCAAGAATCATCGTCTCATTCATGTGTTTATCTGGCAAGCATACAAACTAATGAGGACATGAACATCCATGTACTACCACATTCAAGTTGACTACTCCCCATGTTGAAGTTAGATTCTTGTTGCATCCTTTGATTGTCGCTATTCCTGCTGCTATCAATGCTTGACTTGTTGCCTTCTTGTATGTGGAATAACTGACTGCATTCACTCTAGCTCCTGTGTCTACAAAAGCATTGGTGCTATGACTATTGAGTTGTACTTTGATGCGCAGATCCATTCCATCTAACCAGTCGTCATCTGTTGAAACTGCGTCTTTAGGTAATTCCCATTGTCGGTCATCTCTTTCCAAAGTATTATGGGAATCGGTATCTGTTGATTCTTGAGAGCAGCTTTTCGCTTGAGTACCTGAAGCCTAGCTTCCACTTGGGCTTCATCAATAACCTGTTGTCGCTTGATCTTCCTTTGTTTGGCTTCATGCATTCTCTCTAGAAATTCATTGGTTAGTGGCAAATTGTATTTCTTTAAACGACATCCACTAATCCCAATTAGCCATTGGTTCACCATCTAGGGTGGACAATTTTACTGCTCTACTTGGAGATACATCTTCAATGATAAATGGTCCGTTTCCCTTTTTATTAAACTTGGGAATGTTTTCCCCCGGGAATAGACTAGAACTAAGTCCCCTTTCTTGAAGATTTTTGTGATTAAGTGGGAATCAAAAAACTGTTTTTGTTTCTGGTTTTGTGCATAGATATGAGCTACAGCACTTAGCCTTTGCTCGTCTAGCTTTTCCAAATCTTCAAGTCCTTCTGACAATTCATGTCCAGTCCACTCAAGATTCTGTGCTACCCTGAATGTCGGCAATAGAAATTCTATTGGCAGTATGGCATCAAGACCATAAACAAGGTTAAAGGGTGTAGCATTTAAAGGTGTTTTGAATGAAACTTGATAAGCCCATAGAGTAGCATGGAGATTCATTTCCCAGTCTGTCCTTCCTGAACTAACCACTTTGGTCAGTACCGAGCTAAGAATTTTACTCGTATGCTCAGCTTGTCCGTTTTCTTGTGGGTGATAGGGAGCTGATTTGTTATGGATGACCATAAACTCATTAAGCAAACACTCTATTACCTCATTGAGGAAATGAGTTCCCCGATCAATGAAAATCTCTATTGGCAGTCCATATCTCGTGAATACATATTCATATAAGAATGCAGCAGTGGTTCTGGCATCATTCTTTTGAGTCGCTTTAGCCTCGGTCCACTTGGTCAAATAGTTTGTAGCTACAATGATATATTGAGCTTGGGTTCTATAAGCAGGTGGCTATATCGGTCCAACAAAATCTCTCGGGGGATTCACCATGGAAAACTTACCGCACCACGTAAGTGCAGGGGAGGAAGGTTTTCTACAAGTTACATAAGCGTATAAGTTAGGGGGCAGGCACCTAATAATTTATCTCCCAAGCTTAAACATAAGGGAAGGGGTATCATATTTGGGGAGGGGGGGGGGGGGGGGGGGGGGGGGGATGAGAGGAAGTTTTTGTGTTTCAAAATCATGGCTTCCCAAAAGAGTATTTCCTCAAACTTGTGAGTCAATAGCTACAAATATACATACAGGAACTAGCATTGCTTTATATCAATTGCTTGTTTTGTGATTATAGTTTATTTGTTGAGGGATGAAAGCTATAAAGAGCTTGTATAGATGCAAATTACACGAAGAACCTAACAAAACTTTATAACCATGTTTTTTTTATTAATTTAGATGGGTCCAAATTGGACGAGTAGCTAGAGTGCAGGCTGAACGCGTAGATAGTTTGAAAGTCAAACTAAGACACATTGAGGGTACATCTAGTTATCAACAAAAGTGGTTCCTTTGTACGTTGCCAATCACTATGCTACATGCTCTTTGACTGGTTTTACTCAGTTAGATCATGTGAGACCTACATTTTATGTGTAAGATAGGGGTATGATAGTTTTTAGCATTGATTATCGTATAAGCGTAGAAAGGGGGGTCATATTCTCTAATATGAGTCGTATATAGGGGTTTTATCAAAGTTGTTCGCTCACAGGTGGCGTCCCATTTTGTATATAGAGTGAATCCCCCGGGAAAAATCTATACCCCATTTTGCAACGGCTCTAGCCCGCATCATTGGTCTTCAGGGCATGCTGTCTACTCGTGTTCGTATTTTTGCTCGTTGACAAGCATCACACCTTCAAACATATTCTTTGGCATCTGCAAAAAGTGTTGGCCACCATATACCCGCTGATAGCCATTTTTCGGCTCTTTGTAATTGCCACAATGAGTTACCTCACCCTACCAAAATCACCCAAACACTGTGGCTATCCCTACCATTTCACTGTACATAGGCGTGCGTGAGTCACGGGACTTTTCCCATATCTTCTTCAAAAACCCTCAATTAGCTAGTCATTGGGCTAGTTGAGCCAAAAAAATAAAAAAAAATAAATAAAAAAAAAATATAAGTATATTATGGCCCATGCATATGTAAATATTTCTTTGTATATAGGGCCTAAATAAAAGATTTTTTCATAATTATTTTGGTATTTATTTAAATATTTCTACCTAGGTGTGTGTTATTTATGCTCTGTACATTGCCTCACCATTACCACAAATTTTTCTTACCATTTTTCATACTCTTTATTCCATATAGAAATATTTTCATGTAAGCTTCTCTTATATTTGGTGTAACTCCACCCCAACAAAAATCCAAAAAAACTAGTTTTATTTATGTGTATATTTTTTCACTATTTTGATTTTTCCCTTCCTACATCTATTTTGTTTTTTTCTAAAAAATTAGAACACCAAAAATATTTATCTTTTTATGGTAGCCTCATAATGAGAGAGATTTCTTTTGACCCCTTTATATTTTTTCCACTTATATTATTTATATTTGACATGTACATATTTTTTAGACCACTCAATATTTGATTTTCTTAGTTGTACTATTCACTTATATCCTAATCTCAACAATATCTTCAATTATAGACCTACCAAATAAGGTCAAGGGTAGGTGGCATGCATACATGCACTATGGAGGGCTCACTCTTGGAGGTATTCAAAAGAATCATCCAAAGAAGGACCCCACAAAGACCTTGTGCAGTGGAAAAAAACGGTCGGTTTTGCTGAATTTTTAAAGTTCACTTGCTCTCCGAATTTGAAAAGGTGATACAAACAAAAGTTGTAGCTCGTGGGCTAGGCTTTTGCCTCAAATTTTTTCATATTTTTTTGAGCTACGAGCTGTGAGCTATGATTTTTTGAGTGGACCTCAGTTTTCCCATGCTATGCAGCCACACTCTCTCTTCCACTTTATCATTTTCCTCTTTCACACACACTTCTCCACTCATCATCCCCACCTCTCTCACCCCTCCTCTCTGCACCCTACTCACCTTCTCTTCAACCTTGAAGAATAAGAGAAACCATGGTAAACTCACACCTCCCACACCCAATTCCATTCCAAAATTGACCACCTAGTCTCATTTTTCCTCCTCCAAATTACCCATATCTATCAAAAAAACCACAAAATTCAGCCTCTTCTCTTAAAAGACAGCATCATGGTGGTTGATTACTCAGCTTCAATTACCTTGTCTCTCAAGGAAGGTCAAGAATGGAGAAAAAATGTACCGTCAAAGCTAGTGGACCGTCAACAAGCGTCAAAATCGGCTCTACTCAAGACACTTGGAGCATCAACCTTGTAAGAAATCCACCTTTTCTTACCTCTTAAGAGTTTTCTTCCTTATTTGTATCCTACATGGATACTCCCATTGTAAATATCCAATTCCATTTGTAAATTAATACTAACTCTACTAACACTAACCCACTATGAAAAGTCCTATCACCTCCATTTCTCTCCTCTCTCTTTCCCCACCAACTTCTTGATAATTCCAAGCAAAAGAAATTAGATAAATTGTTGAAAATCTAACCCAACCATGGTTAGAGGAGTAACCCTAGCCTTCAAAATTGCTATAAAAGGAGGGTGTAGCTAGCACAAAAAGGGGGAGCCATAAGCAAGAGCACTATGCTATAGCTTGAGAAGCCAAGCTCAACCTCTCTAGAAGGAGCTCTTGAGTGGAAGCTCATTGTCTTATGCATGTGTATGTGTTGTAATAGGGGATTAGCAAGGGAACTCTATGCCATTGTAAGAGAGAGAGTGATCATTCAATTGAGAGTAGGAAATCTATCATTTCTCCTACTAGTGTAAGCCCAACATTCGCTGAATCAAGGAGGGTGGATTTGGACTAAGCTTGGATATTTTGTCTCCCTTCCAACGTGAAGTAATGGACAACAATGATGCGTAAGTGTCTTGGTGTTTTTTGTTAAGTTCTTGATAGCTTGTTCTCTGGTGTTGTCATCAACCTAGCCATAAATCCCACATACTGTAAGAGGGCGACAGGGTGGAGAGGACTCCCCTGGCTTTAAGACAGTGATTGGGGTGGCTTTTCTTGTGATGTGTTGTGGTGAAATTTACGCAAGCTATGTTGAACAAATACTAATTTCACTTTGATTTGTCATGACAGATTTGTAAGAAGGTATTAATGCAACAAGCACCCCCTCCCCCTTTCTCTCTCTTTCTTAAATATATAGTTGTGTTTGCTTGATCATTGTCGATATGTTTCAAAGCAGCCCGAGCACTATCTCTCTCTCTCTCTCTCTCTCTCTCTCTCTCTCTCTCTCTCTCTCTCTCTCTCTCTCTCTCTCGTGTTTTAGGGTGTGAGAGTATTCCATTCGTGTTAGGGTTAGTGTAAATTCCTTGCTTGTGTGTGGGTTGCTCTAACGATTCTCCTCTTTTGCGTCCTAGTTCGCTCTTAAACTAGGTGGTGCCCCTTGTGTAGTTGGGATTTGGCTGTGGGTTTGTTGTTTTGGTTTGTGTTGTGTTGTGCCCCAGCGCCATTGAGCAGCACGGGAGCCTTGAAGGGTGTCTAGAGGCCACTCTTCTTGTTGCCCGCCCCGGACCGCCTCACCGCCATCAAGATTGCTCTTGCAGTGGTCTCACTAGAAAAGTGACCTCTAGCTAATCCAACATGTGCTTGTTCTATAATCGGAATATACTCGTTTTCAGTTGCACAAAGACGCAAATGTTGATCTTTACCTCTCCAATACAATTGGTTCCCAATAAGAGCATAGTCTCTTGCTTCAGTTTCAATTGATCCTCAGGAAATGCTACTCATAGTCATATTGAAATGCATTTCCTGAGCATTTCAATATGACTAAGAGCATAGTTTGAAGCATCTACATGTACGTGAAATACGTTATCCCAATCTGGTGCTTTCAATATTGGAGCTAAGGTGAGATGTTGCTTAAGCTTCATGAAGGATTCTTCACATGCCTCGGTCCATTCAAAGTGCCTAACCAAGCTATACATGGGTTTTGCAATTATAGCATACATGTAGATGAACCGTCGGTAATATCCACAATGTCCCATGAAAGCTTGTACCCCCTTGACTATTGTTGGTCTAGGCAAATCAGCAATGACATGAATCTTCTCAATATCATTAGCTATGCCATTTTTAGACACTATATATCCAAGAATTTTCCCTTGTCTTCCCATGAATGTACACTTTTCAGGATTTAAGCAAATCCTATGAAGTCTATATTTCTCGAATACCTTTTTGAGGTGTTAAAAATGATCATCCCGGATTGACGAATGTACACATAGATCATCCATCTATACTTCCAAGAATTTCTAAAGATACTCTTTTAAAGCATGGCTCATCAACCTCTGAAACGTGGCTGGAGCATTAGTTAACCCAAACGGCATAGCCTGATAGGCAAATATACACCATTCTGTTGCAAAAGCAGTTTTATGCTGATCTTTATGCTATAAGATTCTTTTCTTTCCACTCATTCTAAAACATGCTCAGTTATCGGAAGAGAAAAGTTGTCTCTAATGGTAGCTGCATTCACCTTTTTGAGATTAACACACACTCGTAATTTCCTATTCTTCTTATGTACTACCACAATTGGAGACACCCAATCTGTGTGTTCAATTTCATAAATGAATTCAGCTTCCTTTAGTTTTTCAATCTCTTCTTTGATCTTCCTGGCAAATGTTTCGTTATAAGTGTATGGTCTCTGTCTACTTAGTTTCGCATCATCTCTCATGGGTATAGTATGTTGACAGATTTTTGGATCAACACCCTTGAGATCCTTGTAAGACCAAGCAAAGATATCCTAGTATTCCTTTAACAAGCTCAGCAAAAGCTTTTCTTCTTCTTTTGTTAGGTCATTCGCAATGCAGGCAAGTCTAGGCTCTTCTCCTAGTTCAGCCAAGTCTACCCTTTTAGCGTTTTCAGGCCCTTCGTAAGATTCGCCTTGTTTTCGTAGTTCCCTAACAAGTTGTTCAATTATGATTTTTCAATCTTGGAACATGCATTACATCCTTACCATCCTCTTCCGTGGTTTCCATTTCGGTTGTGTATATCTCCTTTAGAGCTTTTTTCAACTCTTGATATTTCTTTTTCTGCTCGACTCTGGTCATGAGTGGTTTCTTATTTTGTGATTTTTCTTGAGTACCCTTCCTTGTTTTTCTCGATGTCTGAGACATTTTTGAATGTTTGTTTGAAGGATATCTGCCAGTTATTTTGTTCTTGACACAATCATTAGCATCTATCTGCATCAGCTTGGTAGGCTTCCAAGGCACCATTAATAGGCTCAAAAAATTTATCAACCAGAATGGATCCTCCAGATTTCACAGTTTTTTCCTTGAATTAACTACCAGTTTCTTTCAACTTGTCTTGAGCTAGCATTTTTGCTTTCTCTTTGTTTTCAACCCGTTGTTTTTGTTTTCTCATCTCATATCTTTTGCTTCTGCTCCTTTTGATTCTTTGAGAAGAAACTTTTGTGTTCTCCGAATCATCAGAGGAGTTGTGTTTCTTTTTCTTTGCATGGGCTCTAGTGATTACCTTGATTGGAACAATCGGTTCACTCTCTGATGAGCTACTAGGCATCACTTGGACTATGTTTATGACAGTTTTTCCCTTGTTCAAAGGATTCTTAGGATAATCTTAATCTGAAAAGTGTCCTCCCTTTTTGCAACTTTGTATGCAATGGGCTTCAATTGGTTTGAGGTTTTTGTCAGGCTCTGGACATTCGTTCTTCCAATGGTCATTAGCACCACAGTTATGACAATTTCCTGTTCATCATGGGTCTTCCCATGGAAGATCTGCCACCTTGATTAGCTACATAATACATTGGTGCGAGCTCTTGTGGATCATAAGCCACGGTTTCTTCCATTGGTGGTGGATGTGGACTATACCAATGTCCTTCTAGCATTACTGTAGATGGACTAGGCTCTGCATAGGGTGTAGCAGGCACTAATGCTTGTTCATCTATGACTCCTTCCGAGTGCATGTACTTTACAGGAACTGCATTATGTCCTGGATACAGAGATTGTTGTCCCAACACAGGTTGGGATCTTTCCATACCCATTGGTGATCTTTGAGAGTGGGCCATATTAAGCTGATATCTGTACATGGGCTGTCCTTGGGGCCGCATGGGCACGTACTGAACATTCCCATTATACTTTGTTCTGAAATAGCACTCGTGGGTCTCATGGTTGGTCCATTTACCCTCGATTTCACACCATTTTTGTGGCCTAATTGGTTGTCCCTGTGGAGGTATCCCTTGTCCTGGTCCTCTCATAGGTGCTTTTTGCATATTGTTCATCATGTCGTTCATCCTTTTTAGCATAACTTCTGTGGCTGAGAGTGGTGTCGCAGCAGCCGTTCCCACTTGTACTGGTTTTGTGGATGTTGTTTTCTCACTTTGGTTATTCTTAGAGAAATCTTCTTCATTGAAGATCTCGCAATTGTCTCCTAGGTCAATAGCATGAGACACACATGCTTCTAGGGTTGTATGCTTTTTACTGTAGAATATAACATGAAGTTCTTTGTTTAGCAATCCCTCCAGAAACAAAGATACAAGTCGTTCTTCTACAGGTATCTCCATCTCTGGGCATATGGCAATGTATTGTTTCATTCGAGTTGCACAATCCCTAACAGACTCACCATGTTTCTGTTTAAAGCTGTAGATTTTAGCTACCGTATTATGTTTAATCCCGGTTTTGGAATAAGCAGTTACAAATCCTTGAGCTAATGTGTTCAAGTCCATGATTGACCTTGGTGGAATATTTTGGAACCATGTCAAATATTTTCCTTCTAATGTCATTCCAAACTCCTCGAATTGAGTATGGAAATCGAATATACGCTCTGCTCTTAGCACTTGCTTAAAGCTTGCTAAGTGGTCATATAGATCCCCTGATCCATTGTATTTTTTGACCCATTTTTTAAAATCAGCTGGTCTGGCACGTCTATTTGGTTCAACTCCAGGTCTTCTGGGAGTTAGTCATGTTCCGTGTCCTTCAAATCAATCTGCTGGAAATAGTGACTCATGTAGCCCTGGACTGGCCTTAGTGTCACCCGATTTTCTATGTGATGAGGTGGTTTCTGGTTTCTTCACATTACTCTCAGATGATCCCTCACGGTGTTCATCTCTTGAAATTGTTTTTGGGCCTTGCCCCAATATCCAATCCCATATGGAATACCCTTGGTATTTGGTTTGTTCTACCTCCTCATGAGTCATCATAAAAAAAATTGTTGTTATAACAATCCCTAAACAAGTAGGTTGGTAGGTTTGCTGATCCCTTATCTTTGATCTTGAAGATATAGATGATCATAATGGCCGTGAATTGTCCTTGTTTTGGCATGAGAAGTCCACAAAAGATCTTTTATGTTTCTATCTTCCCAACAATAGACTCCGATCCTGGGATTATCCGTCTAAGCCGTTTCAAAGGCTTCAAGCCTACTTGATCGTATCCCTCGAATTTCAAAGTTGGTGGTCCTTTTTTTTCTGACATATTTGGGATTATAGTGTTTACTTCTAACCCCCATTTGTCTATCACGTCAGGGTATTCGACCTGTTAATACCGAGTTTCGTTTTGATCCATGTACATTTTTTCTTGTTTGTTTGCCCTAACCTCTTCTTCGAACTCAATACCATGGTCATCAATGCGAATAGCACACTCCTCGTTAGGGTCCAAATAAACTTGGGCTCCATGACGGTTAGTCTTGTAAAAAGATAGTATATGCTTATAGCGCATTGTCGTTCGGGTTTCCGAGTGAGTCCAGTAAGAAGACATTTCGGATGTTGAATCTAGAAAAGCGTCTGAGATTTCTTCAGGAATTGCGTGCAAAGAATTGCATTGATTCACGCTTTCTTCCGTAGATACTCTACTGGAGGTTTCTCTAAGTATGCCCTGATTTCCTAGACACGACCAGATCTAAGGTTCATATAGACTTATGAAGCCCTAGATAGAGTACTCACCTTTGGATTGACTTGTCATCAATTTCCACTCAATTCAATTGCAACTTTCTATCAAGCCACTGATTCCTCGTCGGCAACCTGATTCTTGTACAAATTTAATCAAGTTAGCTTTCTTCTATAAAGACAATAGAGCTCTTGAGAACTCTCAAGATTGGTCTCTGTGTATCACTTCAAATCGTGCTATGGGAATCAAAATTTGACTTTCAGATTCGACTTTAGCAAAATCAAAGGTCTAATCTCCAACCCGTAAATTGAGTGTATCTATACCAATTTTGATCCGATTGAACCCAAAATTGCCCTGTGGCCTTATATTATGTTGGTATATCACTGTATGAGTTCAAAAGTCCAAAATGATATCTCTGGATAATAGACGTAAATAATCGTGATTATTTACTTCTGTCAATTTTTTGCACTTTTTTGATAGGTTTGACAAGTATACAACTTGTTAGAGTCTCTGCGAAAATTTCAACAAGTTTGGACCAATTCTGATCAACTTTATCAACTGTTTGGTGTCCGCAAACTCTGATTTCAAGAATCTGGCTTAAGTATCACTTTTGGGATCCAAATTTCACCAAATTGATTGTGAGGTCTACTTGATGTGCTTGACCTTGTGGTATACTCAAATTTGCAAAATCATCAAGTTTTGAAGCAGATGTAAATAACCGCAATTATTTACTTCTGACAAATTTTTGTAAATTTTTGCCCCAACTTCGACACAGATCTGTTAAGCACCTTATGTTAAGGTCACTAGCCAATTTCCATCCAGTTTGGACAATTTTTGGTCAAATGGTCATCAATTATCTGTCCGCAGACTAGCTTTGCAATTTTAGTCACCAATTTCACTCCAGTGGTCCAAATCTTACCAAATTTGGTTTGTGGGCTTATTACAACATGGTGAAGCTAGTGGTATGCAGACTTGGTCAAAAAAGTTGAAAAATAGGGCAGATGTAAATAATTGCGATTATTTACTTTTGATAAATTTTTGCAAATTCTTGATCAACTGAGCATATACACATATTTATCACATCAACATAAGCCTATGAATCAAATTTCAACAAGTTTGGACAATTTTTTTCCAAATTTATACTAAAGATTGAAAAAGTCGGTACAAACTTTAGTTTTTACCCTGTTTTTTGCTAATTTAGTGATCCAGATCTTTTGGCCTTTACAAAACTTGTTTGTATACATGCAATGAGTCAATGGTATGAACCTTGGACAATTTAGAGCAGAAAGTTAATAATCGTGATTATTAACTAATTTAGGCTTGAAATGAGTACTTTTTTGCAATTTTCTCAAAGATAGTCTTTTTATGATGTTTTTTAAGCCTATAAATCAAGGTAAAACTTAATTTGGCCTAAAATGTCAAGAAAAAGTAAGTACTCTGAGTTTTGGTCAACTTCTTGAAATTTTTTCCTCGAAGTGTCTTTGAGATTACCCACTAGTTCGGACAACTCTTAGGCTTACTCTCTAGTCGGATT
Source organism: Adiantum capillus-veneris (assembly GCF_014529385.1). Classification (NCBI taxonomy): domain Eukaryota; kingdom Viridiplantae; phylum Streptophyta; class Polypodiopsida; order Polypodiales; family Pteridaceae; genus Adiantum; species Adiantum capillus-veneris. Next base: position 81,220,651 of record NC_140940.1, read on the forward strand.
GAGTGGATTCGAGTCTTTTCAAGCTATTTCTAGCCGTAGACCTGAAATCTGCACTTCCAATAACAACTCACACTTGATTCTTTCAAAGAGAGCAATGTTCTGAAATCCACCTCGGATCCTACTTACCCTACTCCTAGATTCTCATGCAATGGGGTTGTGGAAAGTGTCCACAAACACTCGTTTTCTTGTGTTTTTTATGTTTTTCAGAGTCTTGATCTTAATATTTGTCTCGTCTACCAATCATTCTCCAAATCCTAATTTAAATCTACAATCCTATAGTCCTAAAGGTATTCAGCAACAAGTACGAAAAGACGAGGACAATCTTAAGCTATGTGGTTTCTAAAAGAAAGTTTTGAACTCTAGACGACGAACTTAGAGGAACTTAAAGGACAACTACACAAGATGCTCGTATTTTTCCCTAGTTTAGGTCTCTTCGATCCCCAGCAGCTACGCCAAATGCGGCACGTATGTCTAACATCACCATCCTATCTTATTACAGTATTAGCAAGAACCACGATTAATTTGTCAAACCAAAGCTGACTCGACTAGTGCATAGAGGCTACAAGAGGTTGTCAATATCTTGGAAAACAACTAAAAACTCACATCTAACTCAAGCTAGACTCAAGTGACTGAAATCACCAAAAGCCAATCGCTCATCGGCAAGAAAATCACATCCGTTACAGCATCAAATGACATCCAAACGTAACAAAACTTCTAGGAAAAGTTTATAAGACCTAAGCGCACATGTCTATGGCCTCAAACCCCACTTTAAGTCAAGTTCCAAAATCGCGATTATTAACAGCAGTGGATTTTTTACCTAGTCGTTTTCGACCCAGAATGCATCTAAATGCTTAGCAATGATGCCCCAATACCCCGACTATACTTAGTTTTCGATTTAAGAGTGTAAATTCCTAGTTATGATGAAGTTAGGCCGCGGGTCGAGGCCGCGGGTCGGCGACGCCAAAAGCTACAAAATACTGTGAATGGCTTACGTCAATGCGTAGAGCCCTTACCTACGTTTGAAATGCAACCAACACATTCGCAGTGTGACAACCAAAGAGGGAGTAGGAAGCGCGAGAAGGAGAGAAGTGAGCGCCGTTAGCTCATGATGTGTATTTCTTATCCAAAAAGTTATAAAAAACTTACAAAAATTGGCTTTTATACCTTAGCCAAGATTTTTGGGTGGTCAAAACTAATAATCTGGAGTTCTACCAAAGCTAGGAAATGATTGGCTAATACAATTTGGAAGCTTGTAGCCCGGCTCATTAATTACAAAGTTTACCAAGAAAATAGGAGTTACGGTATTCTCGATTTATCAAAATAATAATTGTTTTACAAGGAGAACTACAAAAAATGGTGTCCGTGTTAACTTGCTGCTAAATAACAGAACACAAGAATTGTATTGTAAAAAAGTCTCATTTGATGGAAGAATTTATAATACAAAGCCTTTATGCAGGGGGGACCGGCTCCATGTAAATCCGATCCTCAAGTGTTGTCTATTGTTCTATTTCTCTCTCTTTTCAAGTATTGTCAATGACAAATTAGCTAGGTGTAGATTTCTATGTTGCTTTCTTAAATTAAGTACTCTCTCTATGGTCATTAGGGACTTATTCTTAATGAAATGCTCACTATGTTATCAATTTCCGCTACACACAAGTTACTAGTGCATTAAATGTTACACACAGTTTGGTTAAGGGGGGAAAGAGAGAGAGAAAATGAAATGAAATGTTATATTAAACGTCTTCAAAATGCTAAAATTATGTATGAGAGAAATCTAATACAATCTTTTGTGTATCTATTCTAATGCCTGGGTTTAAAAAAAAATAAAAATAAAAATGAAACGAAGTACAATAAAAGATTGAAAGATTAAAACCAAAAGCCAAAAAGCGTGCTAAAGATCAGTATCATCATCATCAATGCCCGAAGATACCCGGCAAAGGGTGTCGTGTGAGAAAGTATTGCATCAGTCGCTGAAGACTAGGTTCGTCAATGTCCACCTCTGTAGGGAGTCTTAGTGGGAGTGGAAAAAGAGAAAGAGAAATGAAATGAAATGTTATAATAACCTTCTTCATAAGGCCTATGAGACCACGCTCATACAATCCTTATGCATCTAAACTAATGCATGTGTATCAAAATAAAATGAAGCAAAGTGAAAGACCGAAAACTAAAATCCTATAATTGTCATAATAAAATCATCATGATCACCGTCAGTGCACGTGGATGCCTGGCATCGGGCATTGTCCGAGAAAGTATTGTATTGGTCGTTTGAAGAGCTTTGTTGATGTTTGATGCTTCCAGAGGAAAGGGGGGAGAGAGGGGAAATAAAGAGAGAGAGAAATGAAATGAAATCTATATTAAAAAGGTCTATCTTTTTGAGATCAAAAGGATATAATCTTGGTGGATTTAATTACAATGTCTGGGTACAAAATACAATGAAGTAAAGTGCGAAGCTAAACCTAAAAGCCTAAATCATCACGTTAATGCCGGAGGATGTTGGGCAGTGGGCGTTGTGGAAGACAATATTGCACACGTCGCTGAAGAGATTCATCAGTGTCCACCTCTGCAAGTAGCCATGAAGTCGTGGAAAAAAATTGTCAATACCCGCCTTTGAAGACAGTTGTATTGGGAGGGAGGGAGTTGACTGTTCACCACTGCATGAGAGAGAGAGAGAGAGAGAGAGAGAGAGAGAGAGAGAGAGAGAGAGAGAGAGAGAGAGAGAGAGAGAGAGAGAGAGAGAGAGAGAGAGAGAGAGAGAGAGAGAGAGATGATCTATCAAAGACCCCATCTGTATGTAGTCAGGGGGCGCCACTATTGTGTGGGTAGCAGATGAAACATAGGAGGGGGGTGTCTGTATGTGCACGAGGGTGCCACGAGCAATGAGGGAGAGTGTTAGCTTGTGTTAGAGAGAGGAAGGGGAAGTTGGTGGTAATCTTGGAGGAAGTGGCTGCTTGTTGACGAGGTAAAGATAGAAAGAGAGAGTGAATCTGACGTACGGCATGGCCACTCGATAGTCACGGGCATGCGAGAGAGACAAAAAGGATATCTAATTAGGCTGCGGTTGCTCCGGTGAGAGAGAGCATTGATTGGTAGAGGCCGCATGGTGAGTGGAGTGGAGAGTTTGTTTGCATGGAAATCACAAAGTGGGACTGAGAGACCGCAGACAAGAGCAAGGGTGATGATGGGCGGCTGAGAGAGAGAGAGAGAGAGAGAGAGAGAGAGAGAGAGAGAGAGAGAGAGAGAGAGAGAGAGAGAGAGAGAGAGAGAGAGAGAGAGAGAGAGAGAGAGAGAGAGAGAGAGAGAGAGAGAGAGAGAGAGAGAGAGAGAGAGAGCAATTAAAAAGAGCGGCAGTGGTCAGGTAATGGAGTGTAGTTAACTGTCCACTACATGGGGAGGTAGGAATATACGTATCTAGTTTGCATGGCTAACTTTGTCTATGATTTTCCCCATCCACTGCATGCCTACTCTATTACTCCTGGCTCGCCAAAACCCTCCACATACACACACTCAACAACAGCAGCACGTGTGCTATGACCATAATTGGCTTGGCAGGTGGCATGCTCTTGTGGCCTTGGTGATTGCTAGCCGTAGACTTCAGGAGGAGCGAGTGTTCATGTAGGGGCTTGTGTGTTTGTCAAGGTCAACTGCGGCCACTGCCACTATGAAACATGCTCCACCGTCCACCTATCATCAGAAAATAGCACTGTCAATTCATCTACAGATTCTTTGGGGGGTTGGTTGTTGGCCATGGTAAGAGAGAGAGGCAATTGAATTGTGGTCGGTGCGAGAGAAAGGGAGAGCGACGCCCACCATTGCATGGCTAGTTTGATTTGACGATCGGAGGTGGTAATTGATCACTGTTATGGCTTTTGTGAGGTTGCAGGGGCGACGCTCATTTGTCCGATTACTATGGCTTATTAGTGACTTGGAAAAGAAGAAAACAAAAAAAAAAAATCTGAGAATTGTTCTGATCGACAAAGATCTCACTTCTCTTAGTTTGTGCTTTTTTGTTTGCTACTTGGGAAAATTGGAGATCTCAATTCCCTTTTAAGGACTATCTCGGCAATCCAAGTCTCGTCAATTAGATCTTTGAGGTCTCTCAAGACTGTCTCTACAAAAGAGATGTGCCCGACTCTTCTTCTACTTTTCTTTAAGCGGTTTGTCTCTATCAAAAACCATCAGGTGATCTCACTATTGAAATCCTTAATAATGTATCATCAATATCAAATTATCATAATATAATTATTTGATTTAAATAACTATGCTCAAATATGAACTGCTAAATCGTACACAAACATGAAATCTGATAAAAGGATGCAACCTATCTAGAAATGATAAAGAAAAAATATGTACACCAGTAATGATATTGTGAGTGCTCTTAGCTTTAAAAAATGGATGTGTTAACAATCTCCATAGCCATAAGTTGGTTCCTACATTTTTTTGTCGCTTTCCATAGCATGCAAGATCGTTGCCTTGAGCTTTGATACCACTGCTACCAGAACCAGCCAAAATGGACTCAAATTGAGCCAAGAATTCAAGTACATCAGAGCAAGCCAATAACCGTGGCAAGATGAGTACAATTGCAATAGAACAGATTTTACAACTTTATGGCTACAAGGGGGATAAGGTTTTGTATGCAGATTCAAAAGGCCATAGATACTTGATGAGCAGCAAAAGCAGCCTAGGAGCCAAGATCCTATTGATCGGAGTAAAGCCAAATTCAAATAACTCCCAGATGTTCACAGAATTCAGTGGAACTAGGTATTGCAAGCTCAAAGATGAAGTGCAGATAGAAGTGCAAAAAATCGATTCAAACGGTTATCCAGAAATCTGCACAAGCCAGCAAAACATACAGTTGGTGCATATGCAATGAGGATCATTGTACATGGATTACAATGGTCAGATATCTATAGTCAAGAGTCAGAATTGCAAGATCCAACAGATCAACCAATGGAAGCAAATCTAATTGGAGAACCAAGCCAAAGATGGTACAAAGGTCAAGATGGAGCAATTGATGCTCAGTGTTTTAAAAGAAGACCCCAACAACTTGGTAAACATAGAAGCAGAAATTTCTCAGCTAGAGCTTGACATCACAAAGACAGTTGAAATACCACCAGTCATGGCGTATTGCTTAGATTGTGGACAAAAAGGTGGACATTTTTCTGAAGATTGTCGAAGTAATCCAGACGAGAGGGATACATCAACTGCCAAGCAAGGTACAAAGAAAATTGGAAATGTGAATCTCGATGTAAGTGCATTTAACTCGTCACTTTTAATGCAATCAAATGATTTTACATTACCATTAGAAGCACCAGTAAAAGCACTGCAAGTTCAAAATGAGCATAAAGATGCACATGCACATGAAAAGCTTAAAATTGATTCTTTGAACAACAAATTCTTGCACGAATTTGGTCAAGGTATCGAGATATCACCAAAGGTTGAAAAGAATGTTAAATTTGAAAATGATTTTGCATCCCCGGCCACAAGTGTGCAATCATTCACAAGTCTAAGGGACACATCAAACAGAATGATGTTATCTTTGCATGGTACACATAATCCATATGCACACTATGTAGACCAAAAAGGAAAACTGTACAAAAAGGATCAACCAATACCAATTCGTAGAAGTGCGTTCAGTGATAGATTAGAAAGGATGGTTCATTTCAGAGGAAAGAATCTATTATAGCCCATCCTCTCTAGACCTGAAGGATATTAACCGATTGAACCCAAAAATCTGTTGAGAGACAAACTCTCCTCCATCGAAAATCAAACTTCGATGTTGTGATCAAACGAACATATATTTTGACCAAAACAGTCGTAGATATAGACGGGAGTCTAGCATCTATGATGCCTTGGGTCCCGAAACCACAAAAGCTCATATCATTGGAGACCCATGGGATAGACAATATCAAGGCAAAGATAATGCTATCTATAGCTTGACTTGGGGAATAATTTGTCATGTTTCACGGAGATACATAAGAAACTATGTAGATGCCAAAAATCAATGATGCTACCCAAACGTACCTTCACAATCCCAAAAGTGAGATTAAACCATAACCAAACAATTTTGAACTCCTACAATGAAGCAGGCTATAGTAATCACCCTAGGAAGGGAGGACCTGTAAATCCATCTAGCTCAGCTTATGTACCAGGAAATGTTACACCATCTAGAAGCCCTAGAGCCTCTATTCAATAGGATTGAAAGATCATATGGTCGTTGGAAGTTTGGAATTGACCCAGATTCCATCAGAGTCTACAGATAAATACCTCTATGAAGATCAGCAAGGACAAAAGTTTCAGCTAATCTCCACAAGTCAGAGTCAAAAGCCGGCAAGTCCAATAGTGTTCAAACAGTTACATGTGACCAAGCTCACATATGCATATCAAGATGCACATGGTAAACAAATATCAGCAAGGTCATGACCTTGTACAAACCCCTATGGATTTTACAACTGAAGTCAAAGACTATCTGAAGATGATGCAAAGCCTCAAGCTGCTAGAACAGGTGACAGAAAAGTCAAAGTCAATGACAGCTAAAATCTAGAAGGCTACACAAAGGTCACCACCAAAATCTCCTTCGAAGAGACAAATTCTACCAAAAATTACAATGGATTTTCTAAGAACAAGGGTACCCAGATGCAGGAGGACAATGCTCAACAATTGCAAAAAGGTGCAATATTACAGCAAATGGAGTCAACATCGATTGAAACAGGTGGTCAAAACAAAGAAAATGCAGATAAAGTTCAACCAAAGGATGTTGCCATAGCAAAAGAAGTCAAAGAAGTTACAAATCTTGAGATGATCAAGTGCAACATTATTGGTGAAAACAAAGAAAAACTGACAAGTGAAGTAAAGCTAGATTTTCAGTTAGACAAGAACCTCATGTCTTTTTGCACTTGGAAGAGATGTGGCCAACCACAAATGGAAGATGCTCCTGAATTTGAGAGCATATCAGGAAACAAACGAGCAGAATGCTGGGGAATCATCTCCACCACCATTGAAGTAAGTTCACAGATCATCATAGCTCAATTCCACGTGATCATAGCAAAGGATATGCCAAACGAAATCATAATGGGAATGCCAATGGCCCAGAAGATGTTAGAGATACAGAATGCAAACATGAAGGAGTCTTCAGAGACAAACAGACCAAGACTTGTCACCTGCGGATGACAGAACAAAGTCCTCAAGCACAATTAGAATGGAGACTGATATCAAAGCAAATCTTATTGAAGATGAGTCATCTCCATCAATCAGAACTGCAGAAGAGATTAAAGAAAATTAGGCACACAGCAACTGCAAATCAAACAGAAGAAAGAGAAACCACAAAAGCTATTGAGTAGTGAATGAAGAATGGGGTTGCAGACAAAGGTAAATCTAAAATGGAACCTCCACCAATTAGCACAGCAGGTGTGACATCATATGCCTCTACATCAAAGAACCCTCATGGATCCGCTTCTTCAAGCAAGTCAGGCTTTCAAAACTTCAAGTCAATTGCTGACTTAATGGAAACCTCTAAGGAGACACCCAGAAAAGCAAAGATATTTCACCCAAAGTACTCAAGGAAGCAAAGGAAAGTCAAGCAAGTGTTTGCTAAGAGAAATTTAGTCAAGGTCAATGATCCCGTTTGGATTAAAGACAAGAATTCAGCACAAAAAGACAAACACATGGGATGGATAGCATCACAATGGAGCTTAAAAGAACAGGAGTACTATGAAGGTAGCAGACAAATATGGGTACCAAAACCTCAAGTATGGGCATACGAAGTAGCATCTAGACACTCCCAAGAAAGAAGGCCCACAAGGTATCAACCTCGACAATATCCTAGGATACCTAAGAAGCAGGTATACAACAGAACAACGTTGAAAGATGTTTAAGTCTACAAAAACTCTCAAGAGGATACATAACAAAGATGGATCTCAAAGAATGTTTATTTTGCACAAGGATTCTACACAAGTTATACAAGATTTGGCTATCAGTCAACCACAAGCCAACTGCAACTGCACTAGACCTACATGAAGATCTAAAAAACTCAACAAGATCTACAGTTCAACAAAGGAGATACAAAGGTCATAAAGAGATTTGGATTTCTAAGTTTCCAATGCTCCTTGTCAAAAGCTAAATTCCAACAATGAGCAGAGGCCTACAACAACATCAAAGACTCCTATCAACAGGCCTAGTTGGAGAATCAAACAGATAATGGAGTCTTCACAGACAAATAAGGACAACCCAACCAACGCGAATACAAATTCAAAGATGATAAAACAGGTATGGAAAAATAAACTTCAATGCCAACTTGGTCCTTCACTAATCCTCTTTTTTAGGATTCAATCTTACTTTTACCTGAAGAAATGTTTGTAGTAAGCACAAGAATGTGAAAAGTCAAGTCACTAGGGTGCAAAAACACTCTTTGGCATAGTCAGAGTCGGCGGGCTCCTGGGCCATAAAATGAGCAAAGCATTAGACCCAAAGCTTCAAGTCATATTAAACTTTGTGCTAAGAGTCATAGTTATTAGGCTTACGCTCGAGATGGAAGAGTTGAGCATACCTAAATCGTGTTGCTCATGCTGGATGAGATGAGCATAAGAGTCGAAGTCTATTAACTTACAATTGGTGGAGTGTTGTAGAGTCCAACACTCACGCACAGTTCACAGTAAGATGAGAGCACATATCCTCATCAACAAAAACCATTCTTAAAGGTGTGCTAGCTTGCAAAGCCATGTCGCTATAGCTACACCATCTTTCTAAAGAACCCTCAAAATCCTTCTTGCACAACATATTGTTTCCCATGCATTTCTGAGTATGCATAAATAGGATGTCCCATCATCGCATTGGACATATGCATTAGACACTCTTTTTTGCTTCCACCTATGCACCTTGAGTGGACTACAACATGCAAACCAATGTTCCATCATGATACCCTCTCATATTTGTTGCCTTCTTAATTCCATATCCATCAGCGAATAATCTCTTGAGTACTTTATTAATATTTCCCATGCTAATAAGTACTTCAATAATTCACGTATCCCAAAGGCACTTTTTTCCCACTGGGTTTTTTCCCTTTGGTCATCCAGGATAGAACCTAATTTAGAACCTCACATTCTACTTCCCTTGTACATATTTTTCATAAATAAATAGCAACCTCATCATTATGCTATTACAATGTACAAATGCAACATCATCTCTCACATCAGACATATTCAAACCAATGAATATGCTGCAGCAAATTGAACCTCATCAACAAATTTAACGACCAATGAAGACAATCAGTCCATCAAAAACCAACCAAAACCTTCCCTTGCCTCCAAGGACACTTTTCAATAGTGCCCAAGGACGGGCACTAAAATTGGAAGAGGAGAATGTTAACTGAGTCTTAGCTCCTCCATAGGCCGAGAAGCTCACCGCATAGAGTTAACCATTTGTATTGCCACGATTAGCTCACTAACCGTGTGAGTGTTTCCATGCCCTAGCCGGGTAGCTCATCCCTCTGTATTGAAAATTTTGTTGGTCATTGGAGCTATTGCAACGATGGAACCCCCAACATACAACAGTTAGCCTTTGCTTATCAAGCTTTTCTAAATCTTCAAGCCTCTCTGACAATTCATGTCCAATCCACTCAAGATACTTAGCTACCCTTAGTGTCGACAATAGAAATTCTATTGGCAGTATGGCATCAAGACCATAAACAAGGTTAAAGGGTGTAGCATTCAAAGTTGTTTTGAATGAAACTCAAGAAGCCCATAGAGCAGAATGGAGATTCATTTTTGAAGTTTTTCGTCCTGAACTAACCACTTTAGTCAATACTGAGCTAATAATTTTATTCGTATGCTCAGCTTGTCCATTTGCTTGTGGATGATAGAAAGATGATTTGTTATGGATGACCATAAATTCATTAAGCAGATACTCAATTACCTCATTAAGGAAATGAGTTCCCCTATCATTGAAAATTTCTGCTGGCAATCCATATCTTGTAAACACATTCTCATACAAGAATGCGGCTATGGTTCTGGCATCATTATTTTGAGTTACTTTAGCCTCGGCCCACTTGGTCAAATACTAGGTAGCTACAATGTTATATTGAGCTTGGGTTCTATAAGCAGGTGGCTATATTGGCCCAACAAAGTTTATACCTCATTTTGCCAAAGCTCTAGCCCCCATCATTGGTCTTAAGGACATGCTATCTAACGGGTTGGCATTTTAGCTCCTTGACATGCATCACACCTTCGAATATATTCCTTGGCATCTACAAAAAGTGTTGACCACCATATGTCTGCCATTAAAATTGCTCTTGTGGTGGTTTCACTATAAAAGTGACCTCCAGCTAATCTAGCATGTGTTTGTTCTATGATGGGAACATATTTTTCTTCATTTGCACAAAGACTTAGATGTTGATCCTTACCTCTCTAATATAATTGGTTTCCTATAAGAGCATAGTCTCTTACTTCTGTTTCAATTGCTCTTTGATGATGTTTACTCATATCTTGAGGAAATGTTTGGCTTGATAAGTAAGTAAATAGATAGTTACTTCACTTAGGAACAAGTGATATTTCGAACAATGTCACATGAGGTATGGGTGCTTTTATCTAGCATTGAGGACAATTTTTTACAAATGAGTGAACATCACTCCTCATAGTTGGTCAAAATACTCCAAGTCTCAAGATCCGTTGCATAGTTTGGTCTTCCGCAAGGTGAATTCCTTCTATGATAATATGTGCTTGACTTAGCTATTGGGTTTTCTCCTCAGGATTACTGCATATAAAAGCAATATTCCCTCTTGATTTCTTTTGTACAACCTTCCAGCTAGTAATTGATACATAGCCAATTGCTCAATTAATCCGATTGTAATAGGAAGTGGTATTTGCGAATCCACTTGAGCTATGGTCATCAAGGATACCATGTTTTCCAACCATCGAGGTATCATTTCCACGGAGTCTGGTAGATCATTGTCTACTCCCTTAGGTGGTTCTCCTGATATAGTCCTTGATAAATGATCTGCTCTTTGATGAGTTGTGCCCTTTTTCACAACTATAGTGAAATCAAATTCTAGAAGAATGATGAACCATCTCACTATTCTTCTTGTGTTGCATGGCTTGTTGACCAAGTACAATAAGGCTTGGTGGTCCACAAAGAACACAAATTTTCTAGCTAATAGGTAATGTCTATACTTTTTACGGCATAGATCATTCCTAATCCTTCCCTTTCTATGGTTTTGTAGTTTTTCTCTGCCATATTCAGCTGTCTGCTAGTATAAGAAATAGGAAAATCAATTTTCCCGTCTCTTGGTTCAGCTAGTATACACCCAATGGAAAAATTGGAAGCATCTACATGTATGTGGAATATCTTATTTTTATCTGGTGCTTTCAATATTCGAGCTGAAGTGAGAGCTTTCTTAAGCTTCATCAAGGATTTTTCACACTTATCAGTCCATTCAAAGAGTGTAATCAAGCTATACATGGGTTTTGCAATCATAGCGTACATGTAAATGAATCGTCTATAATATCCACAATGTCCCATGAAAGCTTGAACCCCTTTGATTGTTGTTGGTCCAGGCAAATCAACAATAACATGAATTTTATCCATATCAATAGCTATGCTATTTTTAGACACTATATGTCCAAGAATTTTTCCTTGTCTGCCCTTGAATGTGCACTTTTCAGGATTTAAACAAATCCTATATAGTCTACATTTTTCGAATACGTTTTGGAGGTGTTCAAAATGATCATCTCGGATTGATGAATGTACACATAAATCATCCATATATACTTCCAAGAAATTCCGAAGATATTCTTTAAAAGCATGGCTCATCAATCTTTGAAAGGTGGCAGGAGCATTAGCTAACCCAAAAGGCAAAATCCGATAGACAAAAATACCCCATTCAATTGCAAAGGCAGTTTTATGTTGATCTTTGGGGTCGATCAAAAGTTGATTATATCCCAAAAAGCCATCTAAAAAACTGTAAGCTTATTTTTTTGCAACTCGTTCTAAAACATGCTTTGTGATTGGAAGAGGAAAGTTGTCTCTAATGGTAGCTGCATTCACTTTCTTGAGATTGACACACACTCTTAATTTTGCATTTTTCTTGGGTACTACCACAATCGGAGACATCCAATATGTGTGTTCAATTTCATAAATGAAGTCGGTCTCCTTTAGCTTTTCAATCTCTTCTTTGATCTTCCTAGAAAATGTCTCATTATAAGTGTATGGCCTTTGTCTGCTTGGTTTTGCATCATCTCTCATTGGTATAGTATGTTGATAAATGTTTGGATCGACACCCTTGAGATCCTTATAAGACCAAGAAAAGATATCTTGGTATTCTTTTAGTAAGCTTAGCAAAAGCTCTTTCTCTTCTTCCATCAGGTTGTTTGCAATGTAAGCAGGTCTAGGCGCTTCTCCTGGATCTATCTTTTTTGCGTTTTCAGGTTCTTCGTAGGACTCCCCCTATTTTTGTAGTTCCGTGACAGGTTGTTTGACTATGATTTTTTGGTCTCGGAGAGTATGTTTCTTGTAATGGGATGGAACACTAATTACATCTTTACCTTCCTCCTCAATCGTTTCCATTTCAGTTGTATGTATCTCCTTTAGAGCTTTCTTCAACTCTTGATATTTCTTTCTCCGTTTAACTCGTGTCATGGTTGAATTCTTGTCCTGGTATTTAGGTTTTACTTGAGTTTCCTTTCTCATTTTTCTCGATGTTTTTGATATTTTCCACTTTTTGTTTAAAGGATATCTACAAGTAATTTTGTCTTTGACCCAATCATGTGCATCTATCTGCATCAAAAACTCTGTTCTACTGGAGACTGATGGCATAGGTCTAGCTTTCAAGTTTCTTGTGTATCTTTTTCTTCTATACCATTTTTGTCTTCTCGGTTTTTGGTTTGGAAAGTCAAAAAACTTTTCATCCCCTCCATTTATGAGTAGTTTAGATCTCACATGTTCTTTTTCTGACCCGAATCATTTGAGGTAGCTTAATGTTCTTCCAACTCATTTGTTGCATCATAATAGAGGTCTGAAAATACTTGTTGAGCCTTCATCAAGTCCTTGGATTCTTGAATTTCATCTTCAATGTGAAGGGTTTAGATCATTTTTATGGGAATTATGTCATAGCTATCTTCGTTGCAAAATTGAGCATTCATAGACATATTTACACATACATCCATTGTTGCTAAAATTTGAGTCCACTCAAATGGCTCAAAAAAATGCTCTCGAAAGGGTTCTGGTACATAGGCTTCATCGGTGCAATCTCTTTCTAAGATACATTCTTCTCGTTTTAAGCTCCTATTTTTTGAGGTTCCACATATCCAAATAGGTGTATCTTTGTTCAACCAAGATGGAAGCTTAGTTTCAACCGAAGATACTGAGTCAAATTCTTGTATGGGCGTTTTCATGACATCTCAATAAGTGTGATCTTTTAGATTAACCCTTGTTATTGATCCCACTTGCTTCAAGTACAAATAATTGTTTCCCCAATCCTGGATGAGTTGTACTTGTCGCATGAAAGGTCTTCCCAAGATGATTTCATAATTGAATTTGTTTCCAAAGTCCACTATTGAAAAAGTGTGTTGATATTCAATCTCACAAGAATTAACTATCACTTTTTCAAGCAGTCTTAAGGATCTTTTGGTGTGTTCGTCAGTCAATTGCAATCTCATTCTAGTTTGTCTACTGGCTAGTTGCCCCCATGATTCCCATACTGCTTTCTTGGATATGGCTATGCCTACCCCACTATTCAGTATTGCCATGGTTTCTATATCATTATATCTCACTCAAAGGGTTGTGTTTCCTTCTTCCCCTTCGTAGTATTCTCCAACTTTGTTCATTGCAACGAATCTAATCTCTTTGTTATCCAATTCATGTGTCAATTTTCCCAAATTCTTTGCGATTAGCCCTGTTACCCCCACCTTCTCTAGAGTTTTTTGTAGATCATTGCATAAATGTGGTCTAATTTTTAATAGTTCTCCTAAAGTAAGAGTGCATTGAATGGATGTAGACATGATTGAATGGATGTTGTCTACCTCTAGGGTCTGTTCCGCTCCTTTTATCAGAGTGCTTTTACACACTATGGATTCATCTTTGTTATCTTCCAAGTAAGAGGGTAGTGTTTTTAGTGTCATGGGTTTAGACATTCCTGAAGCTTTAGAACCACAATCCCCATGGAAGGATTCAAGTACATCCACATCCATATCAAGAGATAGATTTTCTAACCAAATTTCCTCTATAGGACTTGACTTGAGAGTTAGGCTCCCATCATTAATCTCTCTAGCTTTTTCCATAAGTATCCTGGCCAATCTTTTTCTACAAATGGAATTCCATCTAAGGCATCTTCACTATTCGGCACTATAATTTTTGAATCTTTTGATTCCAGGTGGGGTTCTGCCATTACTTTGGATTTCTCTTTACTGGTTCCTACCACAAGCTCCTCAGGCTTTGCCATACTCACTACTTGGGTTTTGAGTAATTCATACCAAATTTTGATAAGATTCAAACTTAGCTACTTCCATGTCTGAAGAAGGATATTTTTCCATTTGTTTTCCATGTTTTGGCCTAATTTAAGTCTCGCTTGGTGCTTTAAGTCCCGCTTGGTAAGCTTCCAAGGCTGCATTAATTGGCTCAAAAAATTTGTCTACCAAAATTGATCCTCCAGATTTCACGCCGGTTTCCTCGATTTCCCTTCCAGTTTCTTTTCACTTTTTTTCCTGAATATTTTCTTTGCTTTCTCCTCGATTTTAGCTCTTTGTTTCTATATTCTCATCTCATACCTTTTGCTTTCTTCTTCTCTTGGTCTTTTGAGAGGAAATTTTAGTATTCTCCGAATCATCAGAGGAGTTATGTTTCTGTTTCTTAGCCTGGGCTCTAGTGATTACCTTGATCAAAACAATTAGTTCACTCTCAGATAAGCTACTAGGTATCACTTGGACTATGTTCACTATTGTTTTACCCTTGTTTATTAAAGGATTTTTTGGACATTCTTCAGGGAAGTTTCCTCCCTTTTTGTAACATTGTATGCAATAAGCTTCGATTGGATTAATGTTCTTGTCAGGCTATGGGCATTCATTTTTTCCAAAGATCATTTGCACCACAGTTATGACAGTTCCCAGTTCTTGGCTTAATCATGGGTCTTACCATCGGAGGTCTAACACCTTGATTAGATACATAGTACATCGGTGCAAGCTTTGGTGTAGCAGAAATCATAGGTTCTTCCATTGGTGGGAAAGGTGAATTATACCAATCTCCTTCTTCCATTACTATAGATGGATTAGGCTCGACATAGGGTGTAACAGGCACTAGTGCTTGTTCATCCATGAATCCCTTGGAATGCATGTACTTTACAGGTACTGCATTATGTCCACGATATGGAGGTTGCTGACCCAACACAACTCGAGGTCTATCCATACCCATTGGTTGTCTTTGAGCTAGAGCCATATTAGGTT
The DNA here is from genome assembly GCF_014529385.1 of Adiantum capillus-veneris. Taxonomy (NCBI): domain Eukaryota; kingdom Viridiplantae; phylum Streptophyta; class Polypodiopsida; order Polypodiales; family Pteridaceae; genus Adiantum; species Adiantum capillus-veneris. Next base: position 81,236,073 of record NC_140940.1, read on the forward strand.
AATATCTGTACATGGGTGTCCTTGTGGCCTCATAGGCACATATTAAACATTCCCATTATACTTTGGTCGGCTAGCACTCATTGGTCTCATGGTTGGTGCATTTACCCTCGACTGCACACCATTTGTACGGCCTAATTGGTTGTCCCTGTTGAGGTATCCCTTGCCTTAGTCCCCTCATAGGTGCTTTTTGCATGTTATTCATCATGTCATTCATCCTTTTGAGCATGTCTTCTATGGCTATAAGCGGTGCTACAACAACTGTTCCCACTTGTGCTCATTTGGTGAATGTTATTTTCTAACTTTGGTTATCCGCAGGGACATCTTCTTCATTGAAAATATTACAATTGTATCCTAAGTCAATAGCAGCTGACACACACTCTTCTAGGTCATATGTTTCTTGCTATTGAGGCGGTCTGGGGCGGGCAACAAGAAGAGTGGCCTCTAGACACCCTTCAAGGCTCCCGTGCTGCTCAATGGGGCTGGGGCACAACACAACACAAACCAAAACAACAAACCCACAGCCAAATCCCAACTACACAAGGGGCACCACCTAGTTTAAGAGCGAACTAGGACGCAAAAGAGGAGAATCGTTAGAGCAACCCACAAACAAGCAAGGAATTTACACTAACCCTAACACCAATGGAACACTCTCACACACTAAAACACGAGAGAGAGAGAGAGAGAGAGAGAGAGAGAGAGAGAGAGAGAGAGAGAGAGAGAGAGAGAGAGAGAGAGAGAGAGATAGTGCTCGGGCTGCTTTGAAACGTATCGGCAATGATCAAGCAAACACAACTATATATTTAAGAAAGAGAGAGAAAGGGGGAGGGGGTGCTTGTTGCATTAATACCTTCTTACAAATCTGTCATGACAAATCAAAGTGAGATTAGTATTTGTTCATCATAGCTTGCGTAGATTTCACCACAACACATCACAATAAAAGCCACCCCAATCACTGTCTTAAGGCCAGGGGAGTCCTCTCCACCCTGTCGCCCTCTTACAGTATGTGGGATTTATGGCTAGATTGATGAAAACACCAGAGACAAGCTATCAAGAACTTAACAAAAAACACCAAGACACTTACGCATCATTGTTGTCCATTACTTCACGTTGGAAGGGAGACAAAGTATCCAAGCTTAGTCCAAATTCACCCTCCTTGATTCAGCAATTGTTGGTCTTACACTAGTAGGAGAAATGATAGATTTCCTACTCTCAATTGAACGATCACTCTCTCTCTTACAATGGCATAGAGTTCCCTTGCTAATCCCCTATTACAACACATGCACATGCATAAGACAATGAGCTTCCACTCAAGAGCTCCTTCTAGAGAGGTTGAGCTTGGCTTCTCAAGCTATAGCATAGTGCTCTTGCTTATGGCTCCCCCCTTTTGTGCTAGCTACACCCTCCTTTTATAGCAATTTTGAAGGCTAGGGTTACTCCTCTAACCATGGTTGGGTTAGATTTTCAGCAAGTTATCTAATTTCTTTTGCTTGGAATTATCAAGAAGTTGGTGGGGAAAGAGAGAGGAGAGAAATGGAGGTGATAGGACTTTTCATAGTGGGTTAGTGTTAGTAGAGTTAGTATTAATTTACAAATGGAATTGGATATTTACAATGGGAGTATCCATGTAGGATACAAATAAGGAAGAAAACTCTTAAGAGGTAAGAAAAAGTGGATTTCTTACAAGGTTGATGCTCCAAGTGTCTTGAGTAGAGCCGATTTTGACGCTTGTTGACGGTCCACTAGCTTTGACGGTACATTTTTTCTCCATTCTTGACCTTCCTTGAGAGACAAGGTAATTGAAGCTGAGTAATCAACCACCATGATGCTGTCTTATAAGAGAAGAGGCTGAATTTTGTGGTTTTTTTGATAGATATGGGTAATTTGGAGGAGGAAAAATGAGACTAGGTGGTCAATTTTGGAATGGAATTGGGTGTGGGAGGTGTGAGTTTACCATGGTTTCTCTTATTCTTCAAGGTTGAAGAGAAGGTGAGTAGGGTGCAAAGAGGAGGGGTGAGAGAGGTGGGGATGATGAGTGGAGAAGTGTGTGTGAAAGAGGAAAATGATAAAGTGGAAGAGAGAGTGTGGCTACATAGCATGGGAAAACTGAGGTCCACTAAAAAAATCATAGCTCACAGCTCGTAGCTCAAAAAAATATGAAGAACTTTGAGGCAAAAGTTCAGCCCACGAGCTACAACTTTTGTTTGTATCACCTTTTCAAATTCGGAGAGCAAGTGAACTTTAAAAATTCAGCAAAACCGACCATTTTTTTCCACTGCACAAGGTCTTTGTGGGGTCCTTCTTTGGATGATTCTTTTGAATATCTCCAAGAGTGAGCCCTCCATAGTGCATGTATGCATGCCACCTACCCTTGACCTTATTTGGTAGGTCTATAATTGAAGATATTGTTGAGATTAGGATATAAGTGAATAGTACAACTAAGAAAATCAAATATTGAGGGGTCTAAAAAATATGTACATGTCAAATATAAATAATATAGGTGGAAAAATATAAAGGGGTCAAAATAAATCTCTCTCATTATAAGTCTACCATAAAAAGATGAATATTTTTGGTGGTCTAATTTATGAGAATAATAGAGAATATATGTAGGAAGGAAAAAATCACAATAGTGAAAAAAATATACACATAAATAGAACTAGTTTTTTTGGATTTTTGTTGGGATGGAGTTACACAAAATATAAGAGAAGCTTACATGAAAATATTTCTATATGGAATAAAGAGTATGAAAAATGGTAAGAAAAAATTGTGGTAATGGTGAGACAATGTACAGAGCATAAATAACACACACTTAGGTAGAAATATTTAAATAAATACCAAAATAACTATGAAAAAATCTTTTATTTAGGCCCTATATACAAAGAAATATTTACATACGCATGGGCCATAATATACTTATATTTTTTATTTATTTATTTATTTTATTTTATTTTGGCTCAACTAGCCCAATGACTAGCTAATTGAGGGTTTTTGAAGAAGATATGGGAAAAGTCCCGTGACTCACGCACGCCTATGTACAGTGAAATGGTAGGGATAGCCACAGTGTTTGGGTGATTTTGGTAGGGTGAGGTAACTCATTGTGGCAATTACAAAGAGCCGAAAAACGGCTATCACTATATAGTATAGCATGAAGTTCTTTGTTTAGCAGTCCCTCTAGAAACAATGATAGTAGTATTTCTTCTCCAGGTATTTCTAGCTCTGGGCATATTGCAATGTATTGCTTCATTCTAGTTGAACAATCCCTAACAGACTCACCTTGTTTCTGTTTGAAGCTATAGATTTGAGCTACCGTATTATCTTTGATCCGCGTTTTGGAACATGCAGCTACAAATCCTTGAGCTAATGTATTTAAGTCCATGATTGACCTTGGTGGAATGTTTTAGAACCATGTTAGTGGTTTTCCTTTTAATGTCATTCCAAATCCCTCGAATTGAGTATGGATATTAAATATGCGTTCTGCTCTTAGCACTTGCTTAAAGCTGACTAAGTGGTCTTATGGATCCCCAGATCCACTGTCTTTTTTATCCATTTTTGAAAATCAGCTGGTACGACACGTCTATTTGGTTCAACTCTCGATCTCCTGGCAGTTGGTCCTGTTCCGAGTCCTTCAAACCAGCCTGCTAGAAATAGTGACTCATGTAGCCCTGGATTGGCTTTAGTGTCACCCGATTTTCTTCCTGATGAGGTGGTTTCTGGTTTTTTAACATTACTCTCAAAAGATCTCTTGCGGAGTTTATCTTTTGATATTGTCTTTGGTCCTTGGCCCAATATCCAATCTATTATGGAGTACCCTTGCTATTTGATTTGTTCCACCTTTACAGGGCTCATCATAACAAAATTATTGTTATAAAAATCCCTAAGGAGGTAGGTTGCTAGATCTACTAAACCCTTGTCTTTGATTTTGAAGATATAGATGGTCTTCATGGGTGTTGCTTGTTTTGATTTGGGATGAGAAGTCCATAGAAGATCTTTGATATTTCTATCCTCCCAACAATAGACTCCGATCCTCGGATTATTCGTGCTAATCCATTTCAAAGGCTTCAAATCAGCTTAAAATCATATCCCTCAAATTCTAAAGTCGGTGGTCTTTCTTTTGCTGCCATATCTGGAATTATGGTATTTACCTCTAGCCCTCATTTGTCTATCACGTCAGGGTTTTCAACTTGTAAATACTGAGTTTCGTTTTTATCCATGTACATTGTTTCTTGTTTGTTTGCCTTGATTTCCTCTTCTAACTCTATGTCATGGTCTTTAATGTGAATTACATACTCGTCATTAGGATCTAGGTAAACCATGGTGATTAGTCATATAAAAAGAGAGTATGTGCTTATATTGCACTATCGTTCCGGTTTCTAAATTAGTCGAGTGAGAAGACATTTCAAATGTTGATTCTAAAAAAGTGTCTGAGGTTTCTTCAACGATAGTGTCCAAGTGATCACCATGATTCACACTCTCTACGGTGGATACTCTACTAGCGGTCTCTCCAAGAATGCCTTGGTTTGCTAGTATACGACCAGAGCTAAGGTTCATATAGACTTATGAAGCCCTGGATAGAGTACTTACCGTCGAATTAACTTGTTATCAATTTCTTCACTTGACTTGATCGAACTTCTGTCAAGCTTTCAATTTCTTGTCTGCAACCTGATTCATGTATTAGTTTTAATCAAGTTAGCTATTTTTTCACAAAGACTGTACAATTCTTGCTAGCTATTGTGACTAGTCTATGTATATCACTTTAGATCAAGCTAAGTGAGTCAGGACTTGAGACTTTCAGATTCTACTTTTGCAAAAAGCCAAAGGCTAATCTACAACCTAGAAACTGAGTGAACATGTGGATTTGATTGAACCCAAAATTGCCTGGTGGCCTTGTATTATGTTGGTTTAACACTGTACAAGCTCAAAAGTCCAAAAGGGTGTCTCTGTGTATCAGAAGTAAATAATTGGGATTATTTACTTTTCTCAAACTTTTACACATTTTGGCTTGTTTTGCCAAGTATGCAACTTGCTAAGGTCTCTGGACAAGTTTCATTAAGTTTGAACAAAATTTGTTCAAGTTATCAACTGTTTCGTGTCTCTGCAGACTCAATTTTCAGAAGTCTAGCTTAAGTGTCACTTTGTGATCCAAATTTCACCAAATTTGATTTGTGTGGTCTACTTGATATGCTTGACCTTGTGGTAGACTCAAATGTGCAAAACGTCTAGTTTTGTAGCAGATGTAAATAATCACGATTATTTACTCCTATTTTTATGCAAGTTTTTGCCACAATCTTTACACAAAATGGTTAAGCAGCTCAACTTAAGCTCCTTAGCCAAGTTTCATCAAGTTTGGATAATTCTTGTTCAAATGGTCAACAGTTTTGTGTCTACAGACTGACTTTGTAAGTTTGGCCACAATTTTCAATCCAATGATCCAAATCTTACCAAATTTGATATGTGGGCTTAATATAACATGCTAAAACTAGTGGTATGTTGGGTTGGTAAAAAAGGTTGAAAAATGGGATAAAAGTAAATAATCACGGTTATTTACTGTTGGCAAATTTTTGCATCTTTTTGGTCAATTGAGCATGTACACTTGTTTATCACATCAATATAAGCCTATGACTCAAGTTTCATTGAGTTTGAACAAACATTTTTCAATTTGCACTCAAGTTTTCTACAATCAGTACAAAATTCAAATTTTACCAAGTTTTTGGTTAGTTTGGTGATTCAAATTGTATGGGTCTTTACAAAAGATATTTGTACAGATGCATAGAGTCTCTAGTATCAACCTTGGTCACTTTTGAGCTGAAAGTAAATAATCACGATTATTTACTTTAGGCCTAAAATGAGCACTTTTTTCAACTTTTTCACTGGATAGTCCTTTCATGAGCTATTTTAGACCTCTGAGTCAAGTCAAAACTTAATTTGGCCTAAAATGTCAAGAAAAAGTAAATAATTTGAGCTTTTGCAAATTCTTGAAATTTTACTGCAAATGCGTCCTTAAGCTTACCCACTGGTTTATACAACTTTTAAAGCATGCTCTCTAACCGGATTCAATGGTGGACAGTCTTTTGGTGCAATTTATAGTTGTAGACCTGAAATTCTGCAACTTCACATAAACAACTCACAATTAATGCTTTTGAATAGAGCAATGTTCTGAGATTCCACCTCGGAAAGTACTTACCCTACTCCTAGGTTCTACTGCAATGGGGTTGTGGAAAGTGTCCACAAACATTTGTTTTCTTGTTGTTTATGGTTTTTTGAGCCTTGATCTTAATACTTGTCTCGTCCATCAATCATTCCCAAAATCCTAATCTAATCCTACAATCCTACAATCCTAAAAGGTACTTAACAAGTACATCCCACTTCCAAGCTAGGCACACAACAAAATACGACAATCTTAAGCTATGCAATTTTAAAAAGAAAGTTTTGACTCTAGGTGATCCTAGAGGAAGTTAAAGGATAACTTCACAAGACGCTCGTGTTTTTCTTTAGTTTAGGTCTCTTCCATCCCCGACAGCGGCGCCAAATGTGGGATGGGTGTCTAACCTCACTCCTATCTTATTGCAGACATAGTGAGAACCACGAATATAATTGTCAATCCATGGGATGAAGCTAACTCGACTAGTGCATAGAGGCTACAAGAGGTTATCAATCTCCTGAAAAACAACAAACAACTCGCATCTAACTGAAGCTACACTCTAATGACTGAAATCACCAAAAGCTAATCGTTCATCGGCAAACAAATCACATCCGTTACAGCATCAAATGACATCCAAACGTCACAAAACTTCTAGGACATGTTTATAAGACCTAAGCACACATGCTTATGGTCTCAAATCTCACTCTAGGTTAAGTGAAAAAATTGTGATTATTAATAGCAGCAGTGAGTTTTTGACCTAGTTGGTTTCAACCCAGAATGCATCTAAATGCTTAGCAATGATGCCCCAATATGCCACCTATACTTAGTTTATGATTTTTAAGCTTAACTTACTATTTATGATGAAATTAGGCTGCAGGTTGGTGATGCCAGAAGCTACGGATTACCATGAAATACTTACGTCAATGTGTAGAGCTCTTACCTATAGTTGTAATGCAACAGACTGCACTGCAATGTGACAACCGGGAAGGGAGTAGGAAGCGCAAGAAGGAGAGAAGTGAGTGCCATTAGCTCACGTTGTGTTTCTATTATCCAAAACTTATGAAAAAACTTCCAAAAATTAGCTTTTATACCTTAGCCAAGGTTTTTGTGGTCAAAACTAATACAAGTTGATACAATCTGGAAGCTTGTATCCCCGACTCATCAATTCCAATATTTATGTGGAAAGTAGGAGTTACATATTCCCGATTCATCAAAATAATAAGTGGTTTTACAACAAGAGCTCTGAAAAATGTTATCCAAGTTAGCTTGTTGCTAACAAAGTACATCTGGTGCAGCAAGTGCATGCACCTACCAGAAATCCAGAGAAAGGAAGAGGGCAACAAAGACAGGATTAGGATTACCATTGTTAGAACTGTGGAGAGGAAGGCCATGGCATGTACTACTATCCTCATCTAAGAAGACAGAACTTCAATACGTAAGGTAGAATAAGATTTCTTTACCGAGGGTGAGGCCACCACCTCCTGGGTCACCAAAGCCGATTCCACCGGTCCAAATCCTTCAATCGCCCGTACAACCACCACCACCATTGCAACCTCTCATTCCATCGCTACCTCCACCACCTGCTGGAAACCAAGCAGTGAGTGTCATCAATGTTGAAGCTAAAGGAAAGGTGAAGGTAGAAGAGAGCATCAAAAACAAGGACAAAGGAAAGGAAAAAGCAGAAGAAATAGATGCTATGGGAGTGAAGCGTTCTAGGTAGGAAGAGGCCTCTCAAAGGGAGGAAAAGATGAAAGGAAAAGGAGAGTCCAGCAAGCCTACGTCTAAGCGTCAGTGGAAGATCGACATTGTGGATTTTTCATTGGGAAAGTATGCTAAACCGTATGACCTAGTTCAAGATGTTTTTGATGCAAGGTCCAAAAGTAGCCTGGCCCCAATTACTCCATCTTGCACTAAGGATGAGGAGACAATGGACGAAGATGGTAAGTACTAGAAATTCAAGACCAAGGATAGTTGGGGCTATCTCTGGGAGGAATCTAGATGACACCCTACCTATCATGGATGCCCACATCAAGGGGCAACACATCTCAAATATCTACATAGATGGTGGTGCACAAACATGTATCATGAGTGAGAAAATGATGCACCATCTAGGCCTAGACGTAAGTAGGTCGGCATTCTGCCAAGCTAAAATAGCAAATAGCAACAAAGGAAAATGTGTAGGCATTGTGAATGAAGTCAAGGTGAAGGCTTTCAACACGTACGTGAAGGTAGACATTTTTGTCATGCCACACAAGGGGAGGGCTACCCTATCATTCTCGGAAGACCATGGCTCATGGCTATGGAGGCTAAGCAGGACTGGAGTACTGGAATGATCCAGATGAAGGATGCTAAGGGAAGTCCATGTTCTACAACATGAAGACTAGGAAGCAACACAACATGATCTTGGAAGCATCGGAAGATGAATTCACCAGTGACTCTTTGACCACCTCGAGAGAAGAGATGACAACAACTGAGGAGAGTGACAGTAGCATCGAAGTGATGGGAGGTATCCTCAAAAATCGTGAAGCACCACCAAAGAACCAAGAGGGACCATGAGTTTTACAACCCTTGGTGGATACAAGTAACTTACATCGGATGCTCTTTAGTGAGTTATCTAGCCAAGAGAGAGAAAAGTACATCTGAGGGATGGGAGACCTGTGACGCGGCGAGTCTCATATCTCTTTTTGATGCTGCTGATCATGAATGATCTAGTAGGCTAGGGGATGGGCAAATTATGTTAGGAGTTTTTTGGAAGAAGTGATTGTGCATATGTAGATACACATGCATGGTGCATTGAATAAAGAATTTCCCATTTTCCAGAGCCAGGTGGTTACGTGGGGCCCACATATGTACGAGTAGGACATTGTGTACATAGTACATCGATTTTCACTATCACCACTACCAGTGTGTTTTTCTATAATAATGAGGATTTGGTAGAGCATAAAACTTCTTGAGAAAGCTATCAACGGACTGACGCCATGAGGTAAGTAGGTGCGTCAGATGGCATCCAGTGGCATCAAGAAGTCGAATGGGGTCAATACTTGCATGTGGGTAAGCGAGGACACAACATGAATGTTTTCTTGTAATTATTATGCAAAAAGGTCATCATGAGAATTGTATTTGGGGGCACTTCACGTTCTCGGATGCATTATTGAAAAAAGTTGAGTGCCAGGTGTGCAGATGGATGTAGAAGGGGTGACAAAAATGCACTACGTGGCCATTTTTTAGCTTGTTCGGGGTTCATTTGAGGTCAATCAAGAGGCCAAAGGTGCCCAAGGGATAAAGTGAAGTGTGGACACTTAAAAACCAGAGAAAAATACCAGCAAAACGTGGAGAGAAGAGAAGGAACAACCCCAGCTCAGTTTTTTGCTGTTTTTAGAGCGTGTTTTGGCCATAAATTGCTCATTCGAGATCGGATTTGAGCACTTTTGATATTGTAGACTGGGGTTTTTGGCCGATGTAGCTGTCCATTTTGCCAAATTCCTCACTTTTTCCTGCTGCTTTGGCTGTGTAAGTTTCTTCTGTGAGCGAAGTCTCTGCTCCAATTTTTGATTATATCTTGCATATTTCATCCATATTGTGTGAGCTATTTGTCCCATTGGTGTTTACCCAAGCTCAATTGCATCTAAACATCAAAAATATTCCTCTTTTGAACTGATTTTGTATGTGTGTGTGTGTGTGTGTGTGTGTGTGTGTGTGTGTGTGATTGTCTGTGTTGAGTGGGCAAATGGATAGTCTCTCTCGTCTCACTCCATTAGTGTGTTCCCTGTCTCGGCCAGGTGAGTTGTGTAAGCCAAGTGGTGCCCCATAGTGTGTGTGTGTGTGTGTGTGTATTATCCCAAGAGTGTGTGTGGGGTGATTATAGAGGCATTGTGTGTGTTTTCATCCCGCTCACAACATGTACATCCTTTTATAGGGGTGTTTACGAGACCCAAAACAGAAAAAAATGAGAGCTCTCCTAGCTCGTTCAGTCCACTTGCAGCTTCATTTAGAATTCCTTTGCATTGCTACCATTTGGCACATTTCTTTTAGTAACTCTTGCATGGTGCACCTCTCTGTCCAATTTGGCCGATCGTTCTTCTTTTCACCCGCCCTCTTTGACCGACCTCAGGCTTTCCCTCCATTTTCCTTTCTACTGCCACTAGCGCGAGACCCCTCCCCTATCTGGGCATTAGCGACATCGCTATTGGGGGGAGGGGGGGGGGGGGGGGGGGCATCCTTTGCCTTCAAAATTTTTTGGCGCGTGTGAATTTGGCCCGAAGCGAGCGCGCCATGCGATGTCAGCACTTGCCGTCACCGCTCGCTGGCCAACACCGCGCTGCCACTAGACCCGCACACGCAATGCCTGACTAGAGCGCCATAGCCTCAGTGCACAAAGCTCACCTCACGCTTGTACATCTACACTAGGGTGCCCACTACATCCTTTATACCCCATCATCTCACCCGCTTCCATTGCATGTGGGGTAATACAACACGCCATGTGGCACCCACTGATGAACATGGCCCCCAAGTAATGGGACACTTTTATGTCCTGGGACATTTTTATGTCCTGTTAAGTGACCATTTTCCTTGAATTATGTCAAGAGTTTCAAAATGAATTTTGAGGTGCTATCTATCTAGAAAGTTGTCTCATGAGCTGAAAAAACTCGACATTTTTTTGGAATATCAATTCCATCTTTAACCTTGTCCTTGCACAACATTTCACAACCTAAACTGTGTGAAAAAATGGGTCCTGTTTTTGGCTTTTTTCAACTTTTTGCAACTATACCACTCTAGAATTCATGTTTGTGAGGTCTATAATTCTAGAGAACTGTCTTTAGTAGTCCTCAACATGTACTGATGCTTCTAGGGAGAAATAAATGTTAAAGTTGTAAGTTATGACCAAATTACAAAAATTGCCAAATCCTGTTTTTTAGCCAATTTTAGCTCTTCTATGATTTTTTTGGTGGCTTTCATGATATCCAAATGCAGTTTTGATTTTCTATGTCGCATATTGTAACATACAGCTAGTATTCCTTGAGTTTTGGGCTACCTAATACCCTATTTTGCATACTAGACAACGATGGTTGATTTTTTCAATTATAGAAGAAAACGAAACATTCTAGTATATCAAGTATAGCTTTTTCAATATTGTTAGTATCTTGTGACAACTACATGCATTTTGTAGGTAGTAACCATATGTAGTCATAAGGATCAAATTTGGCTAGATATTGAATAGTTTCTATGGGATTCTACAACTCATAATGTTGAACCCAGTTTTTTCATGTTTGCTGTATTTAGCACTTCATCTTTGTCCCCAAGAGTCCCCTTGGTAAGAGATGTAATATTCTTTTGACATGCTTCATGGCTCCTTATGAGCCTAAAGAACAATAGGGAACTAAGAAAACATGCATATATTATTTGTATTGAGCGTCGTTATAGAAACATTGATGATAGGTTTGCAGAATGGTAAAAATTCAACTTTTTTGTACCTATTTCTTTTGGCAAAACAAAAAATAGTGAGTGAGAAGCAATCATATGTTCTGATCACCAACCCATTGAATTTAACTAGGGAATGTATCTCAAGTCCTACAAAAATCCCTAATCTTATTTTTATGCAACAAAACGTAAGAAATGACTGTTTTGATGAAAATGTACTCGTCCATCAACTTTGGAGGCTTGGTGTGACCAAAAGATGAGAAATTTTACAAGTTTCTTATTTTTTACATGTGTAGTAAGCCTTGAACTATAACCTCATGGAAGGATTTTACAAAATGAGTTGATCTACTATGGTTTTGGAGGTTTTTTTCAAAACCCTGAAAGGACACTTTTATGTCCTGTTAGGTTACCAACCTAGTGTTAAAAAACGTTCCAAAAAGTATATATAATACCTTTTCTTTTTATCCCTTCTTCCCCTGGTTCCCGTATCCTGCTCCAATGTTGGATCGCCAAGCCACAAAGCCCGGCCTAAACTTCATTATGTCAACTCCGAACTCATCCAATCTTGTTGCACTTCAAACTCCTCAAGACCCCGACCTGAGGCCGCAAAAAACATGAATATTCATTTGTAGCCAACTCCGGGCAAATTCACCCAACCTTTTTGACTGTTGTAAATTTTTTCTTTGGGCTCCGTTTGATAAGCAATCAACTCTTGTTAGCTCCATACATCACATAGAACCTTCTCAAACTCTGTTGTGGTTTAAAAACTTATAGATGGCATGACCAACCTAGCCCTCGACAAAACTTCAACTGGCCATAAACTCCAATCCATAGCTCTGTTCTACAATCTGGAAAGATAGGTAGGCTCCATAAATTGAGCACTACGTGCCTATACACTCCCATTCACTTGGGCCACCTATCGCTAGCTGCCCTGTCCGGCAAGAATCTACAACACAGTGAACCTTCAAACCTCAATATCTTGGGTTGCGTAGCTTGGTTTGATGAGCCATTTGGACTTGCTCCTTCAGCGCTTCAAGCTCTACATACCTAGACCCAAAGACTACACCTCACACCTCCTTCATATTCTCCCCAAATTAGTCCCTCTTGGAGCCTCTCTTGGCCTATACACCGCATTAGCCATACATCTCCGCTGCCACCTGTTTGTCCATGATCTTTACAGATGCTCCAACCCTTTGCCATGCTTCTGCTAGCCTGCACATACTTTCCATGCCATCTTCTATGGTTGACACACTTTGGTTGTACCATCATTGCCCACCCCCTAGTTGAGCATTTATGCTCAACCAAAAAAGAGCTTTATTCCATTTCTAACTGCAAAACCTTCAACACACTATAAGAAAACCAAAACCATATTTACATAATTTTATTATGCCTACTGTCAAACCTTCAAGTGGGTTGCCCCACCCCCTTCATTGCCTACAATTTTTTTAAACCTTTTCCAATTCAAAATGGAAAAAAAGAGAAAAAATAAACAAAAATATGTGTTTGTCTTGTCCCTTCCAAAAATCTTCCATGTGGTCCCCTCTTGACTCCATGTGCAAGCCTTGTGTTCACAAATGAATTATGCTTAAATTTAATAATATTTTGTTTTGACTCCAACTCCATAATGCATAAGATTCTTATCCCTTTCACCATTGATTCTTATTCTTCACAGGTAGTGACCGTCAGGTAGAATTAGTATCCATTAAATTTTTTTTTTTCATAGGGTTTGTTCTACCTCTCCTTATTTTTGAGATCCAAATATTTCAAAATCATAGCTATGTACAAAATAAATACATATATTTTTGTGACTTTAATGCATCAAGTCCCTCGTCCTCCGCAAAGCCTTGAAGCCTTGCCATCAAGTGCATACCAAGAGAGAGATGATCTAAAATTTGAAAAGCGGCCCTCAGCTCTAAAGTCTCAAACTCTCCAATATGGTGTTTTGACCAATAAAACAAAGATAAATAAAGTTAAAGAAAGTAAACCTTTCTTTGATAGTAGCTTCATCAGCAAGTGGACAAGTGAAAGATAAATCTGTCTATGATCTATCACCGAGAAGAGAATCCTCCTCTTTATCAATTTCAGATTGCAAAGATCTCTCAGCCATGGCATCAACATCCAAGTATCCCATTCCTTTCACTTATGATGCATTTCTTCAAAAAGAAAAAGAGCTTAAACAAATATCTCTTTATCAAGTTCAGATTGCAAAGATCTCTCAGCCATGGCATCAACATCCAAGTATCACATTGCTTTCACTTATGATTTTTCTTCAAAAAGAAAAAGATCTTAAACAAAGAGAAGAACTCCTTGCAAAATAAGAAGCGATGATTAAAAGGGAAGCTGATCTCAAGGTTAGAGAGCATAGTCTTCACTCTCTATAACGGGGTGAAGTAAGAGAAAAACTACAAACAATAGGAAACCATCTCTTAACCTCAACAAAAATGACTTCACCAACGATAGGTACACTTGCACCAATAGAATAGCAATCACCAAAAGGTAACCCTTTTACCTCTAAAGAAATCCAAAAGCTCAAAGAATTGCTATCTTCATTTAAAAAGCCAAAAGAGCAGCCGACCAAAGATGTGTAGAGCCTCAATGAACTAACACTGTCCAAGTAACTGCCTAATGAAGATTCTAAAGAGTTACAAAGGGCCAACTCCAAAGAGTAACAAGTGACCAATAAATTCCAAATGGAAACAAAGATATCCTTCCATAGAAGATAGATATCATAGTATTTGGCAGAACTCCTCTAACAAGAGAATCACATCCAACTTTAACAGGAGAATCATATCCAAGATCTTCACCCAATAAAAGTAAAGATTCTCAAGTTAAAGATCATGTCTCTATTTTACTAAAAGAAAACAGTGAAAAAGAGAGATAGGATATCCTAGGATCTCAGACAATCAGGATTGATGGTATTCCTATAGAAGATACATGACTTCTTACCATTAGGAAGGGATTGGGGTCTAAGGGGGGCTCTTTATTGGTCATGGGATTAAAAAAGAGTTTATGGAAGGGGCAAATGGGTGGATGCCATGTGGACTGAAATGGTGGGTATGGTAGGGCCTAAAAGTAAGTGGTCAAACATGTACTCTTTTATAAAATATAAAGAGAAAACCTCTTATAAATTCAAAAAATTGAACTTTTCTCTTAATAGTTGAGTAAAAACCAATCCTTTCTCTCTCTAGTGGCTGTCATTTTCTCCCCCCTCACTCTCCTAAAAGAGGGTCCCTCCAAAAACGTGCTGCTCATTCTTTCCCTCTCTCTCTACTGTACCATCTCTCACTTCTCTTCACTTCACTCAAACATGGGTTATTTGGGGGATTTGCATGGGCATTTTAGCTGCATTTGCATGCATATAACTGCAATAGTATGCATGTTTGTCCTAATTTGATGATGATTGCATAAATGCATGTTGGCATGATTTACATATGTGCATTAAGTGATTTCATGATGTTCTCCTTGCATGCTACTTGTAGAATTTGCTTGTTGATAGGATGGAGAAGATTGATTACTTTGTGGTTTGCTCTAATGGTAACTCCCTTTCCATTCCTCCTTGATTGTGCAATTGGAACAATGAGTTGTCCGCCTTTAGGTGATAGCTTAAGCTGATTGGTATCCCAATCTGGTACTGCCTTGTACGTCCGCATCCAGGAGACTCCCAAAATCATTGTCTCATTCATGTGTTCATTTAGTAACCATACAAACTGATGAGGACATGAACATCCATGTACTATCACATTTAAGTTAAATACTCCCAATGTTGGTGTTGGATTCTTGTTGCATCCTTTGATAGTCACTATTCCTTCTGTCAAAGACTGACTTGTTGCTTTCTTGTGCATGGAATAGCTGACTGCATTTACTCGAGCTTCTGTACCAACCAATGTATTTATGCTATGATTGTTCAGTTGTACTTTGATGCGAAGGTCCATTCCATCTTACCATTCATTATCTATTGACACTGCATCTTTCTACAATTCCCATTGTCAGTCATCTATTTCCAAAGTGTTGATGGGAATAGCTATTTGTTGATTCTTGAGAGCAGCTTTCCTTTTGAGTACTCAAAGCCGAAATTCTTCCTGGGCTTCATCAATAACCTACTGTCGTTTTATCTTTCTTTGCTTAGCTGCATGTAGCAATTCATTGGTTAGTGGAAAATTGTACTTCTTTAAATGACGTCCACTTATCCAATTAGCCATTGGTTCACCATCTAGGGTGGACAACATAACTGCTCCACTTGGAGATACATCTTCAATGATAAACGGTCCGTTTTCCTTTTTCTTAAACTTGTAAATATGTTGTTCAAGGGAATAGACTAAAACTAAGTCCCCTTTTTTGAAGATTTTTGTAATTAGATGGGAATCAAAAAACTGTTTTTGTTTCCTCTTTTGTGCATAGATGTGCACTACAGCAGTTAGCCTTCGCTCATCTAGCTTTTCTAAAATCTTCAAGTCCCTCTGACAATTCATGTCCAGTCCACTCAAGATCCTTAGCTACCCTTAGTGTCGGCAATAGAAATTCTATTGGCAATATGGCATCCAGACCATAAACAAGGTTAAAGGGTGTAGCATTTAAAGTTGTTTTGAATGAAACTCGATAAGCCCATAGAGTTGCATGGAGATTCATTTCCCAATCTGTCCTTCCTGAACTAACCACTTTAGTCAATACCGAGCTAAGAATTTATTCGTAAGCTCAGCTTGTCCATTTGCTTGTGGTGATAGGGAGCTAATTTTTTATGGATGACCATAAATGCATTAAGCAGGTACTCGATTACCTCATTGAGGAAATGAGTTCCCCTATCACTGACTATTTCTATTGGTAGTCCATATCTTGTGAACACATACTCATATAAGAATGTAGCTGTGGTTCTAGCATCATTCTTTTGAGTTGCTTTAGCCTTGACCCATTAGCCTTGACCCACTTCGTCAAATAGTCCGTAGCTACAATGATATATTGAACTTGGGTTCTATAAGCAAGTGGTTGTATCGGCCCAACAAAATCTATACCCCATTTTGCAAAGCTCTAGCCCCCATCATTGGTCTTAAGGTCATGCTATCTACACGGATTGGCATTTTTGCTCATTGACAAGCATCACACCTTTGAACATATTCTTTGTTATCTGCAAAAAGTGGCTGCCACCATATGCCTACCATTAAGATTGCTCTTGCGGTGGTCTCACTAGAGAAGTGACCTCCAGCTAATCCAGTGTGTTCTTGTTCTATAATGGGAATATATTCATCTTCATTTGCACAAAGACGCAGGTGTTGATCTTTACTTCTCTGATACAATTGGTTTCCAATAAGAGCATAATCTCTTGCTTCAGTTTCAATTGCTCTTTGATGGCATTTACTCATATCCTCAGGAAATGTTTGGCTTGATAAGTAAGTAACTAAATAGTTACTCCACTTAGGAACACGCTGTCGTGCTGTGACACGTACATAGTGGGAACGCTTGCTACAAGACCTATCTTGTAACTTTTTAGATACATAATTATATTTCCTATAATGTACATATGCATATGTAAGTATAAAAATAAGCTTTCTATCTCATCTTATTATTTATCTCAAGGGTAATGTATTCTTACTTTACCATCAAAAAAAAAAACTATGGGAAAAGTGTCAATAGCTCCACCTCTTTAACTTGGGGCAAAAAGCATTGATTCTTTATTTCTACTATTTCATTATCATCTCACACCCTAGCTAGATCCTATATCTAGGGTAAACGCCAATATATATATATTCTATGTATTTTTTATACTTTTCTTATATTTCTTTTTAAATAGCTACTAGGAGAGAATCAAATCCTAGTGGGACACTAGGTGGCATGATTTCAAAGATACACTTATTTTAATGCATTATTGCAAGCATGGTTACAAAACTTTGTCAAGGAGAAATGTCATGCTTTCATATGGCATGAGGTGTCCTTGGGAATTAAATGAAAGTCAAGGCTAAGGAGACCACATGAAGACTTTTGCTGCCATAAATGGACCCTATTTTGATGAATTTTTTACACAAGGTTCCAATCCGAATTGGAGAATGATTTTAAAATGAAAATCGTAGCTAATGAGCTGAAGTTTCTGCCCATATTTTTATTTTTTTATTTGAAGCTACGGTTGAGGAGATATGATCAAAATACTGGACCCCAGTCTACCCACATCATGCAGGGACAGCTCATTTCCAACTTTTCCAATTCCTGTTCACACTGGCTCCTCTCTTCTTGTGTAAACCCTTGGGGGTTCCCTTCACCTATAAAAGGGGACTTCTTCTTCCTTGGTAAGGACTCAACCATTCAAGCCATTGATGAGAGGAATTCTCGAGGGAGTGAGTAGTAATGCCTAATTGTACTTAGCCATTAACATAAGCCCAAGCCTACACTTTCTCCTAGAGGGAGACTAGCCATTCTTGCAACAAGCTAACCTTGGAAGATCAACTCTAATCAAAGAAGGTCTTGCACTTGGTGTATCAATCAAAGTGGAATTATCCACTCTTCTTCTCTCTCCCATCAATAATGGTGCCGAAGGGTTTCAAGTAAGATGTGTTCTACATTGATGTTTTCTTGATTTCTTGTTGTTTTCATTTTCATCTCTAATCCAACATATATATATGTATCTAATCTCATCTCCTTAACCAAACCTATCTCTCTCATTCTTAGTAATTCATCCTCTCTAGGTTCTCTTTGCTACAGGTACATCTCTCCCCGCAGTATCCTTATTGCCTACGGGCAAGAATAGGGCTTGGGAGGGAAACTTCTCATCTCTTCACACTTCTCTCATATCTACATTTCTCACATACTATCCTAGATGAATAACCCACATGATGATCATTTCTATCGCTTTCACTCTGTACGATCTATTAGAATTAACGTATGGATTAGCCGTAAAATACACTTTCAACAACGTATAGTGTTTCTCTTCGGCCCTGAAAGGCTCAATGAAATACTTCTATCACCGGATCCCATCATACTACCTCTCATAGACTATAATTTTTCTTTTGATGTAAGCGTAGTTATCTTGCTATGAACCAAGAGGATTTGTACACACAATTAATCCCAATCACTAGACAAAATATATATATTATGGTAAGCACAAAACTACAATTCCAAAGAACAATTCGTAGCCTATTTGGTCAGCCAAGATTGAATGCCATTAACTCATCCATTAACCCTTTCATATTACCCATGATACGATATGACCATAGCCTTGATGTTTTCATCTTCGTATTGTTTTGACATTCTCTTTTGCGTTCTTTCTTTGTGTGTGTGTGAGTGCAAGAGAGAAAGGGTGAGTCTTCTTTGATTGCACTTCTTTCCAAACCTTAGTCTTCATGGCATCTATGGTAACTCCTTCATATAGTTTTTGTTGAGTTCTCTCACAAACTCTCACAGCCATAAGCCCGGTGCTTTCCTGGCAAGACCGCAAATTTCTCGACAACGCGACATTTGGAACAATGTTACATGAGGTATGGGTGTTTTTTTTTGAGAGTGAGGACAATTTTTCACAAAAGAATGAACATCACTCCTCATAGTTGGCCAAAATACTCCAAGTCTCAAGATCCACCGCATAGTTTGGTCTTCCGCAAAGTGAATTCCTTCTATGGTAATATGTGCTTGACTTAGCTATTGGGTTTTCTCCTTAGGATTAATGCATAAGAGCAATATTCCATCTTGATTTATTTTATACAACCTTCCAACTAGTAGCTGATACATAGCCGATTTCTCAATTAATCCGATTGTAATAGCAACTCGTATTTGCGAATCCACTTGAGCTGTGCTCATCAATGATACCATGTTTTCCAACCATCAAGGTATCATGTCTACGGAGAATGGATATGCATCTGGTAGATCATCCGCTACTCCTTTAGATGGTTCTCCTGAAACAATCCTTAACACTAGGTTGGTAACCTAACAGGACATAAAAGTGTCCTTTCAAGGTTTTGAAAAAAAACCTCCAAAACCATAGTAGATCCACTCATTTTGTAAAATCCTTTCATGAGGTTATAGTTCAAGGCCTACTTCACATGGAAAAAATAAGAAACTTGTAAAATTTCTCATCTTTTGGTCACACCAAGCCTCCAAAGTTGATGGACCAGTACATTTTCATCAAAACAATCATTTCTTACGTTTTGTTGCATAAAAATAAGATTAGGTATTTTTGTAGGACTTGAGATAAATTCCCTAGTTAACTTCAATGGGTTAGTGATCAGAACATATGATTGCTTCTCACTCACTATTTTTTGTTTTGCCAAAAGAAATAGGTACTAAAAAGTTGAATTTTTACCATTCTGCAAACCTATCATCAAAGTTTCTATAGCAACGCTCAATACAAATAATATATGCATGCTTTCTTAGTTCCCTATTGTCCTTTAGGTTCATAAGGATCCATGGAGCATGTCAAAAGAATAATACATCTCTTACCAAGGGGAATCTTGGGGACAAAGATGAAGTGCTAAATACAGCAAACATGAAAAAACTGGGTTCAACATTATGAGTTGTAGAATCCCATAGAAAGTATTCAATATCTAGCCAAATTTGATCCTTATGACTACATATGGTTACTACCTACAAAATGCATGTAGTTGTCACAAGATACTAACAATATTGAAAAAGCTATACTTGATATACTAGAATGTTTCGTTTTCTTCTATAATTGAAAAAATCAACCATCGTTGTCTAGTATGCAAAATAGGGTATTAGGTAGCCCAAAACTCAAGGAATACTAGCTGTATGTTACAATATGCGACATAGAAAATCAAAACTGCATTTGGATATCATGAAAGCCACCAAAAAAATCATAGAAGAGCTAAAATTGGCTAAAAAACAGGATTTGGCAATTTTTGTAATTTGGTCATAACTTACAACTTTAACATTTATTTCTCCCTAGAAGCATCAGTACATGTTGAGGACTACTAAAGACAGTTCTCTAGAATTATAGACCTCACAAACATGAATTCTAGAGTGGTATAGTTGCAAAAAGTTGAAAAAAGCCAAAAACAGGACCCGTTTTTTCACACAGTTTAGGTTGTGAAATGTTGTGCAAGGACAAGGTTAAAGATGGAATTGATATTCCAAAAAAATGTCAAGTTTTTTTCAACTCATGAGACAAATTTCTAGACAGATAGCACCTCAAAATCCATTTTGAACCTCTTGACATAATTCAAGGAAAATGGTCACTTAACAGGACATAAAAGTGTCCCATTACCAACCTAGTGTTAACAAATGTTCTTCTCTTTGATGAGTAGTGCCCTTTTTTACAACTACAGTGAAATCAAATTCCAAAAGAATGATGAACCATCTCACTATTCTTCCTGTGTTGCATGGTTTGTTGACCAAGTACAATAAGGCTTGGTAGTTCACAAAGAACACAGATTTGTTAGCTAATAGGTAATGTCTATACTTTTTTACGATATAGATCATTCCTAGTCCTTCGCTCTCGGTGGTGGTATAGTTCTTTTCTGCCATTTTTCAATTGTTGGCTAGCATAAGAAATAGGAAAATCAACTTTCCCGTCTCCTGGTTGAGCTAGTATACACCCAATGGCAAAATTGGAACCATCTACATGTATGTGGAATATCTTATTCCAATGTGGTGCTTTCAATATTGGAGCAAAAGTGAGAGCTTGCTTAAGCTTCATGAAGGATTCTTCACACTCATCTATCCATTCAAAGTGTGTAATAAAGCTATACATGGGTTTTGCAATTATAGCGTACATGTAAATGAACCGTCTGTAATATCCAGAATGTCCCATGAAATCTTGAACCTCCTTGACTATTGTTGGTCGAAGCAAATCAGCAATAACATGAATTTTGTCCATATCAATATAGCTATGACATTTTTAGACACTATATGTCCAAGAATTTTTCCTTGTCTACCCATGAAGTTGCACTTCTCAGGATTTAAGCAAATCCTATAAATTCTACATTTTTTGAATACCTTTTTGAGGTGTTCAAAATTATCAGCCCGGATTGATGAATGTACACATAGATCATCCATATATACTTACAAGAAATTCCTAAGATATTGTTTAAAAGGATGGCTCCTCAATCTTTGAAAGGTGGCAGGAGCATTAGTTAACCCAAAAGGCAGAATCCGATAGGCAAAAATATCCCATTCTGTCACAAAGATAGTTTTATGATGGTCTTTGGGATCAACCAAAAGTTCATTGTATCCCAAAAAGCCATCTAAAAAGTTTTAATCTTCTTTTCTTGCAACTCACTCTAAAACATGCTCAGTGATTGGAAGAGAAAAGTTGTCTCTAATGCTAGCTGCATTCACTTTCTTGAGGTTAACGCACACTCGTAATTTTCCATTTTTCTTGGATACTACCACTATTGGAGACACCCAATCTGTGTGTTCAATTTCATAAATGAATTTGCCTCCTTTATCTTTTCAATCTCTTCTTTGATCTTCTTGAAAAATGTTTCATTATATGTGTATGGCCTTTGTCTACTTGGTTTTGCATCATCTCTCATGGGTATGGTATGTTGACAGATTTCTGGATCAACACCCTTGAGATTCTTATAAGACCAAGCAAAGATATCTCGATATTCCTTTAGTAAGCTCAATAAAAGCTCTTCTTCTTGTTCTCTAAGGTCATTTGCAATGTAGGCTGATCTAGGCTCTTCTCCTGGTTTAGCCAGATCTATCTTTTTTGCATTTTCAGGTCCTTCGTAGGACTCACCCTGTTTTCGTAGTTCTCTGACAGGTTGTTTGACTATGATATTTCGATCTTGGAGAGTATATTTTCTTGATGTAATGAGATGTAACACTCATTACATCTTTACCATCCTCTTCAGTGGTTTCCATTTCAGTTGTATATATCTCCTTTAGAGCTTTTTTCAACTCTTGATATTTCTTTTTTTGTTCAACTCGTGTTATGATTGAATCCTTGTCCTAGTTTTTAGGTTTTGCTTGAGTTTCCTTTCTTGTTTTTCTCATTGTTTTCAATATTTGTGGATTTTTGTTTGAAGGATACCTACCAGTGCTTTTTTCCTTGCCATAATCATGTGCATCTATCTGCATAAGGAACTGTGTTCTACTGGAGACTGATGGCATAGGTCTAGGTTTCAAATTTCTAGTGTCTCTTTTTTGTCTATACCATTTCTATCTTCTCGATTTCTGGTTAGGAAAGTCAAAAAACTTTTCCTCCCCTCCTTTCATGAGTAGCTTAGCTCTCACATGTTCTTTTTCCAACCCTGAATCATTTGAGGTAGGTGAGTGTTCTTCTAACTCAGCTGTTGCATCATAGTAGAGGTCTGAAAAGACTTGTTGAGCTTTCATCAAGTCCTTGGTTTTTGGAATTTCGTCTTCAATGTGAAGGGTTGAGATCATTTATATGGGAATTATGTCGTAGCCGTCCTCATTGCAAAATTGAGTAGGCATAGACGTGTTTACACATACATCCATTGTTGCTAAAATTTGAGTCCACTCAAATGGCTTGAAAAAATGCTCTGGAAAGGGTTCAGGTACATAGGCTTCATCTGTGCAATCCCTTTCTAAGATACATTCTTCTCGTTTTAAGATCCCATTTTTTGAAGCTCCGCACATCCAAACAGGAATTTCTCTGTTCAACCAAGATGGAAGGTTAGTTTCAGCCAAAGAGACTGAATTGAATTCTTGTATGGGCATTTTCATGACATCTCTATAAGTGTGATCTTTTAGATTAACCCTTGTTATTGATCCCACTTGCTTCAAGTACATATAATTGTTTCCCCAATCTTGGATGAAATGTACTTGTCGCATGAAAGGTCTTCCCAATATGATTTCATAATTGTTTCTTCCCAAAGTCTACTATGGCAAAAGTGTGTTGATATTCAATCCCATAGGAATTAACTATCACTTTTTCAAGCAGCCATAAGGGTCTTTCAATGTGTCCAATGTGTCCATCAGAGCCAATTGCAATTTCATTTGAGTTTGCCTATAATGGCAGGTTGTCCCCAGGATTCCTATACTGATTTCGTGGCTATGGCTATGCATGTCCCACTATCCAGTATTGCCATGGTTTCTATGTCATTATATTTCACTGGAAGGGTTGTGTTTCCTTCTTCTCCTTCTAGTATTCTCCGAGTTTTTTCATTGGAACAGATCAAATCTCCTTGGTATCTAATTCGTGTTTCAATTTCCCAAAATTTTTGCGATTAGCCCCGTTATTCCACCTTCTCAAGAGTTTTGGGTGACTTTGATTAAGTCTAACTGTACCAGAAGACATTCTGCATACGGCTACCTCATACAACTGCACTTTAAATCCAACGAAGCTTGCCTACTTTGATAAATTTATAAGCTGTAAATATGGCATGATTTTCAATAGTTCTCCTAAAGTAAGAGTGCATTGGATGGGTGTAGACATGATTGAATAGAATATTTTCTACTTCTAGGGTCCGTTCCACTCTTTTTACTTGAGTGTTTTTACACACTATGGATTCATCTTCAATATCTCCCAAGTAAGAGAGTAGTGTTTCAAGGTCAATGGTTTAGACATTCCTAAATCTTCAGATCCCCAATCCCCATACAAGGATTGTACATCCATGTCCGTATCAGGAGGTTGGTTTTCTAACCAAACTTCCTCTATAGGAGATGACTTTAGAGTTAGGCTCCCATCATTGATCTCTTTAACTCTTTCCCATAAGTGTCCTGGCCAGTCTTCTTCTAGGAATGGAATTCTGTCCAAGGCATCTTCATTGACCGGCGCTATAAGTTCTGGCTCTTTTGTTTCAAGGTGGGGTTCTACCACCACTTTGGATTTTTCTTTATTGGCTCTTACCACAAGATCCTCCGGTTTTGCCATACTCTCGAGCTTTGGGTTTTTGTTTTTTCAGCATCTCTTGTGTGATTCTTACCAAATTTTGATAAGCTTCAAGTTTAGCTACTTCCATGTCTGGAGAAGGATAGTTTTTCCATTTGTTTTCCATGTTTTTTCCTGCTTTAAGTTCCGCTTCGTAAGCTTCCAAGGATGCATTAATTGGCTCAAACATTTTGTCCACCAAAATTGATCCTCCAGATTTCACGATGGTTTCCTTGATTTTGCTTCCAATTTCTTTTACCTTTTCTTGGAATAGCTTCTTTGCTTTCTCCTCGATTTCAGCCCTTTGTTTCTATTTTCTCATCTCATACCTTTATTTTCTGCTTCTCTTGGCCTTTTGAGAGGAAATTTTTGTATTTTTTGAATCATCAAAGGAGTTATGTTTCTTTTGCTTAGCCTGGGCTCTGGTGATAACCTTGATTGGAACAATCAGTTCACTCTTAGAAGAGCTCCTAGGTATCACTTGGACTACGGGAAGTGTCCTCCCTTTTTGCAACATTGTATGCAATAAGCTTCAACTGGCTTGAGGTTCTTGTCAGGCTCTGGGCATTCATTTTTCCAATGATCATCTGCACCACAATTATGACAGTTTCTAGTTCATGGCTTAATCATGGGTCTTACCATTGGAGGTATAACACCTTGATTAGCTACATAATACATTAGTGCAAGCTCTGGTGTAGTATAAGTCACATGTTCTTCCATTGGTGGTGGATGTGAATTATACCACTCTCCTTCTACCATTACTGTAGATAGACTAGGCTCAACATAGGGTGTAACATGCACTAGTGCTTGTTCATCTATGACTCCCTCTGGATGCACGTACTTTACAGGCACTGCATTATGTCTTGGATATGGAGGTTGTTGACCCAACACGGGTTGAGGTCTTTCCATACCAATCGGTGGTCTTTGAGCTGGGGCAATATTAGGCTGATAATTGTACATGGGTTGTCCTTGTGGCCTCATAGGCACAAATTGAACATTCCCATCATACTTTGGTCAGTAATAGCACTCATTGGTCTCATGGTTGGTCCATTTACCCTCGATTGCATACCATTTCTACGGCCTAATTGGTTGTCCCTATTGAGGTATCCCTTGTCTTGATCCCCTCATAGGTGCTTTTTGCATGTTATTCATCATGTCATTCATCCTTTTGAGCACACCTTCTATGGTTGAAATCATTGCTGCAGCAGTCGTCCCCACTTACGTCGGTTTGGTGGATGTTGTTTTCTCGCTTTGGTTATCCTTAGGAACATATTATTCATTGAAAACATCACAATTGTCTCCTAAGTCAATAGCATCTGACACACGCTCTTCTAAGGTTGTATGCTTCTTGCTATACAATATAGCATGAAGTTATTTGTTTAGCAGTCCCTCTAGAAACAATGATACGAGTCTTTCTTCTGCAAGTATCTCTAACTCTGGGCATCTTGCAATGTATTGTTTCATTCGAGTTGCACAATCCCTAATAGACTCACCTTGTTTCTATTTAAAGCTATAAATTTGAGCTACCGTATTGTGTTTGATCCCTGTTTTGGAACAAGTAGCTACAAATCCTTGAGCTAATGTACTCAAGTCCATGATTGACCTTGGTGGAATGTTTTGGAACCATGTAAATGCTTTTCCTTCTAATGTCATTCCAAACCCCTTGAATTGAGTATGGAAATTGAATATGCGTTCAGCTCTTAGCACTTGCTTAAAGCTTGCTAAGTGGTCATATGGATCCCCACATCCAATGTATTTTTTGACCCATTTCTAAAAATCAGATGATTTGAGACATCTATTTGGTTCAACTCCCGGTCTCTTGGCAGTTGGTCCTGTTCCGAGTTCTTCAAACTAGTCTATTGGAAATAGTGACTCATGTAGCCCTGGACTCGCTTTAGTGTCACTCAGTTTTCTTTGTGATGAGGTGGTTAGGTTTTCAATCCTCAAGTCGAAACTTACATAGCAATGTCTCTATGTAACTTTTTTTGACACAAGCCAATACCACCATCACACTGCTTAAATTGTATGCCCAAGTCATGATACAACAGCCCCAAATCTTTCATCTTGGAAGTAGCATTCACATCAGCCTTAAATTCAGCACTATGTGTCTCATTGGGACTAGTGATCAACAAATCATCCACATAAAGAACAACAATGAGAAGAACATTGCCCTCACACTTGAAATACAATGTGATTTCTCTTGGATTGTCACAAAAAGACTCGTTTGACCAAATGAGTGTCAACTTTCTCATACCAAGCACGAGAAGATTGCTATGGTATTACTACTCTCGACCTCAAGAGTAATCATCTTCCTTGTAAGGGTCTTCACAAAGATCCATATTTTTGAAGCCTCTCTCTCTCTCTCTCTCTCTCTCTCTCTCTCTCTCTCTCATGTTTCTTAGTCTCAAGCACTAGTGCCCACCAGTCTCATGTGTGTGTGTGTGTGTGTGTGTGTGTGTGTGTGTGTGTGTGTGTGTGTGTGTGTGTGCATGCGTGCGCGTGCGCGTGTGCACGCATGCAAGAGACTGAGAGAAAGCCCCAGAATCTCTCTCCATTCCCATCTCCGCCGACTTTGACCTTTGGTACATTGCCATCCCGGACCTTGTTTGATGAGCGTCGACTCCTACTGACTTCATATGCTACATACCACACTTTGAAACCTATTTGGTGCTAGAAAACTAACAGATGGCACGTCTACCAAAGTAGTCCAGTAGGCACATAACTAACCCCCTTGAAATCTTCAACTGGCCATATCTTTCATATCTAAACTCGATTGGAAATCTAAAAGGACCAACATGCTCCACAAAACAAACACTTCATGTCTATCCATTCATACCAACTTTGACCATTTGTCCTCCCCTGCCTTGTCCATTTTGAATCTGCAAACCACTCCAACTTTGAACAACCATTTCAATTCAAAGCTCCGTTTGAGGATCCGTCTAGCATCTCAAGCTCCACATCCTTAAGCAAAAATCTAGCACTTTGGACACCTTTACCTGCCATCCCACCTGGACCATTTCAGAGCCCTTTTGATCTATAAAACCACATTAAGCATAATTTCCATTGTCGCTTGCCTGCCCAGGTCCTTCACGCCTTCTTTAGTATACCTCCTTGTACTTGTACACATACATATTCATGCATGTGACCTCTGCTATGGTTGGCACGTTTTGGTTGCACCATCACTGCCCAACGCCCTTGTTCAACATTCATGTTCAACACAAAAAACTGCTTAATTAGCTTAGAAACTATAAAATCTAGCAAACATTGTGAGCAAGCCAAGAATGATATACATCTTATTCTTAGTTTCTATTGCCAAACCTAAACTAGGTTTCCCCACCCCTTGCATAGTCTATCCTCTTGGATGAAATACCTAGATTTTCTATGTTCAATCCATTTGCATCACCCTCCAATAGTGATTTATACAAATACGTAACTATCCATACACACAATAGGCCCAAAGTACCTTTGCACACTTCTTTGAGCATCAGCCTATCTCCTTGTACATTTGGATCTACTAGCACATCATCTCATCCAACAAACCTGTCTGACCCACAGCATATACGTAACTATCCATACACACAATAGGCCCAAAGTACCTTTGCACACTTCTTTGAGCATCAGCCTATCTCCTTGTACATTTGGATCTACTAGCACATCATCTCATCCAACAAACCTGTCTGACCCACTCTCCCAACCATGTAAAGTGGAGCTCCTCTCAAGAGAACCACATTCTGGCAGATAACATACTGCACTGCTACACTTGCAAGCATGTCTTTCATGAGATTCATACCTCTTTTGAAAGCTTGGACATAACTTGGGAATCTTCTTCAATTGAAATAGAGCATGCCTTCTGTACTCGAACCGTTTTTTACCTTGGGATCCACGCTCTCCTCTTTGCCAACAATGCACTCCATCCCAACATCATCAACATCAACCGGCCCTTCAAGATCGGCCAACAACCCAGCCTTGTCAACTTCATTTTCTTTATCTTACACTTCATCCGCGGCCAAAGAATATAGAGAATCATCCTCTACCACATCGCCGTGGTCTCCTTCTACATCCAAGTTTGCTTTACTTTTCATGACAGAACTCCGTACCTGCTACACCACTATAATCATGGCACCACATAACATCATCACAAGAAAAGCCATCATCATGGCACCACATAACATCTTTCCCTACATGTCCACTTTTTAGGCCTAGATTCCTCCACTTCGACTTCATTAAGCACATCAATTTTCATTTTTTTCCTGATCCTCCAACACATCTTTATCCACATGCAGGAGATCAAATTATTCATATCTCAAGTTGTATGAATTGATTTCCCATGTCAGATCAGCATCCATAAAATTGATATCATCTGCTTCCAATTCTCCTTCCATCTCAAGATCTGAGATTTCCTCTAGTTTCACAGCTTCAACATCATCAGCAAACTGCACTCTTTGATCTTTGGCATACAACAATGTAGTTTGACCAACCATAACTAAGTTTTCTTGTGCATCTTCTACCTACTCTACAACCGCTTTCTCTTCAACAAATGGAGCTTCCCTAACTGGCATTTTTGGTATCAAAACCACTCCATATTGTTGGAAACCATAGAACCGTTGGTTCCTCTTGCACCTGCACTTCCCTTTGCACCACATTTTTCTTTACTCCACCACATTAACTAGCTTAGGCACCATAGCATTTGGCAGACTTTGCCTAGCTTGCCGCTTCTTCAAGATCTTCTTGGTCCGGCCTCTTGCCAAATTCACTGCTTTTTCATATGTCACGGGTCCATCTGCTATAACTTTGTCTCTAACCTTCTTATGTAGGCAATCCATAAACCTCAATAAGTTGTCTCCAAAGAGCTTTGAATTCCCATTCGAATGCCTGAAAATCATTATCCAGGCATTGCTTTAGACCATCTAGTTTCCACTTCACCTTATGCAATTGCACATCTGGAACATATTGGCATCAAAAAGCCACTTCCAAAGTTATTCAATTCACCTTTTCTTCATCTCGTAAGCCATCATACCATTCCTTTGCTTTACCACAAACCAAGAGCAGGAAACCTTGAACTGTACCTTCTTCTCTCGACAATCTTCTCTCTAGCACAAACAGACCATAATCCTACAACTAGGTTTCCGCATCTTCCATTATAATGAAAATTGGAAAACCCATCCATGTCATCTTGCATAGCACCTGCTCTTCAAAAACTGCACTTCTAGTAGCTCCAAAATCATAGCTTCACCTTCAAATTAGAGCAAACAGAAACTCCTCAATGGGGGCACCAAAATATGGAGAGGGGGGAATGGGAACACACTTGAAAACACAACAAAGATGGGCCTCTCTATAGCCTAGGGTACTCACAACACCCTTGACCACTTGAAATTGCCATCAAAACTACACGCTTCTACAAGCATATCTCTGTTTGCACCCATAATAATGCACACACATTCACACAATTGACAAGTAGCATATCATCTTGATATTGTACGTTTTTGGCAATTCCACAACACAACCTCTCTCTCTCTCTCTCTCTCTCTCTCTCTCTCTCTCTCTCTCTCTCTCTCTCTCTCTCTCTCTCTCTCTCTCTCTCTCTCACACACACACACACACACACACACACACACATAGAGACAGCTTTGGGGCACACACTGATCAACGCCAAACACTTTGAGTAGAGAAAAGATGAGAAGGGGAGAAAGGGGAAGAAATGACACAGAAATTGGCTATGGTTTGCTTCAAATTTTTCAAAAAGAAACATTTAAAAACACCATACAACATGGCTACAATCTGACTTGGTCTCAGCATGAACTCAACGAGTCAAAATATTTGTTGCTGGGTCTGAAATATTAGTGACTGATCCAGATAATGTAGATTTGAGTCATATTTCTACAAAATTCACCATCGGGACGTGCCATGTGTTGATTGGATATTATATGCTATGTCAAATTTGTATTGAGTTGGATTTGTGCTAAGTCAAACTTTTGCTGAGTTGAATTTCTATTGAGTCAATTCTAAGTCTGCTGATATTTGCATAGCCAAAATATTTTCTCTCATGATATTGTTGGGTCTAAATATTTGTTGAGTCCGGATATTGTTGGATCGAAATATTGCTAGGTCAAATTTTGTTGAGTTTGATCTTTTATGCCAAGAACATCTTGTCGGATAGTTATAGCTATCAGCTTACACTTGTATTTTGCACAAGTTCTATGAATGGGAAGCTAACCTATGTTGTTATTACACTTTGTCTGATATTTCTTTGGTGCATTCTTTGTTGTCTCTGAATTTGTCTGTCTGTTATTCTGCTAAGTATCATCATAGAGTGAGTGTCTATTCTTTGTTTGAAAGCATGTGAGAGAGAGAGATTCATGTGTTGTTTGAACCCCAAAATTACTACACAATCCACAAGTAGTAAATCATCCCGATATTGTCCGCTTCCATAGCACAACACCTCTCTCTCTTTCTCTCTCACACACACAGATGGCGTGAGGGCACACACTATTCACACACTGGTGCCAAACACCTTGAGCAGAGCAAAGACGAGAAGGGGGGAAAGGGGAAGAAACAACACAAAAATTTGCTATGGTTTGCTTCAAATTTAACAAAAACCAACATCTACCAACACCATACAACGCAGGTACAATCTGGCTCCATCAGCACAACCTTGACAAGCCAAAAAAATAGCCTTGGTAGCCCTTGGCTTCTCCTCTACCAAGCTCTTCTCGTTGAGAGCTTTTTGAATACTCCCTCTCATAGAGCCTTCCTTGCCCCAAGAATTTTTGGTCAAACATTCCTCTTTTAGCTTGACTTTTTGCATGACCAACCGCTTCTATCTTCAGGTGCCTTGAGCCCCAACACTCACACAAACACTCCTTTAATTGGATCCCCAACGGCACCGTTTATGTTCTCCACATTCTCCTTCAAAATTATTTTCCCCTTGGGCACATGGAAATGGCCCCCAAAGTGCCACATCATCAGTTTTTGTGTGCCACCGCTCGACCAACTAATCACCCATAGTGGGCATCGTTGGCCAAACCTGTTGAAGCACCGTGCATCACCAAACGCGCCTGCAATAGCTCCAACATAGCATCAATGGTGCTAACTCCATAGCAATAAGAGCCCAAGCTCCCACTCTCCACCACGCTGTCATATGAGGGTGATGATCCGTCAACTCCTACCAACTTCTTATGTTGCATACCACACTTCAAAACCTGATCGGAGCTAGAAAACTACTAGATGGCATGTCTATCAATGTATTCCATTGGACATATAACTAGCCACCCTAAAATCTTGAATCGGCCATATCTTTCACATCTATACTTTGATTGGTAATCCAAAAGGACCAACATGATCCACAAATCAAGCACTTCACATCTATCCATTCATACCATCTTTGACCATCAATCTCCACCTACCTTGTCTGTCACAAATCTGCAAACCACTCAGCTTTTGAAGAGCCATTTCAATTCAAAGCTCCATTTGAGGAGCCGTCTCGACTAGCTTGCACAGCATCTCAAGATCCACATCCCAAAGCAAAAATCTAGCACTTTTGATACCTTTACCTGTCATTCCATATGTCCCATTTTGGTGCCCTTTTGGCCTATAAAACCATATCAATCATACATTCCCATTGTCATTTGCCTACCTAGGTCCTTCACACCTTCTTTATCACTCTTGCTTGCATGTGTAGACATACATATTCATGCATGTGCCCTCTGCTATGGTCAACACGCTTTGGTTGCACCATCATTGCCCAACCCCCTTGTTAAAAATTCATGTTCAACCAAAAAATACTGGTTTATTCGCCTAGAAACTACAAAATCTATTAAACATTATGAGAAAACCAAAAATGATATATACACCATCTTATTCTTGCTTTAGTACCGCCAAACCACAACTATCTTGCCCCACCCCCTACATAGTCTGACCTCCTAGATCAAACACATGGCTTTGCTCTGTTCCATCCATTTGCATCACCCTCCAATAGTGCTTTACCCAAGCATGTAGCCATCCATCCACACAATAGACCCATAGTACCTTTGCACCTCTTAGAGCATTAGCCCGCCTCCTCAATACATTTGGCTCTACTAGCACATCGTCTCATCCAACAAACGCATCTGACCCTCCCTTCCAACCATGTAAAGTGGAGCTCCTCTTAAGAGAACCATGTATCTGGCACATAACATACTGCACTGCTACACTTACAAGCATGGCTTTCAACCATGAGTTGCATACCACTTTTGAAAGCTTGGAAACAACTTGTGAATGTTCTTCAATTGCAATAGAGCATTCCTCTTGCACTGAAAGATTATTTTACCTTGGGCTCCATGATCTCCTCTTTGCCAGCAATGCACTTAGTCCCAGTATCATCAATCCCTTGTTCATCAACCGGTCCTTCAAGATCAACCAACACCATAGCCTTTTCAACTTCATTTGCTTGCCCTTCCACTTCACCCTTGACCAAATAATGTAGAGAATCATCAATCCCTTCTTCATCAACCGGTCCTTCAAGATCAACCAACACCATAGCCTTTTCAACTTCATTTGCTTGCCCTTCCACTTCACCCTTGACCAAATAATGTAGAGAATCATCCTCTACCACATCACCTTGGTCTCCTTCCACGCCAAGTTTGCTTTACTTTTCAGGACTGAACTCTACACCTGCTACACCACTGTGGTGGCACATTCCACACCAACTTTCACAAGAACGACCATCAGTGTGGCACCAGATAACATCTTTACCTACATGTCCACTTTTGTAGGCCTAGATTTCTCCACTTGGACTTCATAGCACATCGATTTTCATCTTTTCATGCTCCTCCAACACATCCTTATCCACATGCAAGAGATCAAATTCTTCATACCTCAAGTGGGATGAATCGATTTCCCATGTCATATCATCATCCATAAAACTTATATTATTTGCTTCTCCCTCCGTCTCAAGATTTGGGATTTCCTCTATTTTTAGCGCTTCAACATCATCGGCAAACCACACTCTTTGATCTCTAGCATACAAAAATGGAGTTTGACCAACCATACCTAGGTTTGCTTATGCATCTTCTACCTGCTCTACAAGCGCTTTCTCTTCCACAAATGGAGCTTCTCTAACTGGCATCTTGGGCATCAAACCCACTCGATTTTGTTGCAAACATAGAACCCTTGGTTCCAGTTGCACTGGCACTTCCCTTTGCAACCTTTTGCTTTACTTCCACCACATCAACTGGCCTAGGTGCCATGGCATTTGACAATCTTTGCCTAGATTTCCAGTTCTTCAAGATCTTCTTGATTCATCCTCTTGCCAAATTACCGCTTCCACATAAGTCATAGGTCCATCTGCTTCAACTTTGTCTCTAACCTCCTCATGTAGGCAATTCCACAGCATAACACCTCTCTTTTTTTCTCTCACACACAGAGATGCCCCAAGGGCACACACTATTCATAGACCGGTGCCAAACACTTTGAGCAAACCAAAGACAAGAACGGGGGAAAGGGGAAGAAACAACACAAAAATCGACTATGGTTCGCTTCAAATTTGACCAAAAAAACATATACCAACACCATACAACATGGCTACAATCTGGCTTTGGCGGCACAACCTCAAGGAGACAAAAAATGGCCTTGGTAGCCCTTGGCTTCTCCTTGCAAAGCTCTCCTTGTTGAGAGATTTTTTAATACTTTTGTTAGAGCCTTGGTTGCCCCAAAGACAGTCCAAAGACTACAAGAAACCCTCAAGACTACAAAAAAACAAGCCTTATATATGCATGTGTAACTCTTCTATTTTTTCCTCTTTTAGCTTTCCTTTTTTCATGACCAACTGCTTCTATCTTCAGGTGCGTTGAGCCCCAAGAGTCACACAAACACTCCCTTAATTGGATCCTCGATGGCGCCGTCAATGATCTCCATTTCTTCTTCAAAAATATTTTCCCCTTGGGTGCATGGGAATGACCCCCAAAGTGCCACAACATCAACTACCGCGTACCTTCGGTCAACCAACTAATTGCCCATAGCGGCCGTCTTTGGCCAAAACCATCAGAGCACCACGCGTCGCCACCAAGGGTGCCCACATCAGCTCCAACAGCACTGGTGATGCTTACTCCATAACCATGAGAGCCCAAGCTCCCACTCTCCACCACGGTGCAATATGAGGGTGCATCTTCTATTATATATATCATGACCTCTTGCTCCCGACGTCCACATATGGGGTAATTTGGCACCCACGTGGCACTCCCACACGAGTCCATCACTCCAAAGGCCTTCAAAATCCTTCAAAAACCTCCACATTTACTTGTTTTTTTCTCCCCTCCTCAAATCTTTCCCATTTGTTGCTTGATGCTCCAATTTTTTAGTCATAAAAACCGATCAAAAGGCTTTACCTGCATTTCCACTTTTGTAGGCCTAGATTCTTCCACTTGGACTTCATTAAGCACACCTGTTTGCATTTTCTCTTGCTCCTCCAGCACACCTTTCACATCTTTATCCACAACTGGAGCTTCCTTAACTCCTATCTTGGGCATCATAACCACTCCATCTCGTTGCAACCATAGAACCCTCGGTTACTCTTGCACCAACACTTCCCTTTGCACCACCTTTGTCTTTATTTCCACGACATCAACTAGCCTAAGCACCATAGCATTTAACAAAATTTTCCTAGCCTGCCACTTCTTCAAGATCTTCTTGGTCTGTTGGCCCCTTGCCAAACTTATCGCTTTCGCATACGTCACCGGTCCATCCGCTTCAACTTTGCCTCTAACCTCCTCACGTAGGCAATCCATAAATTAGCTCCTTTTTTCAAAATCGACATTATCGATAGTAATTACCTCAATAAGATGTCTCCAAAGCGCTTTGAACTCCCATTCAAATGCTTGAAAGTCGTCGTCCAAGCTTTGCTTTAGACTATCTAGTTTCTGTTTCACCTCATGTAGCTACACATCTGGTGCGTACTAGCATCAAAAAGCCGCTTCCAAAGTTATCTAATCGACCTTTTCTTCATCTTGCAATCCATTGTATCATCTCTTTGCTTTACCACAAACAAGGAGCAAAAAAACTTGAACCAGGCCTTCTTTTCTTAACAATCTGTTGTCTAGTACAAACAGACCATATTCCTCTCTCTCTCTCTCTCTCTCACTCTCTCTCTCTCTCTCTCTCTCACACACACACACACACACACACACACACACACACACACATGTCACTTTTATGTGCAACTTACTGGTCTGAGGATGAATACTTGCTAATATTTAACACTACATAGATGGTAGATATAAGTGAAAAAGGACATGCATACTAACTAATAGGTTCGTTAATATGTATTCAAGACTAACGAATTTTTTGTCTTGTTTATATGGATGTAGGTGAGGACTCTATCTTTACTTAGGATCTTTTGGGCTAAGTCGATGTCCATTCCTGTTGAACCTGGCCTCTTCACTTCAGAATAAGTTGTTCTTGATTATCTTATGTACAAAACACTAGAAGGATACCTCATTCTGACTATGATGTACATAAATGAATCAAAGATTGAGTTTTTTTTGTGCTAATCATTGTCCTTTGTCTAAATCCAGCTATCTTTTGAACTGTTATGTTCTTTTGTGTATAGGTATAAGTCTAAAAACAACAACACACACATTCATAAACACAAGGTTCTCCCACAAAGCTGGGAAGCTACGTAGTTGGCTTTGAAGATTTTTTTCTATAGGCTTTGATGGACCCATTAGGTGGTCTTTCCTTGTCTATAGATTGGATTCTTGCTCACAACTATTGTAATCTTTGACTACTAGTTTTAGGTTGTTACAGGTTAATCCAGACGTACTTACCCTTGTGTAATTATTTGATTCTTATGATCTCACAAACGTTTTTAGGAACATCTCTCTCTCTCTCTCTCTCTCTCTCTCTCTCTCTCTCTCTCTCTCTCTCTCACACACACACACACACACACACACACACACACACACACACAGACACACACACACACACACACACACACACACACACACACACACACACACACACACACACACACACGCGCGCGCGCGCGCGCACGCGCGTGCACACACACACACACACCTAGCGGGACATCTAGTTAGTTTTGCCTAATCATCCTTTTTTATAAAATACAATACCCTTGATTTGGAGTTTTAACCAAACAAGGAGTATTTATATGGTCACTTATTTTTTAACAAGAAACTTAGATTGGTTATTGGAGGACCCCCATATGACTCATACTTATGACAATCAATAATAGGTCAAGTTGGCACTATGTGACAATCTATATAGATATAGACTCATAAGTTGGTTGAGGCTTGCACTACATTGTAATTTGCACAATTGTTTAGAATCTTTGTATCTCCGGCATATAAAGTTAGATTATGTCATATTCCCTTTTAACACGCACTAGATTCCCAATTCTCATTTGAGGGGTGAACATACTCTCCATTCGCTTGATGAGGTCAGTTTGGTATGGATCTACCCCATCTACATGTTGAAAGTAAAGGAAGAGATATGCCTAGGTAACATACCACACCTAATCAACTACTGGCTGTAAATTGAGGGGTTCTCTACTTTTTTTAAAACATCTATACATGATTAACTTTTGCCCTCTCCAAGCGTTAAACTAGTAATTGTGTCAAAAGTTGAGTAAATAGGGTCAAACTTGAGTAAATTTGAGTAAATATGACAAAATTTGAGCTTACAAAAAAGAGTTTTAAATACACCCTTTCTCTCTAGGAAAATTTTGTATCTTGTGATCCCTGCTCCACAAGAATGTGCTTTGCCACATGGGTCTCATTAACTAAACCCACTATCTCTAGTCATGTTTAGACTAGTCAATTTGGGTGCTCATCTCTAATATAGCTCTATTCTTGGTCGGTTCTATTTTATCTCTCAATCGCATTCTCTCTGTTTATGAGTGTGCCCATCTTGGGAATCTACAATTCTACCTGCACTCGTCTTTCTTGCTCTCATCTTGGCACGTATTACATCCTTGAATTGTCCTTGGGCTTGCTCGCAAGGGATACACCTCTGCTAGTCCACGACTACGCAACTCTCAGGTAGCATATCTCAAGAATACTCCCTCTACTTTCCCGCAAGGGATACCCCTCTACTAGCCCATGATTACACCTATCCTGTGGCTTTTCTTCTTTCCTTTTTGTATATCCCTCTTCATGTCACTCTCCTTGGTGCTTTTCCCTGCTCGTCAGTAACCCTTCCAACATATCTCTTTTAGCACACCCTAGTGGGTTTGTAGTTTGGTATGTGCATTCCCTTTTGGTTTTTCCCTATCCGATAGCTCTACAAAATTGGTAGCTTGCATACCATGTTGGGTTCATCGTATACTAAGGTACTTTGCATATGTACCCGCTCTCTCTCTCTCACAGACACACACACACACACAGGGAATTCATAGCAAGGATAAGCAAGTATGACACTTATGACATCTTCAACGATACATATGGGTTACCCTCACAACGTATGCTACAACAACTTGTTTATCCAGGATACATTGGCTACCAAATTAACAAGTAGGTAGGTACTCTTGCACCTACTTAGAAACTGATTGTGACATGTTTTTCTAATACTGCTACATGATGGTTTATTTGACTGGTTTGCATAAACAAATAAATGGTAGTCATATGGAAAATAGTTGTGACATCCTGATTAGATACAGTTGTAAAGAAACATTCATGCAGTCTATTGTTGCTTATGTTTTTTATGCTTATTTAAAATTGATTTTGTTTCCTAGAGTAATAATTTTTAGTACTCACTATTGATTAAATATTACACGCAGACTGATGGTGGAATATCCAAGTAAATATAAGACCGGTTTTATGGAAGAATGATATATTCACATTTTTGAATTTCATGGTTTCAATTTGAGTAAGGAAATGGAAATTTTGAGTTTATGGAAGCAGTATGGCAGAGTGATTTTGAGCATCGAATGCAGATGTTGAATCAGGTGATATGATCACCCGACAAATATATTTTATAGGAGACTTCTCATTTTTGGTATACCTGACATGCTGAAATCTTTGAAAAATTAATTCATCACATTATTATTGTTTGACAAGTTTTTATTTCACGACTAGCTTAGATGATGGTCTATTCATCAAATAAAGCCTTGAGAATGCTCTTAATTTTGATTCTTAAGGAATAAGTTACTATCCAAGGTAAGGGATAGTAATTACTTCTACGGTATAGACATTTCATTCATATTCTCACATGGTGATTGACATTAAATAATCTAAAAAATAATGATTACATGATTATTTTAAAGTTATCAATTTAAGTTTAAAAAACCTTAATCATCCTATAAGGGTCTCCAAAGAGATGGCAATTATTGGGTTTTTTTTATAATCTCTCTGAATTACAAACAAGGTGTTGTCCAAGTTTTGCAAAAAGACCATATTAGGTATTTTGGTAAAAATCTCACATTATGGGAATCTCAAAATCAAGCGAATTCATGTAATTTGGGAATTTTCCACTTAAAGTGGGAAAATTGAGGTGTGTGGCTAGTAAATAAAGTGAAAATCTCATAGGATTGTGGTGTTGATAAACACCAAAAGTCAAGAGGATGTACAACACATGGATTTGAATAATAACTATAAATTACATAAAACAAAGGAAGATACAAAAAAGATTTTGTTTACAAATTGACTAGTATAGTCACAATAGAAGCTCCACATAATTCTACTCCACATTTGATACCATATCTGAACTTTGATCCAAGTGTGGCTGATGTGCACGAGTGAGGCCTTCTTTGGCTTTTAGAGCATGTCTTTCTGGAATCTTTATTCTAGAAAATGGTCCTTCTTTGTTGGGTCTCCAAGACCAAACAATTGCATCTATAGTTTCCCACACTTGTGGGTCCTTATAGTTGACAGCCCAATAACCCTTCCAACAATTACTGTAAGCTTGAGTATCTGTCATCCCACTTTTTCTCGTGCAAGGTGCCCAATATTGAATCAAGAGTTTTCTGTAGTTTGGTGATGTAGGCTCATTATCAATGTCAGATAAAGCCATTGCAAGCCACACTGGATAGATTTCTGTGTCACTCGGAACAAGCATAAGAAAGTCACCTTGGTGCACATCAGACATAGGGTCAAACTCTTCCCTTGGCCTATCTCGTTGAGGCCCACAAAAATGATCGTTCAACTCTTCAAGGCCTAGGAATCTTTCTGCTCCTTGTTGCAAATTCATTGTAGTGCTTTGTAGGTGAGAATATTCTTGAGTTTTTGGCCAAAACATTTCATACAAGACTCCCTCTGATATGATTGCTTTTCCAATCTCTTCAATTACCTTACTCCAATAATCTATCACGGGTCTATAATATCGCGGAATACTTGAACCATTCCCTAAATTTTTCCAAAATTTTATATAGTTCTTTAGCCCCAAAATGACTTCTTCGTGGGCCTTGACATACTCCGCCATTTGTACTAGAGGTGGATCTCCATGTGGTAACATTGGCTTGCCTTCTGTGTCTGTTTTCCAAAGGCGAATACTTCCACTCCAACTTGATACACCTACATGTGCCTTATATTGCATCATTGGTGTCTCATCCTGCATAAAGAACCTGAACTGAAGCGGTTTGGAATGTCCAACAAGTATGTCTTGTCCATCACAAAGATAGCCATCACAATATTGCTTGAAATCGGGGATCTTTGTGAGAAAAAATGGAGCTGGAGATGAAGATGACTTGTTTCGTAATGTATCCATCAAATGTGGCAAAGTATAGGTTTGTGTAACTCTCAACTTCTCTGAAAACCTACTAAACATGGCGTCTATGTCCTCATGTGTATGCCCAACCATAAAAAATCCCAGTTGGATGGTTTTGAAAACACCCCTTGCAACAAGCATTGACAAATAGGCAAATAAGTATCGATTTTTGTTTTCCCCTGCACAATTATCCAATTGTAGCAACAAGTTCTCTGGCAATCTGCGAAATGTTGACCCCAATTCCTCTTCTGCAATTTCTGACGACTGCACAATGGGCTCTTTTCCATCACTCAAGTTATGGTAGTCCAAAGCATCCCTTGAGTTCAAAGCATGTAGTAGTGAAATATTGCTCCTTGGAAGTCCATTTGTTACTAGATCACCAAGAGGATGCTTATCTATCCTCTCGAGGTTATGTAAACAATTAGCAATTAAGCCAATTGTAAGATTTGGATCAGCTGGCCACAAACCATTCAAGACAAAGTGTCCGTAATGACCTTCTCCATGTCCATGAGTGATCATGCCAATCAATGCCACCTGCAGATTATATCCTGAATCCACACCCTTGGGAACAATGCGTAATCTAGGAATGGCAGTCTTCTTTTGATCCATCTTATCATGGATTATGCATACATATTTTTGTGGTTGAGTTTCTGAATACGTGCGCCATGCATAATATAGGCTTCTGCAACTCTTTTGTTGTGCCATGTGAACTTCTCTCTCCCTCAAGAGAAGAGCTCTCTCTTCAAGAGAAGGTTTAGCTTCTAACCTTGCCTTGATTGAGCTACAAATATTGCACTTAGAGAACTCACTCGTCTTTGTTAAAGTGACATGTGGGTACTCTTTGTTCCAAATTCTACCAAAAGAAGATTGGGATAGCTTCTTCTCATAGCCCATTTGGTCAAGTGTTGTGTTGATTTCACATAAAATATCCACTTGTTTGTATGTTGATGGAATCACCAATTGAGTCTCTCTTGAGCCATCTAGCAGTGTTCTACTTCTATGTGGCATCTTCTCAGAGTTGTTTTCCACAAACTCATTTAGTAGTGCTCTTGCTAAACTAGTATGTTGAAGTCCCCTTCTCAATGTACATGTGTTCCCATGTACATATTGGCGCACACCATTTTCAAAGTTCTCCTTGTATCGATAAAATGATGTCTTTGGTATTCCATGTAGCTCATACCATGCTCTACAACAAACAATAGAGCCATTTAGCCTGAATTGATATCGTGACTTCTCATCTTTCTGATAACATATAGAAAGAACATCATAAACATAATTAGTGCGTGATTTTTGAGACTCTCCCCAAAATTGTTGTCGTAACCTTGTCACCATATCACGATCTGCAAATTGGCAGCATTTTTGTGCACAACAATCAATGCATGATACCCTTTGAATTGATTTGTTTGAAAGGTAAAAAGTCGAAGCTGGTGCTGCTTTTGATTTTTGAGTCCTGTTCATGAAAGTGTATCGTCTCTTCCTTGACAACTGGACAACATTACTCCCATCAAGTTTTTTTCCAACATTGCCATCGTTGGATACATCCTCATATGTAGCATGCATGCCATCCACAGGAACAAAGCGTTGTAATGGGCTCCCATTCAACATTGTTGTCTGCTTGATGGGCCACTTTAGCAAAGTGATGCTACCCACTTCAACCACATCATCAATGCTTGCATTTTCTCTTTCAATACCCACACCCACACAATCAGGACCAAGTTCCTGAAAGTTGACATAATCATGTGGAAATACATATAAGATGGTCCCTTCATTCATGGTTTGCATCATTGTGTCATCTTTTAAAAGGACCCTCTGATTTCTCCAAGACTCTCGAATCATTGCTTCAAATTCTGGGCTTGTCATAGGTATTGCATCTGTAACTAGAGGATCAGAATGATCATGTTCTTCATCACCATTGTAGCTTTCGTGTGGATCAATTAAGTTCCCATTTAATACAAAAGATTGCAAAAGAAGCTTTGACCATCGAACAGCACTCCATAATGAGCCTTGGAGAGATGAAGTATCCATTGTAGGAAAAGGTAGGACCACATCCTTCAAGCATTCCTCCACTAGTATGGAGACATTTCCCAGCCCTATCTTTGTACCACCACAAGTGGAATCTGGATCTGTTCTACACACACAACCAATACCAACGATTTCATTGTCAAGTATCATATGTACTTTCTCCCCAGATTCGAAGTCCATCCTGTAAGTAAAAAGATTACATTGTTAAATCCATAGTTATAGAAAAATACTCTTCAAACAAAAAATCATGCTACAACATGAAAAAGGTTTGCATAG
This sequence comes from Adiantum capillus-veneris, assembly GCF_014529385.1. Lineage (NCBI taxonomy): Eukaryota > Viridiplantae > Streptophyta > Polypodiopsida > Polypodiales > Pteridaceae > Adiantum > Adiantum capillus-veneris. Next base: position 81,278,393 of record NC_140940.1, read on the forward strand.
GTTGGACAAGTGGTGAACCTTGAGACCAAATCCTCCTTGCTATATTAATGGAAGCAAGGTTGGACAAGTGGTGGACCTTGAAACCAAAGCCTCTTTGCTATATGAGAGCATAGGTTGGACAAGTGGTGGACCTAGTTGTAATACCCACTGCCACCTATCAACTACTATAGGACTATGCTTTCCAATGTCCAACTATCCCTTGAGTCTTTCAAGGTTGAACACGTGGTGGACCTTGAAACAAAAATCCCCTTTCTATATCAGAGCATAGCTTGGACAAGTGGTGGACCTAGTTATAATGCCCAATATCCAAGGTGAAATACCTTAGGACTTTGCTACCTTGCTTGCCAATGTTTACGTAGCCCCTCATTTCTTTAATGGAAGTAAGGTTGGACAAGTGGTGGACCTTGAAACCAAAGCCTCTTTGCTATATTAGAGCATAGGTTGGACCTAGTTTTAATACCCACTGCCACCTATCAACTACTATAGGACTATGCTTTCCAATGTCCAAGTATCCCTTGAGTCTTTCAAGGTTGAACACGTGGTGGACCTTGAAACGAAAATCCCCTTTCTATATTAGAAAGGTTGAACACATGGTGGACCTTGAAACGAAAATCCCCTTTCTTTATCAGAGCATAGCTTGGACAAGTGGTGGACCTAGTTATAATGCCCAATATCCAAGGTGAAACACCTTAGGACCTTGCTACCTTGCTTGCCAATGTTTACGTAGCCCCTCATTTCTTTAATGGAAGCAAGGTTGGACAAGTGGTGGACCTTGAAAGCAAAGCCTCTTTGCTATATGAGAGCATAGGTTGGACCTAGTTGTAATACCCACTGCCACCTATCAGCTACTATAGGACTATGCTTTCCAATGTCCAAGTATCCCTTGAGTCTTGCAAGGTTGAACACGTGGTGGACCTTGAAACCAAAATCCCCTTTCTATATCAGAGCATAGCTTGGACAAGTGGTGGACCTAGTTATAATGCCCCTCCTTTCTTTAATGGAAGAAAGGTTGGAAAAGTGGTGAATCTTGAAACCCAAACCCTTTGGCTATATATAGAGGATATCTTGGACAAGTGGTGGGCTTAGTTGTAGTATCCAATGTCCAAGGTCCAAGGTGAACTATGTAAAGACCTTACTTCCAAAAACAAAGTCGTACAAGTGGTTCTCCTTGAAACAAAAACCTCCTTAGTATATTAGAACATAGCTTGGAGAAGTGGTGGACTTAGTTGTAATGGTGAATGTCCAAAGCAAACTATTATAGGACCTTGCTTCCCAAATCAAGTTTGGACAAGTGGTGGATCTTGAAACCAAAACCCCCTTACTCTATTATAGCATAGCTTAGATAAGTGGTGGACCTAGCTGCCATGGAAAATGTTCAATCTGAACTGCTGCAAGACCTTGCTATTAAATGTCTAAGTAGAGCTAGCTTCTTTAATGGAATCAAGGTTGGGAAAGTGGTGCATCTTGAAACCAAAAGCCCTTTATTGTATTAGAGCATAGCTTGGACAAGTGAGGGGCCTAGTTTTAATGTGTGATGTCCAAAGAAAAGTATTACAAGACCTTGCTTTCCAATATTTGAATTGGTCAAGTGGTTAAAACTAAGTATAAAACTTTGACCATTTTCTTCTCGAATTGCCAAAAAGCTAGTTTTAGACACCCCTAAATGAAAATGGTTTAGGGTGGCCTTAAACAATGTTTTTTCAAAGACTTGAACAAAAGGGTTGCCGAAGACTAATGACAATTTATTGTGGCTTGAAGTGCTTGAGTATGTGAAAACAAGCCTAGGTTTTTTACGAGGCAAAAGGTGACATAATAAGAACATTGGAAACTTAGGATTGACCATGTGGCTTAAACTTTGGCAAGTGAAGTGGTGGCCACGTTTTGTGGCACAGTGTGCACTTGGTCCTATATGTGTTGACCACTTGGCTAAATCTAGGACCATAAGGCCAAACCTTTGGCACCTTAAATATAGTATGGGACATAATCTAGAACTGCTATAGTAAATTAGTAGTATAGCTAATATGTTAATATTTGTATTATATTTAAGTATATGCTAATATAATTTATGTTCAAAATTTCACTAATGAAGAATGTTCCCATTTAGCACTCCAGATGCGGGGTCTTAGGGCAATGCCACAATGGGGTGACAAGGCAGCGCTTCCACGTGAGGTTTGGGGGTAGCGCTCTTGATGGGGATGTGGAATATAGCGCTCTCGATGGCGGGGCTTGGGAGGTTGATTTTGGGATATTGTTCTGGGCGGGGTCAAGGGGCGGCGCCCAAAGATTTTTTTTTTTTTAAGTGAATTCCTAGTATAGAGTTACGCATGTTTTTCATATTTTCAACCATGATTTCTTTAATTTTGGCCGTGTGAATTGGTTAATTTTTTATATTGCTTTTGTTTTTTTTAATCCTATGATAAAACATGGACTTGTAGCATACGTGGCATTCTAATAAACCCTATCAAGATTAGGCACACAGAGAGCGCACGAGCAACGCACACAGAGAGCGCACGAGCAACGCACACAGAGAAAGCAGGCGAGCAGCAAACACACAGAAAGCGCACACGGATCGCACACAGTTGGAGTATACGCGCGCGTAGAGGAGCAAGCTCGGCATCGTACACAACACACAGGTGGAGTGCACAGGATTGAAAGTTCGCGCACAAGATAAAGAAACAGCAGCGTACACAACGCTTTCCAGAAGGGCAGGATCGAGCAGTCTTCTCAGGAGACATTGCACAGCTCACGAATAGAGAAAAAACAGGTATTTCTCTCTCTCTCACTCTCTGTCTTTCTCCATATAGAGAAGATGGTTCTCTGTAACTCTTCTTGCACACACACTCTCTCGTCAAAAGACAGAGATACATAGTTTAAAAGTATCCCCGCACACATACACATATTCCCACACATCGTCTTCCTCTCTTCCACATACATAACCACAGTGAAATCTGTTATCTTGCTGTCTCTCTCTTGAAAATACATGCACATATTCCCACACATCGTCTTCCTCACTTCCACATACATAACCACAATGAAATCTGTTATCTTGTTGTCTCTCTCTTGAAAATACGTGCACATATTCCCATACATCGTCTTTCTCTCTTCCACATACATAAACACAGTGAAATTTGTTATCTTTCTCTCTCTCCTCTCTCTAAAAAACAGGTATTTATCTCTCTCTCTCTCTCTATCTATCTATCTCTGTATCTTGCTATCTCTCTCTTGAAAATACATGCTCATGTATGTGTGCGTCTGTGTTATCTATGTGTATGTATGTATATTTGTGTTATTTCATTGTAATACTCATACATAATGCAGATACACAATTACACTTAATTACGATATGCACACATAGTATATATACATACATAAATATCACAAATAACTAACACATTGTAATACTAGTAAAATTGAATGGAAGACTTACTTGCGTGATCTGTTAAAGTCGATTCTTGTAGCGAGTTCTGGATGTATGCTGAGCTGATTTTCCTCTAATCCATTTGTAGATATGATTGTAACTTCTGTTTCTCAAAAATAGTAGTGTTGTTTAGTGATACACCTAATGGACATAAATGGTTTAAACTAGGACATATAGACCAAAAATACGTGTATTTCTTTGGATGAATATATACACTTTTTGGTGACCCTTACCACAAGTGGTGGACCTTGAGACCAGTGGACTATAAGGACCTCCAAACAATACCTTGTACACTCAATCCTTCTTTGTATCTAGGTTGGACAAGTGGTGGACCTTGTTCAAATTCTCTAACCACTCTCTCTAACATGGTGACATAATTTAGGTGTGATAAATTCGTATCTATGCAAACTAATATCAGTTTAGGCTTGTTAATTTGAATTTGTTTGAATTTATGTACAATATAATGATTTGAGGTTTGCATATTTGAATTTAGGTGGTATAATGATATCTTTTTGTGGTAAACTTGAATTTAAAATCAATTTCGCGTGGAATATTTTAAATTTAAGTAGTAAAATTTAAATTTTTATAAAAAAGTTTGAATTTTAAAATTTGGGCGGGATATTTTAAAATTTAGGCGGGATATTTAAGATTTGGGAGGGATATTTTAAATTTAGGCGGGAAGGTTTTGAATTTATAGCGAGATCTCCCTTACATAAGAGAGTATAGGTTGGACAAGTTGTGGACCTTCAAGCTAGAGCATCCATGCTACTGGACATGATAGGTAGGGAATCTAGTTGAATATTGTATGTATAATATATATGTAATAGATCTAGCTTGGACAAGTGGTGGACCCTGGAACAAAACCCCATGTAAAACATATCATGCACATTCGAAGTGGTCAAAAACAATATCATTTAAGATATAGCCTTATAGGTTGGACAAGTGGTGGACCTTAACACCCAGATATTCTTCATATAATGACATAGAGTGGAAAACTGGTGAATCTTGAGACCAAACCATGCTACTAGCGATAATAGCTTGGACATGTGGTGGACCTTGAAAGTAAACCCCCCATCTACGAAATATCGTGGGTTTAAGGTATTTCGATGGAGCTTAGCATCTTGGAGACATCGTGCATCTTGCTTCTCTTCATGTTTCAATGGAGCCTATCTTGGACAAATGGTGGAGCATCCTTCTCTCCATGTTTCAATGGACCCTAGCTTGGACAAGTGGTGGACCTTTGCTTCTCTCTATTATTCAATAGAGTTAGCTTGGACAAGTGGTGGACCTTGGAACCAAACCGCCATGTAAAACCTACCATGGTCACTCCAAGTGGTGAGAAAGAATAACCTTTAAGATATAGCCTTATAGGTTGGACAAGTGGTGGACCTTAACACCCTAATATTCTTAATATAATGACATAGAGTGAAAAAGTGGTGAATCTTGAGACAAAACCACTCATGCTACTAGCACTAATAGCTTGGACAAGTGGTGGACCTTGAACGTAAACCCCCCATGTTTCAATAGAGTTAGCTTCGACAAATGGTGGAGCATCCTTCTCTCCATGTTTCAATGGAGCCTAGCTTAGACAAGTGGTGGACCTTTGCTTCTCTATATGATTCAATAGAGTTATCTTGGACAAGTGGTGGATCTTGGAACCAAAGCCCCATGTAAAACCTATCATGGTCACTCCAAGTGGTAATAAAGAATAACCTTTAAGATGTAGCCTTATAGGTTGGACAAGTGGTGGACCTTAACACGCGCATATTCTGAATATAATGACATAGAGTGGAAAAATGGTGAATCTTGAGACAAAACCACTCATGCTACTAGTGATAATAGCTTGGACAAGTGGTGGACCTTGAATGTAAACCCCTCATCTACGACATATCGTGGGTTTAATGTTTTTCAATGGATCCTAGCATCTTGGAGACATGGTGCACCTTGCTTCTCCTCATGTTTCAATGGAGCCTACCTTGGACAAATGGTGGAGCATCCTTCTCTCCATGCTTCAATGGACCCTAGCTTGGACCCTAGCTTAGACAAGGGGTGGACCTTTGCTTCTCTCTATGTTTCAATAGAGTTAGCTTGGACAAGTGGTGGACCTTGGAACCAAACCCCCATGTAAAACCTATCATGGTCACTCCAAGTAGTAAGAAAGAATAACCTTTAAGATGTAGCCTTATAGGTTGGACAAGTGGTGGACCTTAACACCCACATATTCTTAATAAAAGTGGTGAATCTTGAGACCAAACCACTCAGGCTACTAGCAATAATAGCTTGGACAAGTGGTGGACCTTGAATGTAAACCCCTCATCTACGAAATATCGTGGGTTTAATGTATTTCGATGGAGCCTAGCATCTTGGAGACATGGTGCAACTTGCTTCTCGTCATGTTTCAATGGAGCCTATCTTGGACAAATGGTGGAGCATCCTTCTCTCCATGTTTCAATGGACCCTAGCTTGGACAAGTGGTGGACCTTTGTTTCTCTCTATGTTTCAATAGAGTTAGCTTGGACAAGTGGTGGACCTTGGAACCAAACCCCCATGTAAAACCTATCATGGTCACTCCAAGTGGTGAGAAAGAATGACCTTTAAGATATAGCCTTATAGGTTGGACAAGTGGTGGACCTTAACACCCTAATATTCTCAATATAATGCCATAGAGTGGAAAAGTGGTGAATCTTTAGAGAAAACCACTCATGCTACTAGCACTAATAGCTTGGACAAGTGTTGGACCTTGAATGTAAACCCCTCATCTACGACATATCGTGGGTTTAATGTTTTTCGATGGAGCCTAGCATCTTGGAGACATGGTGCACCTTGCTTCTCCTCATGTTTCAATGGAGCCTACCTTGGACAAATGGTGGAGCATCCTTCTCTCCATGTTTCAATAGACCCTAGCTTAGAAAAGGGGTGGACCTTTGCTTCTCTCTATGTTTCAATAGAGTTAGCTTGGACAAGTGGTGGACCTTGGAACCAAACCCCCATGTAAAACCTATCATGGTCACTCCAAGTAGTAAGAAAGAATAACCTTTAAGATGTAGCCTTATAGGTTGGACAAGTGGTGGACCTTAACACCCACATATTCTTAATAAAAGTGGTGAATCTTGAGACCAAACCACTCAGGCTACTAGCAATAATAGCTTGGACAAGTGGTGGACCTTGAATGTAAACCCCTCATCTACGAAATATCGTGGGTTTAATGTATTTCGATGGAGCCTAGCATCTTGGAGACATGGTGCAACTTGCTTCTCGTCATGTTTCAATGGAGCCTATCTTGGACAAATGGTGGAGCATCTTTCTCTCCATGTTTCAATGGACCCTAGCTTGGACAAGTGGTGGACCTTTGTTTCTCTCTATGTTTCAATAGAGTTCGCTTGGACAAGTGTTGGACCTTGGAACCAAACCCCCATGTAAAACCTATCATGGTCACTCCAAGTGGTAATAAAGAATAACCTTTAAGATGTAGCCTTATAGGTTGGACAAGTGGTGGACCTTAACACGCGCATATTCTTAATATAATGACATAGAGTGGAAAAGTGGTGAATCTTGAGACCAAACCACTCAGGCTACTACCAATAATAGCTTGAACAAGTGTTGGACCTTGAATGTAAACCCCTCATCTACGACATATCGTGGGTTTAATGTTTTTCGATGGAGCCTAGCATCTTGGAGACATGGTGCACCTTGATTCTCCTCATGTTTCAATGGAGCCTACCTTGGACAAATGGTGGAGCATCCTTCTCTCCAAGTTTCAATGGACCCTAGCTTAGACAAGGGGTAGACCTTTGCTTCTCTCTATGTTTCAATAGAGTTAGCTTGGACAAGTGGTGGAGCTTGGAACCAAACCCCCATGTAAAACCTAACATGGTCATTCCAAGTAGTAATAAAGAATAACCTTTAAGATGTAGCCTTATAGGTTGGACAAGTGGTGGACCTTAACACCCACATATTCTTAATAAAAGTGGTGAATCTTGAGACCAAACCACTCAGGCTACTAGCAATAATAGCTTGGACAAGTAGTGGACCTTGAATGTAAACCCCTCATCTACGAAATATCGTGGGTTTAATGTATTTCGATGGAGCCTAGCATCTTGGAGACATGGTGCAGCTTGCTTCTCGTCATGTTTCAATGGAGCCTATCTTGGACAAATGGTGGAGCATCCTTCTCTCCATGTTTCAATGGACCCTAGCTTGGACAAGTGGTGGACCTTTGTTTCTCTATATGTTTCAATAGAGTTAGCTTGGACAAGTGGTGGACCTTGGAACCAAACCCCCATGTAAAACCTATCATGGTCACTCCAAGTGGTAATAAAGAATAACCTTTAAGATGTAGCGTTATAGGTTGGACAAGTGGTGGACCTTAACACGCGCATATTCTTAATATAATGACATAGAGTGGAAAAGTGGTGAATCTTGAGACAAAACCACTCAAGCTACTACCAATAATAGCTTGGACAAGTGTTGGACCTTGAATGTAAACCCCTCATCTACGACATATCGTGGGTTTAATGTTTTTCGATGGAGCCTAGCATCTTGGAGACATGGTGCACCTTGCTTCTCCTCATGTTTCAATGGAGCCTACCTTGGACAAATATTGGAGCATCCTTCTCTCCATGTTTCAATGGACCCTAGCTTAGACAAGGGGTGGACCTTTGCTTCTCTCTATGTTTCAATAGAGTTAGCTTGGACAAGTGGTGGACCTTGGAACCAAACCCCCATGTAAAACCTATCATGGTCACTCCAAGTAGTAAGAAAGAATAACCTTTAAGATGTAGCCTTATAGGTTGGACAAGTGGTGGATCTTAACACCCACATATTCTTAATAAAACTGGTGAATCTTGAGAGCAAACCACTCAGGCTACTAGCAATAATAGCTTGGACAAGTGGTGGACCTTGAATGTAAAACCCTCATGTACGAAATATCGTGGGTTTAATGTATTTCGATGGAGCCTAGCATCTTGGAGACATGGTGCAGCTTGCTTCTCGTCATGTTTCAATGGAGCCTATCTTGGACAAATGGTGGAGCATCCTTCTCTCCATGTTTCAATGGACCCTAGCTTGGACAAGTGGTGGACCTTTGTTTCTCTCTATGTTTCAATAGAGTTAGATTGGACAAGTGGTGGACCTTGGAACCAAACCCCCATGGAAAACCTATCATGGTCACTCCAAGTGGTAATAAAGAATAACCTTTAAGATGTAGCCTTATGGGTTGGACAAGTGGTGGACCTTAACACGCGCATATTCTTAATATAATGACATAGAGTGGAAAAGTGGTGAATCTTGAGACCAAACCACTCATGCTACTAGCACTAATAGCTTGGACAAGTGTTGGACCTTGAATGTAAACCCCTCATCTACGACATATCGTGGGTTTAATGTTTTTCGATGGAGCCTAGCATCTTGGAGACATGGTGCACCTTGCTTCTCCTCATGTTTCAATGGAGCCTACCTTGGACAAATGGTGGAGCATCCTTCTCCCCATGTTTCAATGGACCCTAGCTTAGACAAGGGGTGGACCTTTGCTTCTCTCTATGTTTCAATAGAGTTAGCTTGGACAAGTGGTGGACCTTGGAACCAAACCCCCATGTAAAACCTGTCATGGTCACTCCAAGTAGTAAGAAAGAATAACCTTTAAGATGTAGCCTGATAGGTTGGACAAGTGGTGGACCTTAACACCCACATATTCTTAATAAAACTGGTGAATCTTGAGACCAAACCACTCAGGCTACTAGCAATAATAGCTTGGACAAGTGGTGGACCTTGAATGTAAACCCCTCATCTACGAAATATCGTGGGTTTAATGTATTTCGATGGAGCCTAGCATCTTGGAGACATGGTGCAACTTGCTTCTCGTCATGTTTCAATGGAGCCTATCTTGGACAAATGGTGGAGCATCCTTCTCTCCATGTTTCAATGGACCCTAGCTTGGACAAGTGGTGGACCTTTGTTCTCTCTATGTTTCAATAGAGTTAGCTTGGACAAGTGGTGGACCTTGGAACCAAACCCCCATGTAAAACCTATCATGGTCACTCCAAGTGGTAATAAAGAATAACCTTTAAGATGTAGCCTTATAGGTTGGACAAGTGGTGGACCTTAACACGCAATATTCTTAATAAATGACATAGAGTGGAAAAGTGGTGAATCTTGAGACCAAACCACTCAGGCTACTACAATAATAGCTTGGACAAGTGTTGGACCTTGAATGTAAACCCCTCATCTACGACATATCGTGGGTTTAATGTTTTTCGATGGAGCCTAGCATCTTGGAGACATGGTGCACCTTGCTTCTTCTCATGTTTCAATGGAGCCTACCTTGGACAAATGGTGGAGCATCCTTCTCTCCATGTTTCAATGGACCCTAGCTTAGACAAGGGGTGGACCTTTGCTTTCTCTATGTTTCAATAGAGTTAGCTTGGACAAGTGGTGGACCTTGGAACCAAACCCCCATGTAAAACCTATCATGGTCACTCCAAGTAGTAAGAAAGAATAACCTTTAAGATGTAGCCTTATAGGTTGGACAAGTGGTGGACCTTAACACCCACATATTCTTAATAAAAGTGGTGAATCTTGAGACCAAACCACTCAGGCTACTAGCAATAATAGCTTGGACAAGTGGTGGACCTTGAATGTAAACCCCTCATCTACGAAATATCGTGGGTTTAATGTATTTCGATGGAGCCTAGCATCTTGGAGACATGGTGCAGCTTGCTTCTCGTCATGTTTCAATGGAGCCTATCTTGGACAAATGGTGGAGCATCCTTCTCTCCATGTTTCAATGGACCCTAGCTTGGACAAGTGGTGGACCTTTTTTCTCTCTATGTTTCAATAGAGTTAGCTTGGACAAGTGGTGGACCTTGGAACCAAACCCCCATGTAAAACCTATCATGGTCACTCCAAGTGGTAAGAAAGAATAACCTTTAAGATGTAGCCTTATAGGTTGGACAAGTGGTGGACCTTAACACCCATATTCTTAATATAATGACATAGAGTGGAAAAGTGGTGAATCTTGAGACAAAACCACTCATGCTACTAGCACTATAGCTGGACCTGGACTGTAAACCCCTCATCTACGACATATCGTGGGTTTAATGTTTTCGATGGAGCCTAGCATCTTGGAGACATGTGCACCTTGCTTCTCCTCATGTTTCAATGGAGCCTACTTGGACAAATGGTGGAGCATCCTTCTCTCCATGTTTCAATGGACCCTAGCTTGGACAAGGGGTGGACCTTTGCTTCTCTCTATGTTTCAATAGAGTTAGCTTGGACAAGTGGTGGACCTTGGAACCAAACCCCCATGTAAAACCTATCATGGTCACTCCAAGTAGTAAAAAGAATAACCTTTAAGATGTAGCCTTATAGGTTGGACAAGTGGTGGACCTTAACACCCACATATTCTTAATAAAAGTGGTGAATCTTGAGACCAAACCACTCAGGCTACTAGCAATAATCCTAGGTAACCAATTAAGTCTATAGTCTTTCAAGGGGTGAGAAGGGAATAACCATTAAGATATAGTCTTATAGGTTGGACAAGTGGTGGACCTTAACACCCAAATATTCTTAATATAATGATAGAGTGGAAAAGTGGTGAATCTTGAGAGCAAACCACTCATGCTACTAGGTAATAGCTTGGACAAAGTGTTGACCTTGAATGTAAACCCCCATCTAAAAATATCGTGGGTTTAATGTATTTCGATGGAGCCTAGCATCTTGGAGACATGGTGCACCTTGCTTCTCCTCATGTTTCAATGGAGCCTATCTTGGACAAATGGTGGAGCATCCTTCTCTCCATGTTTCAATGGACCCTAGCTTAGACAAGTGGTGGACCTTTGCTTCTCTCTATGTTTCAATAGAGTTAGCTTGGACAAGTGGTGGACCTTGGAACCAACCCCCATGTAAAACCTATCATGGTCACTCCAAGTAGTAAGAAAGAATAACCTTTAAGATATAGCCTTATAGGTTGGACAAGTGGTGGACCTTAACACCCAAATATTCTTAATATAATGACACAGAGTGAAAAAGTGGTGAATCTTGAGACCAAACCCTCATGCTACTAGCGTTAATAGGTTGGACAAGTGGTGGACCTTGAATGTAAACCTTCATGTTTCAATGGAGCCTATCTTGGACAAATGGTGGAGCATCCTTCTCTCCATGTTTCAATGGACCCTAGCTTGGACAAGTGGTGGACCTTTTGCTTCTCTCTATGTTTCAATAGAGTTAGCTTGGACAAGTGGTGGACCTTGGAACCAAACCCCCATGTAAAAATATCATGGTCACTCCAAGTGGTAAGAAAGAATAACCTTTAAGATGTAGCCTTATAGGTTGGACAAGTGGTGGACCTTAACACCGCGCATATTCTTAATATAATGACATAGAGTGGAAAAGTGGTGAATCTTGAGACCAAACCACTCAGGCTACTACCAATAATAGCTTGGACAAGTGTTGGACCTTGAATGTAAACCCCTCATCTAAACATATCGTGGGTTTAATGTTTTTCGATGGAGCCTAGCATCTTGGAGACATGGTGCACCTTGCTTCTCCTCATGTTTCAATGGAGCCTATCTTGGACAAATGGTGGAGCATCCTTCTCTCCATGTTTCAATGGACCCTAGCTTGGACAAGTGGTGGACCTTTGCTTCTCTCTATGTTTCAATAGAGTTAGCTTGGACAAGTGGTGGACCTTGGAACCAAAACCCCATGTAAAACCTATCATGGTCACTCCAAGTGGTGAGAAAGAATAACCTTTAAGATGTAGCCTTATAGGTTGGACAAGTGGTGGACCTTAAAACCTAGATCTTAATAATATAAGACATAGAGTGGAAAAGTGGTGAATCTTGAGACCAAACCACTCATGCTACTAGCGATAATAGCTTGGACAAGTGTTGACCTTGAATGTAAAACCCCCATGTAAAAATATCGTGGGTTTAAGGTATTTCGATGGAGCCTAGCATCTTGGAGACATGGTGCAGCTTGCTTCCTTCATGTTTCAATGGAGTCTATCTTGGACAAATGGTGGAGCATCCTTCTCTCCATGTTTCAATGGACCCTAGCTTAGACAAGTGGTGGACCTTTGCTTCTCTCTATGTTTCAATAGAGTTAGCTTGGACAAGTGGTGGACCTTGGAACCAAACCCCCATGTAAAACCTATCATGGTCACTCCAAGTGGTCAGAAAGAATAACCATTAAGATATAGTCTTATAGGTTGGACAAGTGGTGGACCTTAATACCCAAATATTCTTAATATAATGACACAGAGTGAAAAAGGTGAATCTTGAGACCAAACCCCTCATGCTACTAGCGTTAATAGGTTGGACAAGTGGTGGACCTTGAATGTAAACCATTCTATCATGGGTTTGTTTCAATGGAGTTAGCTTGAGACATGGTGGAGCTTGCTTCTCTTCATGTTTCAATGGAGCCTAGCTTGGACAAGTGGTGGAGCATCCTTCTCTCCATGTTTCAATGGAAGTTAGCTTGGACAAGTGGTGGACCTTTGATTCTCTCTATGTTTCAATAGAGTTAGCTTGGACAAGTGGTGGACCTTGAAACAAAACCCCCATGTAAAACCTATATGGTCACTCAAGTGGTGAGAAAGAATAACCCTTAAGATATAGACTTATAGGTTGGACAAGTGGTGGACCTTAACACCAAAATATCATTCTTAATATAATAATAGAGTGAAAAAGTGGTGAATCTTGAGACCAAACCACTCATGCTACTAGGGTTATAGGTTGGACAAGTGGTGGACTCTGAATGTAAAAACCCTTCATGTTTCAATAGAGCCTATCTTCGACCAATGGGGATCATCCTTCTCTAAATGTCTCAGTGGAGCCTAGCTTGGACAAGTGGTGGACCTTTGCTTCTCTCTATGTTTCCATAGAGTTAGCTTGGACAAGTGGTGGACCTTGAAACCAAACCCCATGTAAAACATATCATGGTCATTCCAAGTGGTGAGAAATAATACCCTTTAAGATCTAGCCTTATAGGTTGGACAAGTGGTCGACCTTAAAACCTAGATCTTCTAATATAACGACATAGAGTGGAAAAGTGGTGAATCTTGAGACCAAACCACTCATGCTACTAGGGATAATAGCTTGGACAAGTGGTGGACCTTGAATGTAAACCCCCATGTACAAATATCGTGGGTTTAAGGTATTTCAATGGATCCTAGCATCTTGGAGACATGGTGCAGATTGCTTCCCTTCATGTTTCAATGGAGCCTATCTTGGACAAATGGTGGAGCATCCTTCTCTCCATGTTTCAATGGAGCCTAGCTTGGACAAGTGGTGGACCTTTGCTTCTCTCTATGTTTCAATAGAGTTAGCTTGGACAAGTGGTGGGCCTTGGAACCAAACTCCCATGTAAAACCTATCTTGGTAACTCCAAGTGGTGAGAAAGAATAAAGTTTAAGATATAGCCTTATAGGTTGGACAAGTGGTGGACCTTAGCACCCAGATATTCTTAATAGAATGACATAGAGTGGAAAAATGGTGAATCTTGAGACCAAACCACTCATGCTACTAGAGATAATAGGTTGGACAAGTGGTGGACCTTGAATGTAAACCCCCCATGTACAAAATATCATGGGTTTGAGGTATTTCAATGGAGCCTAGCATCTTGGAGACATGGTGTAGCTTGCTTCTCTTCATGTTTCAATGGAGCGTATCTTGGACAAATGGTGGAGCATCCTTCTCTCCATGTTTCAATGGACCCTAGCTTGGACAAGTGGTGGACCTTTGATTCTCTCTATGTTTCAATAGAGTTAGCTTGGACAAGTGGTGGACCTTGAAACAAACCCCCATGTAAAACCTATGCTGGTCACTCCAAGTGGTGAGAAAGAATAACCCTTAAGATATAGCCTTATAGGTTGGACAAGTGGTGGACCTTAACACCCAAATATTCTTAATATAATGATAGAGTGAAAAAGTGGTGAATCTTGAGACCAAACCACTCATGCTACTAGCGTTAATAGGTTGGACAAGTGGTGGACCTTGAATGTAAACCCCCCATGTTTCAATAGAGTTAGCTTCGACAAATGGTAGAGGATCCTTCTCTCCATGTTTCAATGGAGCCTAGCTTGGACAAGTGGTGGACCTTTGTTTCTCTCTATGTTTCAATAGAGTTAGCTTGGACAAGTGGTGGACCTTGGAGCCAAACCCCCATGTAAAACATATCATGGACATTTCAAGTGGTGAGAAAGAATACCCTTTAAGATATACCCTTATAGGTTGGACAAGTGGTCGACCTTAACACCCAGATCTTCTTAACGTAATGACATAGAGTGGAAAAGTGGTGAATCTTGAGACCAAACCACTCATGCTACTAGAGATAATAGGTTGGACAAGTGGTGGACCTTGAATGTAAACTCCCCATGTACAAAATATCATGGGTTTAAGGTATTTCAATGGATCTTAGCATCTTGGAGACATGGTGCAGCTTGCTTCTCTTCATGTTTCAATGGAGCCTATCTTGGACAAATGGTGGAGCATCCTTCTCTCCATGTTTCAATGGACCCTAGCTTAGACAAGTGGTGGACCTTTGCTTCTCTCTATGTTTCAATAGAGTTAGCTTGGACAAGTGGTGGAACTTGGAACCAAACCCCCATGTAAAACCTATCATGGTCATTCCAAGTGGTGAGAAAGAATACCCTTTAAGATATAGCCTTATAGGTTGGACAAGTGGTGGACCTTAACACCCAGATCTTCTTAATATAATGACATAGAGTGGAAAAGTGGTGAATCTTGACATCAAACCACTCATGCTACTAGTGATAATAGGTTGGACAAGTGGTGGACCTTGAATGTAAACCCCCATGTACGAAATATCATGGGTTTAAGATATTTCAATGGAGCCTAGCATTTTGGAGACATGGTGCAGCTTGCTTCTCTTCATGTTTCAATCAAACCTGGCTTGGACAAATGGTGGAGCATCCTTCTCTCCATGTTTCAATGGAGCCTAGCTTGGACAAGTGGTGGACCTTTGATTCTCTCTATGTTTCAATAGAGTTAGCTTGGACAAGTGGTGGACCTTGGAACCATACCCCTATGTAAAACCCATCATGTGCATTCCAAGTGGTGGTAAATAATACCATTTAAGATATAGCCTTATAGGTTGGACAAGTGGTGGACCTTAACACCCAGATCTTCTTAATATAATGACATAGAGTGGAAAAGTGGTGAATCTTGAGACCAAACCACTCATGCTACTAGGGATAATAGGTTGGACAAGTGGTGGACCTTGAATTTAAACCCACATATACAAAATATCATGGGTTTAAGGTATTTCAATGGAGCCTAGCATCTCAAAGACATGGTGCATCTTGCTTCTCTTCATGTTTCAATGGAGCCTATTTTGGACAAATGGTGGAGCATCCTTCTCTCCATGTTTCAATGGACCCTAGATTGGACAAGTGGTGGACCTTTGCTTCTCTCTATGTTTCAATATAGTTAGCCTATATTAGACAATTAGTAGACCTCAATCTCTCCATGTTGTCTAGAGCTGAGCTTGGACAAGTGGTGGACCTTACTTCTCCCTTCCCTTAGTTTACTAGCTTAAATGATCACTATGTATACTTGCTTAGATCTAGCTTGAACAAGTGGTGGAACTTGTATTCACACAAACTTAATCCATTACAAAAAAGTATATGTTAAAATAACATTTGGTTTTTTTTGTTTCAGGAAAGATGGCTCCAAAAAAACAGGTTGCAAGGGTTGCTGTCTCAGTTGACTATACTTGCAATGATCTTAGGAAATGGTATTTGGACATACATGGTATAGAGGGTGCACAATTTCATAAGGTGCATCTATTTATTGCCAAAAAGGAGAATGACAGCTTGTTTGAAGATGTTGGACAAGTTGTGGAAGCATCTGTCTCTGTAGTTGATAGTCATCCAGAGGTGGAATGCATTGACATTCTAGTTCCAATGAATCTAGAATTTCAACTATCTCCAGGAGCATATGCATTGGAGCGCATGTCTAGAAACAAAGAAGAGACAATGTTTTCTCGAGGATGGAAGTTTGCAGAATCAAATCCAAATATCACAGCAGATCAACTTCAAAGCTCCATCATTGCCACACTACAACGAAAAAAGGTGAAAGCTTCACGACCACCATCCACAAAGAAGCAAGCAAAAGTGCAGAAAGTAGAAGCTAAGCGAACTAGTTCCATTTTGGATGTAGACAAGGCATCTTTGGCATCCTCATCAACAGAGGGTTCAATGTCAAAGATGAGAATTGTGGATCCAGATGTTTTAGAAGCTGAGGCCATGAAAGGACAAGAAAAAGATACAGGTGGAATGAATAAGTACATAAATTATTTTCCTTTCCAATATAGGGAATTTGATATCCCTATTCAAAATTGTTGGCTTGCTCCTGATCACTATAATGCACGTATTATGGATAAAAAACACGCTGAAAGTGTGTTATTTGGATTTTCACGGAGTACGACCAAGCCTGCAGCATGTGCATATTTGATGCCTGTTCGAAATGCAAAATCAAAGAAGGGGACTCCTTTGGCAGTAGAAGAGGTAGAGGAGCAAAAAATTAAAGATTATCATTATTGGATTCTTGATGGGCAGCATTCAATCTATGCTGCAAAAGTTTTGCTTCACAATGAACAAAACAACAAAGAGATCTTTGAAAGACTGATTAGCGTGTATAAATTTAGAAAGGCTCGCATTGTTGTGAATGCTCCTCCATTTGTTGCAACTGCTATATCTGCCATTGCAAATGAGGAGGCTCAGGCATTGTATGTCAAGCAACCTTACAGCCAAATATTGAGACATTTACGGAGTCAATGGATCTTCTCAGGACGACCACCAAAGGCAGCAAGTGGAATTGCAGAGGGACATGCATCTCGTGCCGGATGGGATGTAAGTTATTTTCTTTGTCTTTTTGATAGTGTTTAATTAACAAATCTTGCTCAATAGTTTAATTATTTCTCTATTTCTTTTAGGCTTTTCTTCGATTGGCAAGAATGAGTGCAGCAGCAAGTTGGATTGCTAAACAGGCACACATGGTCACCTACTCTGATTTAGTTTATGATTGCTGGATAGAAATCATTGAAAATCTAGAAGAGGAGAATAAGAAACCCCCAACAACTGTATTTAGATACCTTTGTGGCCTTGAGGAATCAGAGGTAAAGACTATTCAAGAAGAGATTAGAGATGAGAAGATTTTACTGTCAAAGAGTGCAAAGGATGGTGATGCAACTGACATGTATGATCGAATCAAGCAGTTGAAGCAAGACAAATTGATTCAAGATGCACTTCTTGAAGGCTTCAACAATTTGAATGAGTCTTCACCATGTAAAGACTGGGAGGAGGTGGTCAAAATGTATAACATCAATGATGTTGTTTATAAAACAATTTTAATGCTATGCGAGGAATGGATCAGATCTAGTTTGACGCGTGGAACAAAGAAAATGGCTTTTCCAGATGGAGCAATAAAATACATGCAATGGGCAATTCACCTTCAAAAGGAGAAAACTGAGCCTAGAGATTTGCCATGGTCAATCTATGTGGTGAGCCTACAAATGGAAGGCAATCTCTACTTGATGCGCCACTTCAATAATAAAGTGCCTATTGGCTTATGTGTTTTAGATATGACAAAAAACGTTGGAGGCAATTTGAAGTGGAGTGAGGAGACATTTAACAATGCTTTGGATGGGATCTTGGCTATTGCTGGAGGGTCAACAGATCCTGGATTTGTCTTTCTTGCATTTGTGGATTTCACTAACTTCACAAAATTGCAATGTGCCTTTCACGCCATGGGAGATAATCTGAGCTACCATTGTTGTGGTGCATTGCATCACTTTCCATCAGCTCCTTGCAAAGGAGCAATTCAATTCCTAACAGTTATTGCCTTCTTGGGACAAGCAATGCATTTGAAGACCTGAGAAGAAGATCAGAGGAACATCCCATGCCAATTGATTGTTCTCTTCTTCAAGTAGCAGATAACGATATGTCAGATTTGCAATATTTGGAGGCCAAAAAAGAGCTTTGGTCAAGCACTACATTCGTACATATTGTTTTGAAGACCGCAAGCTTGTTGATGTTTTTGGTGATGGCTCCTTGGTTGCACAAGAAGGAATACAACAGAAAAAAGAAGTTATCTGCTTAATTGATAGTGTGGAGGAGGCAAAAAGCGTGGAGACCATGCTGCTAGACTTTGTTAAGTCTCATGAAGATATAGAAAAATGGGCTGGACTTCAACAATCCACTTCGCAATCAGGCGACATTGTGCCTGTTACAGAGGAGTGCTCTCCACAAAGAGAAGAAGAACAACAACAACACCATCCTCTGTCAATGGAGGACTTTTTGGAAATGGAGACACGTATGTTTTGAGTTTCTTGTGCATGTTAGTGTTTCTTGTTACTGATTTGATACTCTTAATGTTAGATTTTGCTTTATATAGTATTGATTGAGTTTGTATTTTTTATCTCAAGCATTCAAGGTTTGAATGTAAATAGTAAATTACTTGAGTTTTTGAATGGTGGATCTGTAGACTAAAACTATAACATTTAATACTCACAAAGACTTAATTACTTAAGAGCTTGAACTCAATAAGTTTTGGACCTTTTATCAATACCCCCTTGATATGATACATTAGATCGTAGCATGGTTAAATGGTGATGCTTCATAAATTGAACCTAGCTTAGACAGGTGCTGGAGCCTAAATTTAAACTAACCTTGCTAGAAGGGAGCTTATGTTTGGACTTTGAGAGAAATAGCATAAGTAATCAATTAGAGCATAGATTAGACATGTGGTGGTGGCCGGCCTTAGAGACCAAAATCTTAATGAGCTTGGAAAGGTATTTAAGTACTGCAATTTACTTAGTTTTAGTACTCATTAAATGCATAGCTTGACAAAAGGTGGACCTTACATGGATCCTAATTTCAAGAGGTGTGGTAGACCTTCAAAACAAGCTCATATAGCTTGGACATGTGGTAGACCTTGCATGAAGACTAGTTTAGACAAGTGTGGTACACCTTGTAACCAACACCCATTTGTTATATTAGCTTGGACAAGTGGTGGACCTTGCTTTTATGTTTCAATGGAGCATATTTTGGACAGGTGGTAGACCTTGTTTCTCTCCATGCTTCAATGGAGAGAAACTTTAGCTTGGACAAGTGGTGGACCTTGTTTTTATGTTTTAAAGGAGCATATTTCGGACAAGTGGTAGACATAGTTTCTCTCCATGGTTCAATGGAACCCACCTTAGACAAGTGAAGTACCTTGAAACCAAACCCCCATAATACAACCTACTAAATAGGTTGGAAAATTGGTGGGATATGAAACCATCCATGATAGAGCATAGTATAGGTGAAAACGTAGTGGTCCTTATATCAATTACCCATGCATAGCTTGGACAAGTGGTGGACCTTGATTCTCTCTATGTTTCAATGGATCCTATCTTGGACTAGAGATATATCTTACTTAGTTCCATGCTTCAATGGATTGTAGCTTGGATAAGGAGTGGAACTTCAAACAAAACTCCACAGCATAGCATATATTAACAATTCATGGGTTTTATAGAGATTGTCTTGCCTATTTTGGAGAGTTGGTACACCTTTATTCTCCATTCTTCAATGGATCTGAGGTTGGACAAGCGGAGCTGGAGAAGTGGTCAACCTTAAAATGAAACCTCCCATGCTACAACCCATCATAGATCGTATATGTAGTGGACCTTGAAACTCTTTTATGTCCCTAGCTTAGAGAAGCATTGCACTCTTGATTATCTCCATACATGAAGGCAAGGTTGGACAAGTGGTGGACCTTCAAACCAGAATCTCTATGCAATAATAGGCAAGTGGTGGAGCTTGTTTTCTCCATGTTCCAATGGAGCCTAGCTTAGACAAACAATGGAGCTTGCTTCTCTCCATGTTTCAATGGATCCTAGCTTAGAAAAGTGGTGGAGCTTTGCTTCTCTCCATGTTCCAATGGACCATAGCTTAGACAAGTGGTAGACCTTGAAAAACACCCCCCGTATACAACATATTATGGGGTTTTCATGTTTCAATGGCTCCTAGCTTGGACAAATGGTAGAGCTTGCTTCTCTTTATGTTTCAATGGATCCAATCTTAGCCAAGGGTGGACCTTGAAACAAGAATCCCCCCCCCCATGTACAACGTATTATGGGTTTTGAAAGCACTGGGAGAAAATAATAGCTTTGATAAGTGGTGGACCTTGCTTCTCTCCATGCTTCAATGGAGCCGAGGTTGGACACATGTTGGAGAGAAGATGGTTGCCCATGAAATAAGACCATGCATGCTATAATCAATCATATGTTGTACACATGGTGGACCTTGCAATTGTTTTATATGCCTAACTTGGACAAGTGGAGGACCCTTGATTACCTCCAGATATCAACAACAAGCCAAGTTTGGACAAGTGTAGTACCACCAAACCAGAATCTATATGCTACAATAGAGTATAGGTAGGACACGCGATGAACCTTGATATCAAACCATCCATGCTACTAGAGATGATAGGTTTCACATGTGGTGGAACCTTGTATCAATGTTCTATGTGTAGTTTTTGACTAGTGATAGACCTTGAAACTAATCCCTCTAGGCTACAAGAAAAAAGAGATGGATGAGGAGGCTAGACTACTTTTGTTGCATCAATGCATCCCATGTTACCACATATACTATAGGGTTCTTGGATAAGTGTTGGATCTTGTGTCAATGCTCCATGTCTAGCTTGGACAAGTGGTGGACCTTGGTTCTCTCTATGCTTCAAATGGGCAATAGATTGGAGACACAGTGGCCTTTTTTTTCCAATGATTTTATTTTTTGGAAACCTTGGAGGCACCATGTAAGAGGCACTCTAAGTCTTCCATACAATGGACCTATTGGACTATAAAATAATGATATCTTTCTTTGATATTGTCATTATTTTATGCATAATATTTTCTTCTTTTTGCAGACACAAAGGAGTTAAGTGATATAAAAACTAGATGTATTTCACACTATGATTGGCATGAAGATCCTTTTGGGACACCAACTTTTCCTATTCCCAAAGATGTAATTTTCCATATTAACGGTGTGGATTTTGAAGTGCGACTTTCATGTATTGAAGGAGCTGGTTATGGGCTATTTGTGCATACTACCCTGGAAAGTGGTTTGACTATTCTAAACTATGGAGGGCATAAGTATAGATTTCAAGACTGGAAAAAGATATGCAAAATATTTCCAAGAGCTTATAAATATTCTCTTCTAGAGGATCCAAACATAGAAGAAGAGGAAGATCAATCATACATTATTGGTTGTGTAGAAGAAGGAAACGTGTCGGGCTATATAAATAGTTCTCACAGTACAAATGTCTGTCCCAACGTACGCTATACATTTGATCCAAATTTGCCACCTTGGCATAAATGCACCTCTTCACACATCAAGTCAGAAGAATATGGCCATGTATGCATTGAGACTATTTGTCAAGTTGAAGCAGGAGAAGAGTTGTTTGCTGACTATAACTTTACTTGACATTGTAAAGTATTGTACATGGATGGAAATCTCAAGTACATGCATCATTTTCATTTTTCATGGATGAAATCTCAAGTGAATATAACATTTGATTATTGTTTAGTTTATGCTCAACGAGAATCTAGAGTGCTCTTATGCTTTGTGTGTTGTCTAACATATTTGACTACCTTGGCCATAGAATCTTGATTCTACTCTAGATTTGTGATAAATCTTACCAAAATTTAATCAATGTCTAGGTTGGACAAGTGGTGGGGCTTCAAACATTACTGTCTTAAACAAGTGGAGTTATCTTACTTGAATAAGTGGTGGCCTTTGAATCCAAATCTAAGCCAAATCTCTAATTATTTTCTTGTAGTCTAGGTTGGACATTTGGTGGACCTTGTATCCATGTTTCCTCAACAAGGGTGGCTTTTAGTTTTCACTTTAAGTACTCATCTTTAATAAAGTGTAGGATGGAAAATGTTGAGTTAGTAGATTGTATTTTAGACAAGTGGTGTTTGGTGTACGAATGCTGAAAATGGTTGCAAGGATTCTAACAACGACTTTACCTTAAATAAATTTCTTACTAGGAGTTCTACATATAAATATGGTGAATAAAATTCTAGTGGTTTTGAGATACCATTTGTGTGTGTGTTTTCTTAGATTCACAAACTGGGATGGATAATGCTCCTATGGTTCAGTCAACAACTATAGAATCCATAGATTCTATGGTTTCTAAAGTGCCCAAGATGGATGATATTTCTATACTAGAGTCTAGTGTTGTGCAACTTGAGCAAGCTTCCAATAATGAGAACCAAGAAATCGATGCTTGCAACATGCAACATACATCAAAAGAGACTGAAAAGTCCACTCACGAGCTATTGCCAATTGGTACTACGTCATGTAGCGTAGATGTTGAGAAATCCATGCTTACAATTATATTGGATTTAAATGGTCTATTGTTGAAACGTTTCCCTCAACCATCCTCACACCACAACTCAGTGCAAATGGATTCAAAAAGATATATTATACTCAGGCCAGGTTGCATCCAATTCTTGAAGACTATTTTACAAAGGTTTAATGTTGCAATTTGGTCGACAGCTACTAGGAATAATGTGTATCAAATCCTTGCAGCACTAAACAACTTAGCTGAGGATACATTGCCTTTCTTTGCAATTTGGTCGCAAGATGTTTGCTACACCGCTCAAACTCAAAAATTGTTTAGACCCGACAATCCAAACGTTGAGGCAATGTTCAAGCCTCTAGCCAAAATTGCCATGGGGTTTGAATGTGATCCACAAAGAACAGTGCTTATTGATGACTCTCCTTACAAGGGATGTATTTCACCAGCAAACAATTGCATTTTTCCACCACAATTTGATGCTGAGAAGATGGTTGACAATATGCTCTTGGAGGAGCTACTGCCATACTTGATTCAGCTTGATGAGAGAAGGGATGTGCGTGATTTAATTGCTTCTAATCGTTATGGACAACCTATAGTGACAAATGATAGTGAATACAAACAAATCATGGAGTATTGGAAGCAGAAAAATGATGTTTGGTCAGCTAAGGTGTTCTTTACAAGAAGAATACCACCTGCAAAAGGTGACAGAGATGAAACTATCATTGAAGATGCAAGTGACACAAGCCACCGCAATGAAATGAGAAGAGCCCAAATACAAGAGATCTAGGCAAAGGAGCGTACACCCATTGAAAGATGAAGGCGTCACAATTGACCACTTTAGCGTAGGCAATTGGGTTGTAACACAAAAGGAGTTTTGAAGGCAACCACAGCAAAGGCTTATATAAATAAGGTGAAAGCTGAGAACAATCTTCTAAGGCTGGATAGAAAGCAACCCTAAGGTACTAGTGACATGTCATATATTCTTGATACACATGCTTGAACACTCATGTGCATGGTATCTAACAAATCTTTCTTTTTATTCCTTCTTGCAGGATCTTACAAAGGATACTACTAGATGGAGCTCAATCAATAGAGATTTTGATATTTTTGCTCAAAATAATGAAGCAGTCACCTACATTTTTTGTTTATCAATTTCTTGAGAGACTTTATTTTAGTTTGTAATCATCAAATGAAATGAAAAGTATCCTTCTTATTAAGATTGTTGATCTTTTTCTTGTTCAAACCTTTCAATTGTGATTTATAGTTTTGTTAGCATGAGATTGTGCTTTTTTAGTTTGAAAAAAACTGTCAAAGATCCAAGTCTTTTTGGCTTTACTTAAGTTATTAATTGTGAAAGATCCAAGTTTTTTTTCTTTACTTAAGTTATTGATTGCCTATGTAATAGTCCTTAAAACAATATCGGATGGCTTTCTTGCTCCCATGTCTCACATTGGTCTTTAGGTAAGACAAGTGGTGACCTTGAAAGTATGGTCTCATATCTCGATCAAGTGAAGAGACATGAAGCTTAAATATCACTACTATGTATCTAGTGTTAAACTCCATCGAGACAAAGACTAGATAGCCAAATTGCAGTCGAGTTTAAGTGAAAAATCCATTTGAGCTAAGGTAAAACTTATAGTGCCTCATTTTTCTAGGATTCTACCCCATCAAGGAAGTTATAATCTAGCACAAACCAATTAAGACTCTTTTGGAGCCTAGATAGGACAATTCGTGGAACTTATGAAACTTATTATTGAGTTAGAGTCTAGTTTAGATAAGCAAAAGATCTTCAAACCAGCACTTGGTCTTACTATTCAATATTCAAAGTCCCTTGAGGCTAACAAATTACATACCCACTTGTAACCTAACTAATGAGTAATTATATAGATCTAAGCAAGTATATATAATGAGTCTTCAAACTAATAATCCAAGGGAAGAGAGTAGCAAGGTCCACTACTTGTCCAAGCTCAGCTCTAGACAACATAGAAAGATGCTAGTTCTACTAATTGTCTAATTATAGGCATGGAGAAATGATAGAAGGTTGACCACTTGTCCAACCTATCATCTCTAGTAAGATGGGAGGTTTGGCCTTAAGATTCACCATGTAACCAACCTATACATCATTGTATTATGAAGAGTAAAAAAGCAAAGCTCCACCACTTGTCCAAGCTAGTTCTAAAATCCACATGGAGATAAGCAAGCTCCACCATTTGTCGAATCTCTCTTCCATTAAAACATGAAAAAACTCATCTATGTTGTACAGGGGGACTTTTTTCCAAGGTCCACCACTTGTCCAAGCTAGGATCCCTAGTAGCACGAGTGGTTTGGTCTCAAGATACACCACTTGTACACTCTATGTCATTATATTAAGAAGAACTATGTATTAAGGTCCACCACTTGTCCAACCTATAAGGTTATATCTTAAATGGTATCCTTTCTCACCACTTGAAATGCCCATGATATGTTTTACACGGGGGTTTCATTCCAAGGTCCACCACTTGTCCAAGCTAACTCTATTCAAACATAGAGAGAAGCAAAGGTCCACCACTTGTCCAAGCTAACTCTATTCAAACATAGAGAGAAGCAAAGGTTCACCACTTGTCAAAGCTAGGCTCCGTTGAAGTATGGAGAGAAGTAACCTCCATCATTTTTCCAAGATAGGTGCCATTCAAACATGGAAAGAATCAAGATCTACCATGTCTCCGAGATTCTAGGCTCCATTGAAACACCCTAAAACCATGATATTTTGTACATGGGGTGTTTACATTCAAGGTCTACCACTTCTCTAACGTATTATACCTAGTAGCATGAGTGATTTGGTCTTAAGATTCACCACTTATCCACTCTATGTCATTATATTAAGAATAACTGGGTGTTAAGGTCCACCACTTGTCCAACCTATAAGGGTATATCTTAAATGGTATCCTTCACCACTTATCAAGGTCCATCACCACTTTTCCAACCTATAAGGTTATATCTTGAATGATATTTTTCCTCATCACTTGTAATGTCCATGCTATGTTTTACAAAGGGGTTTTGTTCCAAGACCCACCACTTGTCCAAGCTAACTCCATTAAAACATAGAGAGAAGCAAAGGTCCACCACTTGTCCAAGATAGGCTCCATTGAAACATGGAGAGAAGGATGATCCACCATTTCTCCAAGATAGGTTCCATTGAAACATTGAGAGAAGCAATCTCCACCATGTCTCCAAGCTAGGCTCCATTGAAATACCCTAAACCCATAATTTTGTACATGAGGGGTTTACATTCAAGGTCCACCACTTGTCCAACCTATTATCCCTAGTAGCAAGAGTGGTTTGGTCTCAAGATTCACCACTTGTACACTCTATGTCATTATATTAAGAAGAAATATGTGTTAAAGTCCACCACTTGTCCAGCCTATAAGGTTATATTTTAAATAGTATCCTTTCTCACCACTTGAAATGCCCATGATATGTTTTACATGGGGGTTTCATTCCAAGGTCCACCACTTGTCCAAGCTAACTCTATTAAAACATATAGAGAAAGAAAGGTCCACCACTTGTCCAAGCTAGGCTCATTGAAACATGGAGAGAAGGAACCTCCACTGTTTCTCCTAGATAGGCTCCATTGAAACATGGAGAGAAATAAGCTCCACCATGTCTCCAAGTTGCTAGGCTCCATTGAAATACCCAATACCCATAATTTTTTGTACATGGGGGGTTTACATTCAAGGTTCACCACTTGTCCAACCTATTATCCCTAGTAGGTTTGGTCTCATGATTCACCACTTGTCCACTCTATGTCATTATATTAAGAGGAATTAGGTGTTAAGGTCCACCACTTGTCCAACCTATAATGTTATAGCTTGAATGGTATTTTTTCTCACCACTTGTAATGCCCATGACATGATTTACATGGGGGTTTTGTTCCAAGGTACACCACTTATCCAAGATAAATCTATTGAAACATAGAGAGAAACAAAGGTCCACCACTTTTCCAAGCTAGGCTGCATTGAAACATGGACCTTAATACCAAATTATTTCTAGTAGCATGAGTGATATTTTGTACATGGGGCGTTTACATTCAAGGTCCACCACTTGTCCAACCTATTTCCCTAGTAGGTTTGGTCCCAATTTCACCACTTATCCACTCTATGTCATTATATTAAGAATAATTGGGTGTTAAGGTCCACCACTTGTCCAACCTATAAGGTTATATATTGAATGGTATTTTTTCTCACCACTTGTAATGCCCATGATATGTTTTACATGGGGTTTTTGTTCCAAGGTCCACCACTTTTCCAAGATAACTCTATTCAAACATAGAGAGAAACAAAGGTCCACCACTTGTCCAAGCTAGGCTCCATTGAAACATGGAGAGAATGATGCTGCACCATTTATCCAAGATAGGCTGCATTGAAACATGGAGAGAAGCAAGCTTTACCATGTTTCCAAGCTAGGCTCCATTGAAACACTCTAGGGGGTTTTATTTCAAGGCCCACCACTTGTTTAACCTATTATCCCTAGTAGCATGAGTGGTTTGGTTTCAAGATTCACCACTTGTACACTCTATGTCATTATATTGTGTTAAAGTCCACCACCAACATATCTTAAATGGTATCCTTTCTCGCCACTTGAAATGCCCATGATATGTTTTACATGGGAGTTTCATTCCAAGATCCACCACTTGTCCAAGCTAACCATATTCAAACATAGAGAGAAACAAAGGTCCACGACTTGTCCAAGCTAGGCTCCATTGAAACATGGAGAGAAGGAACCTCCACCATTTCTCCTAGATAGGCTCCATTAAAACATGGAGAGAAGTAAGTTCCACCATGTCTCCAAGATGCTAGGCTCCATTGAAATACG
Organism: Adiantum capillus-veneris; assembly: GCF_014529385.1. Taxonomy (NCBI): domain Eukaryota; kingdom Viridiplantae; phylum Streptophyta; class Polypodiopsida; order Polypodiales; family Pteridaceae; genus Adiantum; species Adiantum capillus-veneris. The sequence goes on from NC_140940.1 coordinate 81,306,029, forward strand.
CAAAACCCATGATATTTTGTACATGGGTGATTTACATTCAAGGTCAACCATTTCTCCAACCTATTATCCCTAGTAGGTTTGGTCTCACAATTCACCACTTTTCCACTATATGTCATTATAATAAGAGGAATTGGGTGCTAAGGTCCACCACTTGTCCAGCCTATAAGGTTATACCTTGAATGGTATTTTTTCTCACCACTTGTAATGCCCATGACATGCTTTACATGGGGGTTTTGTTCCAAGGTTCACCACTTGTCCAAGAAAATTCTATTGAAACATAGAGAGAAACAAAGGTCCACCACTTTTCCAAGCTAGGCTCCATTGAAACATGGACCTTAATACCAAATTATTCCTAGTAGCATGAGTAATATTTTGTACATGGGGGGTTTGCATTCAAGGTCCACCACTTGTCCAACGTACTTTTCCTAGTAGGTTTGGTCGCAAGATTCACCACTTGTCCACTCTATGTCATTATATTAATAATAATTGGGTGTTAAGGTCCACCACTTTTCCAACCTATAAGGTTATATATTGAATGGTATTTTTTCTCACCACTTGTAATGTCCATGATATGTTTTACATGGGGATTTTGTTCCAAGGTCCACCACTTGTCCAAGCTAAATCTGTTCAAACATAGAGAGAAACAAACGTGCACCACTTGTCCAAGGTAGGCTCCATTGAAACATGGAGAGAATGATGCTCCACCATTTATCCAAGATAGACTCCATTGAAACATGGAGAGAAGTAAGCTCCACCATGTTTCCAAGATGCTAGAGTCCATTGAAATACCCAAAACCCCTGATACTTTGTACATGGGGGGTTTACATTCAAGGTCCACCACTTGTCCAACCTATTATCCCTAGTAGCATGAGTGGCTTGGTCTCAGGATTCACCACTTGTCCACTCTATATCATTATATTAAGAAAAATTGGGTTTCCATATCTAAATGGATCTTTGCTTGGATAAGTGGTAGACCTTGAGACCTAAATACCCATTCTACACTAGAGCATTGGTTAAGCCTTATACACTTCAAGCATACCTTTAACAACAAGTAGTAGTTATTAGTTGACTTAAGTCTAGTTGAACTCCATGGTATTGAGACTAAGAGAGAGTGTAGCATAAAAAAGAGTCAGGATTTTAATTTGACTTTCTTTCTATTAATGAGTAGATCATAGATGGATTTTGGTATCTAATAAAACCTTAGGGTAGACAATGTAAAAATCATGTCTATTGTTGTGTTTGCATTAAGTGTTCTTGTTCTTTAATTTCAGAACCATTACAGAAAAATGGATTGGCTATATGCTGGCATAAATTGAAGAAAACTATTGAATTACCCATCCAACCTCCTCCAAGACCTTGTCCAAGGAATGAATCACCTCCTTATCACCTACCACTTGCTTTCAAGGACATCAAAAGAGTACTTATCTTGGATCTAGAGGGGTTACTTCTCAAGACAGTTGAAATGAAACATGGAGATTCTATGCCATCTTGGGCTCAACACATGCGACTTGTGGAGGACAAAGATGAAGTTTATCATGTGGTGCGACCAGACGCACAAAGTTTTTTGGATTTTTGTGCTGAATACTTTGAGCTATGGATATGGAGTTGCTATAACTTAACAAGGGTGCAACGCATCACACAAAAAGTTTTCCTGAGCAGTATACCAAGTTCAAGGTGTTTATGAGTAACAAAAATTGCCAAAATCCAAATATCATGTTAGGATTTACAAGGGTTTATCACAAAAATCTGAGTGATATTTGGAAGATATTTGAGGATTTGGATGCAAACAATACCTTAATTTTTGATGACACTCCATATAGGGTGATGTGGAACATGCCAGGGACATATCTTATATTTCCAAAGATGTGGAGGCAAACTTCCGAGCAACTTCAAAACTTCTTGCAGAGAACCATAATTCCATGGTTGGTAGGATGGTTGTATGCAAGAGATAAGAGAGTCTATACATACAACACAATTGTAAATCAGTATAGTGATTCTGAGACAAATTATGTCCTTGGTGTGTACTTGTCAACACGAAAGCATTGAATAAATATGGCTATAAGATGCTTTTTTTATTCTAGTGTGTATCTTTCAACATTTGTATAATTTGATATAGTCTTTTTTTTTTTTATAAAGGTGTGTCAATTTTATGAACACTTGAATGGAGTGCACCCTACTCTAAGGGGACTTCAATGTACTATTGGAGTGCATCCTATTGTAAGGGGACTCTGATGTATTGCTAGAGTGCACCCAAATTTTTGGGGACTCATTTTTTATTTGATTGGGGCCTATGTTGGGTCATATAGTAAAAGAAATTCATTTTTTGTCAATTCATATCGAGGTTGCATTTATTTGGAACTATGAAAGAATTGATGTTTGATGTCAAAATAAAACTTGTAAGTGTGGATCAGAGAATTCATGGACTTTAAATATGTGAGAGGGATCTTTTTCTTGGGCACAAATGTTTGCTTCAAGAATTTTGTCATTACATACTTTATGTGAAAGAGTTTTAGAACCTAAAAGACTTTGAAAACAAAACTATGGAATCTAAGTGCATGTATTCTTGAATGGCTTGAAAGTTGATGTATACATGCATGTCGCCTTGATGAAGATTTAGATCTGACAAGATGGAAAGATATAATTCTTGGACGTTACCTTTGTCAATTTGGTAATAACATATTTAACTTTCTTTAATATGGGTGGAAAATATATTATTATGTGCATTTGGAAAATATATTATTATGTGCATATTTAACTTTCTTTTAATATGGGTGAAAAATATATTATTATGTGCATTTGGAACCTAATTGCTTGACCTTCAAACCAAGATTCCTATGTTATTTTTTCATATACTTTTTTATACTGAATTAAGATTGTGGATGCAAGGTCCACCACTTGTTCAAGCTAGATCTAAGAAAGTATATATACTGAGTCTTCAAACTAGTAAACCAAGGGGAGAGAGAAGCAGGGTCCATCACTTGTCCAAGCTCATCTCTAGACAACATAGAGAGATGTTATGTCTACTAATTGTCCAATATAGTCATGGAGAAATGATAGAAGGTTGATCCACTTGTCCAACCTATCATCTCTAGTAAAATGGGAGGTTTGGCCTTAAGATTCACCATGTAACCAACATATACTTCATTGTATTATGAAGAGTAGAAAAGAAAAGCTCCACCACTTGTCTAAGGTAGTTCCAAAATCAACATGGAGAGAAGAAAGCTTCACCATTTGTCCAAGATAGGTTCCATTAAAACATGGAAAACCTCATATATGTTGTACATGGAAGCTTTTTTCAAGGTCCACCACTTGTCCAAGCTAGGATCCATTAAAACATGGATAGAAACAAGGCTCCACAACTCGTCCAACCTTTATAGCTGCGAAGTGTACCGGTTGTCTAAACTAGGCATGGGAAAATAATAGAAGGTCCACCACTTATCCAATATATTATCTCTAATAGCATGGGAGGTTTGGTCTCAAGATTTAGGAATTGGCTGACCTGTATTTCATTGTATTATGATGAATTTGGTTTTAAAGTCAACTACTTATCCAAGCTATAAGTTTATATCTTGAATGGTATTCCTTCCCATCACTTAGAAAACCAATGATATGTTGTACATGGGAGGGTTTGTTACAAGGTCCACCACTTGTCCAAGCTAGTTTCATTGAAACATGGATGAAGACAAGCTCCACCATTTGTTAAAGCTAGACTCCATTGAAATCTAGAAAATCCATTCTATGTTGTACATGGGGTTTTTGTTTTAAGGTCCAACACTTGTCCAAGCTAAGATCCATTGAAACATGGAGTAGAGAAACACTCCACCACTTGTCCAAGCTAGGAAACATTGATAGTAGTTGGTTTATTTTGAAGATCCACCACGTGTCTAAGCTAACTCTATTGAAACATAGAGAGAAGCAAAGGTCCACCAACTGTTCAAGCTAGGCTCCATTGAAACATGGACAGAAGCAAGCTCCACCATTTCTCCAAGATAGACTCCATTGAAACATGGAGAGAATCAAAGGTCCACCATTTCTCCAAGCCAAGATCTAGTTGTCCAACCTATAAGGTTATATCTTAAATGGTAATCTTTCTAATCACTTGGAATACCCATGATATGTTTTACATGGGGGTTTTGTTCCAAGATCACCACTTGTCCAAGCTAACTCTATTGAAACATAGAGAGAAGCAAAGGTCCACCACTTGTCCAAGCTAGTCTCCATTGAAACAAGGAGAGAAGCAAGCTCCATCATTTCTCCAAGATAGGCTAGCATGGATAAGTGCACCTTGAAACCAACCTTCCTATGAGGCAATAGAGCATATGCTACATATTTTATGTATGCCCCATGCCTCAAATTAAGAAGTTATAGATTAGAAGTGGACCTTGCTTAAATGTCACATGCAATAAATTAAGGAAAAATAGCCAAGTGGATTGTATTCCTCAATGGATCCTTGCTTTCACAAGTTGTGAACCTTGAGTCACTTTTACATTAACTTGGACAAGTGGTGGACCTAGAAACCAAGCTCTCCATGTTGAGATAAGTTGTAGGTAGGACATTAGAACATAGACAACGATAATGGATGCAATATACTCCTCTCCTAATAATCCAATTGATTGAAACCATGATATTTTAGTTGTTTTCATTGTGTATTGTATGTGCATAAAGTGGAATGAGACCTTAAGAAAACTCAAATTTTTGACAAAATCTC
>NC_140940.1:81310749-81363249 GCF_014529385.1 Adiantum capillus-veneris
TTATAGTGATTCTGAGACAAATTATGTCCTTGGTGTGTACTTGTCAACACGAAAGCATTGAATAAATATGGCTATAGATTATTTTTTTATTCTAGTGTGTATCTTTCAACATTTGTATAATTTGATATAGTCTTTTTTTTTTTTTTAAAGGTGTGTCAATTTTATGAACACTTGAATGGAGTGCACCCTACTCTAAGGGGACTTCAATGTACTATTGGAGTGCATCCTATTGTAAGGGGACTCTGATGTATTGCTAGAGTGCACCCAAAATTTTGGGGACTCATTTTTTATTTGATTGGGGCCTATGTTGGGTCATATAGTAAAAGAAATTCATTTTTTTGTCAATTCATATCGAGGTTGCATTTATTTGGAACTATGAAAGAATTGATGTTTGATGTCAAAATAAAACTTGTAAGTGTGGATCAGAGAATTCATGGACTTTAAATATGTGAGAGGGATCTTTTTCTTGGGCACAAATGTTTGCTTCAATAATTTTGTCATTACATACTTTATGTGAAAGAGTTTTAGAACCTAAAAGACTTTGAAAACAAAACTATGGAATCTAAGTGCATGTATTCTTGAATGGCTTGAAAGTTGATGTATACATGCATGTCGCCTTGATGAAGATTTAGATCTGACAAGATGGAAAGATATAATTCTTGGACGTTACCTTTGTCAATTTGGTAATAACATATTTAACTTTCTTTTAATATGGGTGGAAAATTTATTATTATGTGCATTTGGAACCTAATTGCTTGACCTTCAAACCAAGATTCCTATGTTATTTTTTCATATACTTTTTTGTACTGAACTAAGATTGTGGATGCAAAGTCCACCACTTGTTCAAGCTAGATCTAAGAAAGTATATATACTGAGTCTTCAAACTAGTAAACCAAGGGAAGAGAGAAGCAGGGTCCATCACTTGTCCAAGCTCATCTCTAGACAACATAGAGAGATGTTATGTCTACTAATTGTCCAATATAGTCATGGAGAAATGATAGAAGGTTGATCCACTTGTCCAACCTATCATCTCTAGTAAAATGGGAGGTTTGGCCTTAAGATTCACCATGTAACCAACATATACTTCATTGTATTATGAAGAGTAGAAAAGAAAAGCTCCACCACTTGTCTAAGGTAGTTCCAAAATCAACATGGAGAGAAGAAAGCTTCACCATTTGTCCAAGATAGGTTCCATTAAAACATGGAAAACCTCATATATGTTGTACATGGAAGCTTTTTTCCAAGGTCCACCACTTGTCCAAGCTAGGATCCATTAAAACATGGATAGAAACAAGGCTCCACAACTCGTCCAACCTTTATAGCTGCGAAGTGTACCGGTTGTCTAAACTAGGCATAGGGAAAATAATAGAAGGTCCACCACTTATCCAATATATTATCTCTAATAGCATGGGAGGTTTGGTCTCAAGATTTAGGAATTGGTTGACCTGTATTTCATTGTATTATGATGAATTTGGTTTTAAAGTCAACTACTTATCCAAGCTATAAGTTTATATCTTGAATGGTATTCCTTCCCATCACTTAGAAAACCAATGATATGTTGTACATGGGAGGGTTTGTTACAAGGTCCACCACTTGTCCAAGCTAGTTTCATTGAAACATGGATGAAGACAAGCTCCACCATTTGTTAAAGCTAGACTCCATTGAAATCTAGAAAATCCATTCTATGTTGTACATGGGGTTTGTTTTAAGGTCCAACACTTGTCCAAGCTAAGATCCATTGAAACATGGAGTAGAGAAACACTCCACCACTTGTCCAAGCTAGGCAACATTGATAGTAGTTGGTTTATTTTGAAGATCCACCACGTGTCTAAGCTAACTCTATTGAAACATAGAGAGAAGCAAAGGTCCACCAACTGTTCAAGGTAGGCTCCATTGAAACATGGACAGAAGCAAGCTCCACCATTTCTCCAAGATAGAATCCATTGAAACATGGAGAGAATCAAAGGTCCACCATTTCTCCAAGCCAAGATCTAGTTGTCCAACCTATAAGGTTATATCTTAAATGGTAATCTTTCTAATCACTTGGAATACCCATGATATGTTTTACATGGGGGTTTTGTTCCAAGATCACCACTTGTCCAAGATAACTCTATTGAAACATAGAGAGAAGCAAAGGTCCACCACTTGTCCAAGCTAGTCTCCATTGAAACAAGGAGAGAAGCAAGCTCCATCATTTCTCCAAGATAGGCTAGCATGGATAAGTGCACCTTGAAACCAACCTTCCTATGAGGCAATAGAGCATATGCTACATATTTTATGTATGCCCCATGCCTCAAATTAAGAAGTTATAGATTAGAAGTGGACCTTGCTTAAATGTCACATGCAATAAATTAAGGAAAAATAGCCAAGTGAATTGTATTCCTCAATGGATCCTTGCTTTCACAAGTTGTGAACCTTGAGTCACTTTTACATTAACTTGGACAAGTGGTGGACCTAGAAACCAAGCTCTCCATGTTGAGATAAGTTGTAGGTAGGACAGTAGAACATAGACAACGATAATGGATGCAATATATTCCTCTCCTAATAATCCAATTGATTGAAACCATGATATTTTAGTTGTTTTCATTGTGTATTGTATGTGCATAAAGTGGAATGAGACCTTAAGAAAACTCAAATTTTTGACAAAATCTCTATATTTTATACATGATATATTGAAAGTTGTCCAACCTGGGAATTGGGATTTTCCCACTTTACCTAATATGGTCTTCAAAGAAGACTACGTGGTTTTAATGATATATTAGAAGAAGGTGTACTTTTGTGTATGGTTGAAAATAAATGATAGTCCGTAGGATAGGCTATAAGCTAATTTTGCAAGCATGACATGGATAACAACTAGACCCTGTTTTGACACATGTAATACACACAAGCCGCATAGCCAGTTCTAACTGAATGCTTTTTTGTATGGTTGCATGTAAGAGCTGGATCCTTCTCCTTGTAGGTGTAGTGGAGGCTCATCCCAAGGGACGGACACATATAGAAGATCTTATTTTGCAATTGTCAAAGACAAACGTTTGAATCTAGATTAATAGATTGGCTAGTAGCTCGCTAGTAGATACAATTTGATATTTGAGCAAGCTGGGACAAGATTTTATGTACAAACTATGTATACACTCTTATGCTATGTTAAGGTATTTTTATTTAATGTATTATATAATGCAATTGTCTAAGTATGGTTTAGATATGAAGGGATTTTCATACATACACACTCTATTTCCCTACTAGTCCTTGATCGGACTAGTACCATACTTAGTAAATGTAATTAAATAACATATTAAATAATAATACAACTACTCCAATTTATTTTGATTTCAATAAAACGGTTTTTGTCTGGATATGGGAGTGCTTGATGTTTGTTATATTTAGTCCTAAACTGATACTCCAATTTATCCGGACCTTAATCAAACAATTTTTGTTAGGATATGGGTTTTAGAACCCTAAAAATAAGAGCACACTTAGGGTTACCTATCCCTTGAATAATAAGAGACCTATAATGTTGGCCTACTCTTAATGTTGCATGTCAATATGATAAATGGTGTCTACTTGAATAGAATGATATACATGAGATATTCCACCCCTAGGATAGGGTTAGGCCTTCAGCTTATCTTTGCTTGGCAAGATCAGAGTATACTACAGTGACCAACATGATGACAATGCTTTATAGTGACAACTAGAAACATGCAAAACCAGATACATCTATTTGCCATATTCTCCTCCTCCAAGGACCGCTTTAGAGGTTGATATTCTCATTTCAAAACCCTTTTTAACACATAGCATATGGCTAAAGTATAATCATTGAATTTCATTTTGTAGGTAGCATGATTTTTAAAGCTTTACAACTTTCAAACATAATTTACTTCCCACTAGGAATACATTATTGCACCCTTGAGTGTCATATGTTAGGCGCGTTCAAGAAAATGTTCCAACGGTTTAGAAGACTAGTACGATCATATTATAGCATTCCAGTAGGTACTAAGAGCAAAACAAATCACCAAATTATATACTCAATTTGAAGGATTTAGACTAACATTGGACAAACATGTGGCCGGGCTTATCTGCCATGTGTCATTAGTACCATCCCTTCTGCTTTTTTGTTGTTTCACACATACACTTGTGCTCATCTTGGAAATTTTTATGCACGTATTGCATGGTGTGAATGTGCAAGCTTTTCTCCCAATGAAACAAGCAAGAGCGTTCCCTTCCTTCCATAACATTGTTAGGCCCTCCGTTGAATACAATTTGAATAGACTTTCAATTTTTTGCAGCTTCATCAGCCATGAATCCTCTAAAATCAACTGGACCGTGTTGTCTTTATAACAACACCAAATTCATCATTTCCTAGGACAAGATCTATGCTTGAGTGTCTTCTTCTTTCATCTTGCAGATGGCAATTGTCTGCATTTCTTGAATCCTGCAATGAAAAAAAATCATCAATGCTATGAAAGAACAAAGGAGTAGCAGGAATTCTTCTTAGTAGGCATTACGCAAGATCGTAGACATGTGCTACCACTATTGTCCACCACACTACCCTACGTACGAAATCAAAACAACCTAGGATTCTTTGCAAGTCCCCATTCTCGTCTTGTTGCATTGTATTTAACATCTCGACACTAGATCCAGGGCCATGGCTCAACATTTTGAACACATGACAACGTTTATTAAGGTATGTGGATTGCCCAGGAAATAGCATTCCATGAAAAAGCCTATCTCCTCACCTGTTTTTCAGCCAAATCAATTGGGACTCAACATTGACTCCAATCCGTGTAGCAGTTGCCTCTCTCATCCAATGCTTAAATCGTAAAATCAAATTATGTATATGAATGTCAACTAGGTGGTAAAGACGGCAAATGCGTAGACAAGAAAATAAATCAGCACCTTTGTGTATGGATCAATGGTCGCATCTCCTTCAGTACCGAAAGGATCTCCTTGCTATTAAGTTGCTCCCTATTTTTTCGAACCACCGCTCCCATTATCATCTGCTTTGCAAGACTCAATTGTAGGTGCCTTGGTCCCCAATCCTTGCTGATTCAAACACTACACAAGACACAAGTTCTCTCGTATGTTGAATTGGGAACCGCAAAACTCCCTTTGCCACGGGATGAATATGGTTTCTAGTGGATAAATAGCTAGGTCCAATTATATTCAGTGAGCAAGTAATAGACAATGTAGGAACACTCTCGAAACAAAACCGGAATTTGCCCACAATGCAAGCACCAAAGTGTTCCATTGCTAGTGCTCAACATGCCAATTGATGTGACTGGAGCTAGTAACTTCCCTATCCAAGCAGTCTCATTCAGTTGTCCACTTATTTCATTGATCGAGCAGGAGCTATTTTTGTAGATGAGATGTTCCCCACATTTTCTTCTCTTGATCAAAGCTGGATATCTCATCCTTGAATGAAACTTAACCCAACTGTGGCCATCGTACTTTTGATTTATCCCTGACATCTTCAAGATACCATCCAGAACAGTTTCAAGCTCATAAACACAGTCCCCATTGGACACTTGAGAAACTTCATCCACCTTTTTCTTACTCAAGCACCTAGAAATCATTCGATTTAGCTTGGGGTACTTGTGGCTATTCAGTGCAATGTACTCCAATGTGCTTTGTGTTTTTTCTACCTAGTTTGAACCCAAAGACTTTTTTTGGTTTTGACTTTTGTCTTCCGAACAATCATCTTCTTTTTTTTTATGGCAAGCAAAAAATGAATCTTTATTCCTATCGCACTATGTTTCCAGCAACAAATCCATTATTTTCATTAGTGGAGCTGTTAGATAAGTCCACTATTGCCACATTTGATCTCGAAGACATATCCACACCATTGTTTATGACCAATAGGAACTTTATAGACAACGTTAAATCCAATACAAGTTGAAAATGATGACCTAATGTCCCACCATCTTTCACCACAGTTTGAATGTTGCCATCCGGAGTAGAGACAATAGCAAATATCTCGTTGTTACTACCATCCCCATATTCTCTAGGATTTACCATGGCAAATCTTTCTGAACAATCAAGCATAATAGGGTCACTGCTAGGAGTATTCAAGAACAAACTAACCTTGTATGTCGAGGAGGACGCCATCACTCGAGGTTTCTCCTAGAACTTACTGGTTTTTTATATATTTTTTAGCTGATACCCTTGCCTATAGTTATAGACAATCAAGAACTCAATTTCAAACTCAATAGCTCTCTCTATGTTACCCTATCATCAAGTACATCTTGGAGACAATACCCGTCAATTTCGGACCCAATCACCAACGATTACTACTCTCTACCTTCTCTTTATATCTCTCTATATTCATCCCTCTTTCCCTCTCTCAATCAATCTCTTCCTCTTTTCATCTCTCTCTCTCTCTCTCTCTCTCTCTCTCTCTCTCTCTCTATATATATATATATATATATATATATATATATATATATATATATATATATATATATATATGTGTGTGTGTGTGTGTGTGTGTGTGTGTGTGTACATATTGAGGCGGTCCGGGGCGGGCAACAAGAGAGGCGACCTCTAAACACCCCTCAAGGCTCCCGTGCTGCTCAATTGGGGCAACCACAAGCACAACACAACAACAAACCCACAGCCAAACCCAAACAAGATAGGGGCACCACCTAGTTATGGTATGCGAACTAGGACGCAAGAGAGATTTTGGCACAACCAAGAAGATGCACCACACAACACACACAAACAACCTCACACCAAGACACACACAAACTGGACCAGAGAGAGCTAGAGCAAAGGGAAGAGAGAGAGAAAAGGATCTTGCGTAATACCGTATTTGTGACTTGCAAATGGAGATGGTTCGTTATGATGCTATCGTAGAACTTGTATAAACTCACTCAATGCTTAGTGATTGCTAAACATTGCCAAAACACACACACACTGTCTTAGGGTGTGGGAGACCTCTCACCACAATACCCTCTTACAATGGACACAAAACTGGCAATGGAAAACACACTAGAACACTTTCTAAAATCAAGATCAACCGATAAAACTCAAAATACACAAGTCACCTTGAATTTACCAAACCGTATTGCACAAATGGAAGGACGAAGATTTAAACGTCGAATCACGCCTTTGATGCACCAAACCTCAATTTATTGATGATGAAGGAGCATGTAAAATAGTGGTTTTGAGATTTGTGGAACTCACGCTCTCTCACTTGCAATGTGTAGCTTGAAGGCTTCTCTCACACCAAGAGTGAAGCTCACAAGTGGTTGCTACACCTAAGTCTCTCCTCACGCATAGAGTGTTGGGGTGCTATGTGAGATATTGGAGGTTGTTTTACAAGAAGGAGAGGGGCCTATTTATAGGTTGGAGACCCCTCATTAAGATTATTGAAAATCCTAATTTACAAGCTAACAAATCAGGATTATGATTTTTTTGAATATCAAAACATTGCGGGCCTTCTTTGTCTGCTTGAGTCATGGGTGTGGGCTCAAAAGAGAGCATTATTGATGGTAGAGAAGGTGAAAGTAAGTTTTAAGGAAGGGGAGAGAGAGAGAGAGAGAGAGAGAGAGAGAGTTACTATACATGTCTTGAGGTGAGGTGTCTTTTATGGTTAGGTCAATGCTATTTTGTGTTAGTATGTTAGTCGTTAGTAATCACTAGAAAGTTAATGTTACATTTACAATGGGTAGAGTGAGTTGATTTGATGAAGGAAGAGGGGTGAATTAAAAGAGAATCATTGAGATGGTGAAGCTTTTAAGAAGCTTGAACTCACCCTTGTGTAGATTGTGGAAAAAATGACCGTTGGTCTTCTTCTTCTTCTTCGCTTCTTTACGCCGCTACCACGGTTGACCACGACGATGAAAAGAGGATTTGTTGATGAAAACTCCTCAATTTGCAGAAGTTATCATGGTTAAGATGCTGAATTTTAGATATTTTAGGAGAGGTAAATGAAATTGTAGCATAGAAGCAATAGAGAGAGACATGGAGAGGGTGTATGTATGTAGAGGTTCATAAAAGAACTATAGGGATGAGAGAGAAGGGTAATGGTGAAGAGGGTGGGAGAAGCCATGGAAATTGCAGGTTTGAGTGAGGGAAGGAGAGGGAGGGATGTGTAAGAGTGAGTAGGTGTGTGGAAGGGTGAGAGAAGACTAAGGGCTACTTGTGAGAAAAGTGGGCAAACTGGGGTCCACTCAAAAAATCATAGCTCACCGCTGGTAGCTCCAAAAATCATGAAAAAATTTGAGGTGATTATTCAGAGCGTGGGCTACATTTTCTCTTTTGACCACCGCTCCAAATTCGGAGTGGAGATAGGTGCCAAAATTCTCACCAAAAAGCCTGTTTTTTATGCCTGCAAAAGTCTTTTAGTGGCCCCCTCCTTTGTTGAATTTGTACAATGCATCCAAGAGTGAGCCCCTCCTTTGTCATATTATAATACAAGGCATTCAAGTTGCCCTTGACCCATGCATGGAGGAGGATTATTGGTGAAATAAGAAATATATACATGGTGGGACTAGTGTATGGACTATTCATGGACTTTAGCTCAATGAGCACATGGTGTTAGAATAATGAGTAAAAATAATAATAAAAATATGGAGGAGTTATGGATATGGAAAGATATTGGAATCATATGATATGGTCCCTCCTTGAATTATTTTGGGTGAAAGAGGAAAAGGTATGCAAGTAAATAATATAATAAAAGTAACCAATGAGTAGAAATCAATTTTTTGTTTTCACGAGGGTGAGGGTGAAAATGTGGGAGTGATTTGTATAAAGAAAAATATGAGGTTAGAGTATGTACATATTGGCAAAAAATATAATTATGGTGTAAGAGGATGAAAGAAGGTGTACATAGGTTTAATAAAACACACACCTAAGTAGAAATATTTAAATAAAATACCAAAATAATTATAAAAAATCCCTATATTTAGGCCATATATACAATGAAATATTTACACACAAAGAGGCCATAATATACTTTTATTTTTTTATTTTTTTTATTTTTTTGGCTCAACTAGCCCAATGACTAGCTAATTGAGGGTTTTTGAAGAAGATATGGGAAAAGTCCCGTGACTCACGCACGCCTATGTACAGTGAAATGGTAGGGATAGCCACAGTGTTTGTGTGATTTTGGTAGGGTGAGGTAACTCATTGTGGCAATTACAAAGAGCCAAAAAACGGCTATCATTAGCCCTCCCCTGGATGATGGTATATTCATGTACCATCATAGAGCATCTTTTCCAAAGAGAGTGCTTCAGAGTCCTTGACGAGATCTTTATTGTTTGGCCCCTCAGAATTTTGGCTGGAGTTACACTCATGCTTCATGTAGCAATACTTACATGAGACAGCAGCCTTTGGACAGATCTTTGGTAGATCCTTTGGTAGAAGGCGACTCAAATAGGGCTTCAAGCGATACCCGTTTACTTTCCTGGAGTGCTCTTTACCATTCAAGTCCATAAGCTGATAGTAACTTGAATTGAAAGCCTTCTTGACTATGTATGGCCCTTGCCATCTTGTTTCAAATTTGGCATCAAAACGATTATCGAGTCGATTGTCATACCTTAGCACAAGATCTCCTTCATTGATGCCTTTGTCCTTCAGTTTCTTGTCAAGCTTCTCCTTTGTCTGTGTGGCTTTCCTCTTATAGCACTCGTATGCTGCTTCTCTTTTCCACTCAAGCTCAGCTAAGGTAAGAAGTCGATCCATCCATGCTTCTTGATCATCTTGTGCTGATTTGCCATGAAGTCGCATTGTTGGAATGTTTAGCTCAATTGGCTGTAAAGCCTCTTGACCATAGACCAAGTGAAATGGTGTGAACTCCGTGGCTTCCCTATATGTGGTTCGATACGCCCACAAGGCACCATCCAAGAAGTCATCCCACAACTTTGTCTTGTTTTTCACCATCTTTCTAATGATGCCTGCAATGACACCATTAGCTTTTTCTACCAAACCATTTGATTGGGGATAGTAGGGTGTACTGTGACGATGTAGAATGTGAAGTTCTTCACAGACTTCTGTGAGCAATCCCTTTCTAAACCCTGGACCATTATCAGAAACAATCTCCAAAGGTGTGCCAAATCTACAACAAATGTGAGTGTAGACAAATTTGCTCACTGTCTTCTCATTTACCTTTGCCACACTTTGTGCTTCCACCCACCTAGTCATATAGTCTACAGCCACTAGAATGTAGAGTTTACCATTTTTTGTCCTAGGCAGAGGACCCATAGCATCAATGCCCCACTTTTCAAACGGTCCATTTGCAAGCACGATTTGCCTTGGACCATAAACCAATCTTCTATTCCCATTTACCTGACAATTGTGACAACTTTTACACCAATGTTGGACATCCACATGCAGACTTGGCCAAACATACCCCGCAAGCAAAATCTTCTTCACAGTTAATTCTTGGGCAAAATGACCACCACATGCTTCTTCATGCAAACCTTTTAGAATGGCTGGAATTTCCTCAATAGTTGGTACTCTTCTGCATACTTGATCCTCCCTCTTTGATAGAGGGAGCCTTCTAGGAAGAGATATACGCTTGCCTTCTTCATGAGTCTCCTCTTCTGAGCCTCGTGAAGTCTTGTGGAAACTCGCCCTCCAAAATGTAGCTAATAATGGGAGTCAATGACTCCAATCCCTGGTATCTCGGTTGCTTGACGGTTGCTGCCACCATGATGACCTGCACTTCTTTCTCAACACATGTAACTACTTGCTGTGCAAGTAAATCGGCATCTTCATTCTGTTTCCTAGGAATATGATATAATTGCACCTCCTCAAATTGATTAAATAGCCTACGAATGGCATGAACTTTTGTCCTTAAGCTTTCATTCTTGCATGCCCAAATGCCTAAAATCTGTTTAACAATGAGAAGTGCATCTCCTTTTACCATGAGACGTTGTATCCCTTGGCCAATGCACATCTTCAAACCATGAAGTAGAGCGTCATATTCTGCTTCATTGTTGCTAGCTGAACTTGGTAGATTGACCTTCTCTTTCATGACCACCTCTCCACTTGGGTTGAGCAACACTAGCCCTCCCCCTGCTTTCCCTGTGGCTCGTCGAAAAGCTCCATCAAAGAACAAGGTAAAAGCATTGGGAATACTTTTTGGTGGTGGCAATGGTAGGGTCTTTACTTGAGGCACCTTAATTTCCTTCTCATGTACCCTATAAGTGAGAATCCCTGCCAATTGTGCACGGACACTATCTTCTACCTTGAAAGAGTATTGAAACTCTTGCAACTCCATAATCCACTTTGAGATCCTAGTACTAAGATTCATTTGATATGACACCCAAGGGAACAAATTCTCTGCGGTGAGGATTACAAAAGGTTTTGGTAGCAGGTAGGATCTAAACTTTCTCACCGCAAACATGAGAGAAAGCATCATGAGTTCTGCTTCTGTGTAGTCTCTCTCCAAAGCATTCATGACCCTACTAGCAAAGTAGATGGGTCGCATCCTTGTACTGTGGGGATCTTGTTGTAGCAACACAGCACCAATTGTTTCCCTTCCAACACTAGAGCTAACAAAGAATGTGTACTCCCAACAAGGAGGCATGAGTGTTGGTAGCTCTGACAAAATGACTTTAATGTTACAAAAATACTCTTCAAGCTCATCAGACCATGCAAATTCTACTTGTTGTGTCAACTTTTGCAAAGGATGAAGCAACTCCGAGGCTAAGTGAATGAAGCGTGACATATACTTCACCTTCTGAATGAAAGAGATGACCTCCTTAAGACTCTTCGGTGATGGGAGCTCAATAAGAGCCTTTGCCTTTGAAGGATCCACCTCAATGCCTTTATAGGAAACCTTGTGACCGAGCAAGATCACTTCATCCTCACCTATGTGGCACTTGTCGGGGTTGAGTTGACCTCCCATGTCGTAGAGCTTCTTTAAACCTTCTTCTACCCTTTGTAGATGCAATGATTTTGAGCTATAAATGCAAAATCATCAATGAACACCCTAATTGACTTTCCAAAGAATGCTTGAAACACCATGTTCATGAAACGTTGGAATGTTGCAGGAGCATTTGTCAGACCAAATGGCATGACTCTAAAAGCATAACAACCCCAAGGAGTGATAAAGGTTGTTTTCAATTGATCTTCCAATGCAATACCTATTTGAAAGTAGCCTGAGTAGCCATCACACACAGTGTACTTCTCATGACCAGCTACCTCATTTAGTATCTCATCCTGAAATGGGAGAGGAAAGTGATCTCTTTTTGTTGCCTCATTGAGTGGACGGTAATCCACACACACCCTCCACTTTCCGTTTTTCTTAGGAGTGACAACAACAGGAGAGACCCACTCTGAATTCTCCACTGGATAAATGAAACCTGCTGCTAGAAGCTTTCTTACCTCCTTGAGTAAAGCCTGCTCCTTGATGACTCCTAGCGTTCGTAGCTTCTGAGCCTTAGGTGTGGCCTCTGGCTTCAACTCAATTTTGTGTTGAACAGCATCTACTCCACGCACATCGGTGTAGTCTTTAGCAAAAAGCCTAGGAAACTTCCTTAGCACACATTTGAACTCCTCTCTTTCATCCTTTGTAAGTGTTGTTGATAGCATACCTTCCAGCATCCCTTCATCTTGATATTCACCTTCGTTCTCTTGAGGACCTACCTCCTCCAAGCCTTGACAAGAGGTCTCTTGGTTGCTTGGCTTAAACCTTACCCCCATGACTTCGATGGAAGACTCCTCTTCAGTAATGCTGTTGCTACTTTCTTCTTCTGAAGTGCTATCGGTCCAACCTTCTTCCGTCTCACTTTGAGATGATTCTTCATGGAGCTCCTCTTGGCATTGCTCCTTCATGTCAAAGACAACCTTCTTATGATTGTCATTCCTGCAAATTAATTTCCCACTCTCCCAATCCTGCAAAGCTCGCATTTTCATTAGCCATGGTCTTCCTAGGATAAATGGATAACCACTTCCCTTGGTTGACATAACATAAAAATCCACT
Source organism: Adiantum capillus-veneris (assembly GCF_014529385.1). NCBI lineage: Eukaryota > Viridiplantae > Streptophyta > Polypodiopsida > Polypodiales > Pteridaceae > Adiantum > Adiantum capillus-veneris. Next base: position 81,323,678 of record NC_140940.1, read on the forward strand.
GCCTTCTTAATGCCAAAGGCCTCCACAAAAACATTTTTACAAATTCCTACGCACCTAGCCTTGCTATTGTTTGCCATTTTCACTTTGATTTCAGGTGTCTCATGGATGTGCATGCCTAGTCTTTGCATGAGTCCCTCTGTCATGATGCAAATTTGTGCACCCCCATCCACTAGACCTTTCCTAACCAATCTCCCTTTGATGTAACAGTCTAGCACCGGTGTAATGTCCTCATTCATTTCAGCTTGTGCAATTTTTACAACAAGCACACTCTCTTTTACCTTTCTCCTAGTGCTAACTGCCCTTGTTAAATCCCTCCTAACTTGTGGACATAATGCAAGAAATTGAGGCCATGAAATATCAGGACCCTTACCTCTCATGTCTTCCAACAAGTTGTACGGAGCCATACCATGTCCAAGAGGGAAGTCTTGGAGGTTGATACGACGTCGAGTCCTCTTGGTTTCCTTGGTTTCCTTTGCCTTCTTGCCTTGTCCATGGTCACTCTGTGATGTGGGTGACTCCTTCTTTCTCTTTACCTTTTCGTCGGCCACGCTTAATGCCATCGGCTTCCATGTCAACCTCATTTGAATTTGTCACCTCTACCACATGCACATTTGGATCTGGCAAAGGTGGAACTCCTTCTACCCCTTGTGGAGGTGGTCTTGGTCCATTTGGCCTTTGTAGAAGCCTTGGTTGTTGACCATCTCCTTCTCCTGCATTCATCACTGGGTAATTCAAGCTAGGTCTCCCTGGCTCTCCACGGGGCCAAGGACAATTATACATCCCATGTCCAGACTCTCCGCAATTCCAACATTGCAAGACTCTCCTAGGTCGTGGGTCTCGCTCTTCAGACTTCTTTGCTTGTCCCTTTGGACCTACAGCTTGTGCAAGGTGAATTGACAGGCTGCTTAAAGATTCATTTAGCTTCTCAATCACTTCAGCCGTTACATCAGGAAGCTCCCTAGATGTTGATGCTTGTGACTTACCTTTGGGTCTAAGAACTTCTATTGGAACCTCTCCCCTTAAGCACTTGAGTTTCCTATACTTCTCAGCAGCCCTAGTTTCCGCTGCATCAAAAGTAGCAGGTGCACCCGCCTCAACTTTTACCTTAAGGTCAGGAAAGAGTCCGGCTATGAACCTCTCCTTCTTTAAAAATTCTGCACCATCACCAGGGTTAGCAACATTTCGTATCCATAGAGCCCAAAGACGTAGAAACTCTTGCTTGTACAAGTAGTAGTCATCTAAGTCTTTTTGCTTATGAGAAACAATGTCTTGCCATAGTTTTTGAGAGTTTTGGGGATCAAAGAAGTATCTCTTAAAACGATTCAACACTTCTGTGTAATTCCCCTTAACTTCCTCAGGCAAAGAGTCAAACCAAGTACTAGCATCTTTCCTAAGGACCACCTCAAACATTTCTACACGTTCTTGATTGGTTACTATCCTCTTGATACGGCAAGACATCTTGAAATTTGCTAAAAATAATTCTGCATCCTCTTCAGGCTCTCCAAAGAAAAGAGGATATCCAGACATTTGGCGTTGGCTCTCCATTATTATGAAAGATTACAACACGAGTTACAATAAGGGATACAATAGAGATTTAGAACCACTCGCCTGCAAATGAAGAAGTGAGAAAATACCACTCTAGGTTTTCTTCTTCAGCTATCCAAGCTTCAATAAGGTCTCGATTTGTTTGATCAAAACAAAAAGGTAGACTATTGATGAGCTCTAAGAAGGGTTGAAATTCTTCAAAGCTAAGGCGATAAACAGAAATCTCTAGAACTTCATTTTCTGGATCCAAAAGAGCAACCACGTCCCAAGTGATAAATTGCACTTGCTCTACAATTCCCAACGCACAAGCGGTTTGTATAAAAACTAGATCTTCATGCTCGTCGAAGGCCGTGAGAAAGTAGCAATTGACTAGGAGCTCCTTTCCTTCGAGTTCCACACAGTCGGAGTGAGGCAACCTTCTCACAATTTCATAAAGAACATCCTCATCAAGTCCAATCAAGTCTGCAAGATTTAAAGACTCCACTTGTGCTACAAAATTCCTGGACAAAAACTCCTTAGGATTATGGTTAAATCATTCAAAAGCATAAAGAGATTTACAATGTCTCTATGAACAAAGTGTCATAGAAAGTAGAGAAGGATGAGAATTTATACAAATTTGCAATCTTCTCTATGCTCTCTTTATTAAGACAAGCTCTAAATAGCTCCCTATCTCCTTTGTTGAAAGCGAAAGGAAGACTATTAATAAGACGCAAATGAGGGAAAAATTCACCAAATGTGAGTCTATGAAGCGTGAACTCTGGCCGCAAGTTTCCTGAAGAGTCTTCCTCAATGGTGAAATGCACTCGCCAAACGCCAAATTTCACTCTATTTACCAATCTTAGGGCACACACTAGTTGGATGAATGCACGGTCTTCCTTAGTGCCCAACGACAAGAGGAAAATGGAATCCACGCGTAGGACCTTCCGTCTTAACTTCACCACCCTCTTGTTATGAGGGAGACGCCTTACTACTTGCTCCTGCAACTCAATTGGTAATAGAGCTAGATCTCTAAGGATTGAACTTTCACTGCACACACATTCCCAATTAGAACAAATGATCGTTTTTTTTTGTTTCTTGTAACAACTTGGACAAAGAAAAAAACAAACATACACACTATTTTGCCGGGCTGCACTTCATTTTAAAATAAAATGAACACATGTACATCAAAAGAAGTGTGGTAGTTGATGAGAGGTAGAATGAAAGGGTTTGGTGATGCAAGAATTTCTCCTGCTCTTTGAGCACCAAACATGAACACCATTCGTTGTTGAAAATGGATCTTTCTACTAATTGCAACGTTTATTCTAATGTGTGGAGTAAAATGAAAGGGAAAAACCTCTATTCCTGGGCCATTATCCATGGCCTATGCATGTCCTAATGCTTAAAACAAAACAAAAATATAGACGTCCAAACTAAGGTCGTACCTAATGAGAGGCAAAATAAAAGGATTTACTGAAGCGTTTATCTCGGCCAACCTAAGAGGACCTAAAATTCTACGAATGACACGTTGAAATTGCAACTTAGTACTAACAATTATGTGTACCTTTTGCCTTGCAATGGGAATGAAGGGATCATACAAATTCTCGTGATTCATGCAAGCTACTTGATTATGCTAAAGGTTGAGCCTTCACAAAACATACACAAGCCTGTCCTCAGTGGGGGCACCAAAATTGAGGCGGTCCGGGGCGGGCAACAAGAGAGGCGACCTCTAAACACCCCTCAAGGCTCCCGTGCTGCTCAATTGGGGCTGGGGCAACCACAAGCACAACACAACAACAAACCCACAGCCAAACCCAAACAAGATAGGGGCACCACCTAGTTATGGTATGCGAACTAGGACGCAAGAGAGATTTTGGCACAACCAAGAAGATGCACCACACAACACACACAAACAACCTCACATCAAGACACACACAAACTGGACCAGAGAGAGCTAGAGCAAAGGGAAGAGAGAGAGAAAAGGATCTTGCGTAATACCGTATTTGTGACTTGCAAATGGAGATGGTTCGTTATGATGCTATCGTAGAACTTGTATAAACTCACTCAATGCTTAGTGATTGCTAAACATTGCCAAAACACACACACACTGTCTTAGGGTGTGGGAGACCTCTCACCACAATACCCTCTTACAATGGACACAAAACTGGCAATGGAAAACACACTAGAACACTTTCTAAAATCAAGATCAACCGATAAAACTCAAAATACACAAGTCACCTTGAATTTACCAAACCGTATTGCACAAATGGAAGGACGAAGATTTAAACGTCGAATCACGCCTTTGATGCACCAAACCTCAATTTATTGATGATGAAGGAGCATGTAAAATAGTGGTTTTGAGATTTGTGGAACTCACGCTCTCTCACTTGCAATGTGTAGCTTGAAGGCTTCTCTCACACCAAGAGTGAAGCTCACAAGTGGTTGCTACACCTAAGTCTCTCCTCACGCATAGAGTGTTGGGGTGCTATGTGAGATATTGGAGGTTGTTTTACAAGAAGGAGAGGGGCCTATTTATAGGTTGGAGACCCCTCATTAAGATTATTGAAAATCCTAATTTACAAGCTAACAAATCAGGATTATGATTTTTTTGAATATCAAAACATTGCGGGCCTTCTTTGTCTGCTTGAGTCATGGGTGTGGGCTCAAAAGAGAGCATTATTGATGGTAGAGAAGGTGAAAGTAAGTTTTAAGGAAGGGGAGAGAGAGAGAGAGAGAGAGAGAGAGAGAGAGAGTTACTATACATGTCTTGAGGTGAGGTGTCTTTTATGGTTAGGTCAATGCTATTTTGTGTTAGTATGTTAGTCGTTAGTAATCACTAGAAAGTTAATGTTACATTTACAATGGGTAGAGTGAGTTGATTTGATGAAGGAAGAGGGGTGAATTAAAAGAGAATCATTGAGATGGTGAAGCTTTTAAGAAGCTTGAACTCACCCTTGTGTATATTGTGGAAAAAATGACCGTTGGTCTTCTTCTTCTTCTTCGCTTCTTTACGCCGTCGCCACGGTTGACCACCACGATGAAAAGAGGATTTGTTGATGAAAACTCCTCAATTTGCAGAAGTTATCATGGTTAAGATGCTGAATTTTAGATATTTTAGGAGAGGTAAATGAAATTGTAGCATAGAAGCAATAGAGAGAGACATGGAGAGGGTGTATGTATGTAGAGGTTCATAAAAGAACTATAGGGATGAGAGAGAAGGGTAATGGTGAAGAGGGTGGGAGAAGCCATGGAAATTGCAGGTTTGAGTGAGGGAAGGAGAGGGAGGGATGTGTAAGAGTGAGTAGGTGTGTGGAAGGGTGAGAGAAGACTAAGGGCTACTTGTGAGAAAAGTGGGCAAACTGGGGTCCACTCAAAAAATCATAGCTCACCGCTGGTAGCTCCAAAAATCATGAAAAAATTTGAGGTGATTATTCAGAGCGTGGGCTACATTTTCTCTTTTGACCACCGCTCCAAATTCGGAGTGGAGATAGGTGCCAAAATTCTCACCAAAAAGCCTGTTTTTTATGCCTGCAAAAGTCTTTTAGTGGCCCCCTCCTTTGTTGAATTTGTACAATGCATCCAAGAGTGAGCCCCTCCTTTGTCATATTATAATACAAGGCATTCAAGTTGCCCTTGACCCATGCATGGAGGAGGATTATTGGTGAAATAAGAAATATATACATGGTGGGACTAGTGTATGGACTATTCATGGACTTTAGCTCAATGAGCACATGGTGTTAGAATAATGAGTAAAAATAATAATAAAAATATGGAGGAGTTATGGATATGGAAAGATATTGGAATCATATGATATGGTCCCTCCTTGAATTATTTTGGGTGAAAGAGGAAAAGGTATGCAAGTAAATAATATAATAAAAGTAACCAATGAGTAGAAATCAATTTTTTGTTTTCACGAGGGTGAGGGTGAAAATGTGGGAGTGATTTGTATAAAAGAAAAATATGAGGTTAGAGTATGTACATATTGGCAAAAAATATAATTATGGTGTAAGAGGATGAAAGAAGGTGTACATAGGTTTAATAAAACACACACCTAAGTAGAAATATTTAAATAAAATACCAAAATAATTATAAAAAATCCCTATATTTAGGCCATATATACAATGAAATATTTACACACAAAGAGGCCATAATATACTTTTATTTTTTTATTTTTTTTATTTTTTTGGCTCAACTAGCCCAATGACTAGCTAATTGAGGGTTTTTGAAGAAGATATGGGAAAAGTCCCGTGACTCACGCACGCCTATGTACAGTGAAATGGTAGGGATAGCTACAGTGTTTGTGTGATTTTGGTAGGGTGAGGTAACTCATTGTGGCAATTACAAAGAGCCGAAAAACGGCTATCAATATATATATATATATATATATACACACACACACACACACACACACACACACACACACATATATATATATATATATATATATATATATATATATATATTCCCCTCCCCCTCTTTGTCTACCTCTCCCACCTTCTCCTAACTCTTCTCTTCGTCTCTCTTTCATCCTTTTCTCTTCATTTTGACATCTCTCACCCTATTTTCAATGCTTTTTTTCTCTCTATCGCTATCCCTCATTTGCCATTTTCTCTTTCTCTATGTGTCCCTCATCCTCTCTCTCTCTCTCTCTCCCTCTCTTCTTTTCTCCTTTCTCTCTCACTCCCTCTTCCCCTATTACATTTCCTCTCCCCATCTTTTCCTCTCCCTCTCTCTAGAGTTGTCTATCTCTCTGTCTCTCTCTCTTTCTCAGTTTCTCTCTCCCTAACTCATTCTCTTCTCTAGTATCACCACCTACCTCCTCCTCCTCCCTCCCTCTCTCTCTCTCTCTCTCTCTCTCTCTCTCTCTCTCTCTCTTTCCAACTCTCTTTCTACATCTCTCTCTTTGTCTCTATCTTTCCCCACTACTCTTATCTCTTTCTCCACTTCCTTCTCTCCCCCTCTCTCTCCTTTTTTTTCTTTCTCTCTCAAAGCCTCTTCAACCATTCTACTCTCTCTCCCCATCTTTTCCCCACCTCTATCTCTGTCTCTCATTCTATTTTCTCCCCCTAACACTCTCACTCTCTTTGCCTTTTTCTTCTTTCTCTTTCTCCCCCTATCTCTCTCTAGGGCTTCCTTTAATCTATCTCTCTCTTTCTTTCTTTCCCTCTGTCTTTCCTTTTCTCCTCTATCTCTCTTTCATTCTTTCTCTCCACCTCCTTCCCTTTCCTACTTGCGAAAAAACGCTAGTGTGCGCTTGCGTGTCCACTTGCGTTTTTGCACAAGTTGGAGGGTGAAGGAGGGAGGGTGTGTGATTGTGAGATAGAGAAAGAGAGCAAGAGAAGGTAAGAGAGAGATATAGGATTAAGTGGCTTGTAGGATGCCTATTAACGAGCTTAGAATGTTTTGTTTTTTTTATTTTGCAACATACTCTATGTCTGATTTTAAAAAAAAGTGAGACCCAGATTTTGTAAAAACGAGATATTTAAGTTTTATAATCTTTTACATTAATTAAATGGTCCAACATCCAACCAAGCCAACTATTCTTGAAAGTTTCAATATGGCATCAAAAATCGATAAATTTAATGAATTGGGCTTCCACGCCTGGCAAATCAAAGTGAAGGGATATCTGATGTGCGAATATCTGTGGAGTGTCATCAAGCCGCTATCAACCGATGAAGTAGGCATATCCATTGCAGTTACCAGAGAGTTATCTGCCGAGCAACAACACAAGGATGAGCAAGCATTAGGTATTATTTTGACAGCTCTTGAAGACATTTTATTCATTATCTGGATGACATGCAATCTGCAAATGCTACTTGGATGGAACTAGAGAAAGTGTTTGGTCCTAAAGCCAAATACTCCAAAACGAGCCTTAAAATGGAGTTGTATTCTCTTTCAATGCGTGATGATGAAAGTATTGCAGCTTTAGCTAACAAACTGAAAAGCATCCGCACTTAGCTAATTTATGTTGAAGCTCCTGTCAAAAATGAAGATCTTATAGCCATTTTTTGAATAGCCTACTTGCATAATTTTGTCAAATTGTAACTATTTTAAAGGAGAAGGATCCGCTAACTTCTTTGGATGGTATTGTTAATTCATTGTAGGAAGAAGAGAAACGAGTACCACGTATTAGTTCTTTCGTACAGACTACATATGTAGCTTGTGGTTGCACTTCGACTGCAAATTCAACCAGGACTACAACTTCAACCAAGCCTACTACCAGCACTAGACCTTGTGGGATATGTGGACGCAACAGTCATCAAACCAAGGATTGTTTCAGCAAAAATCCTTGCATCCACTGTGGAAAGACCAATCATCCTTTGGATAAATGTTTTAAGATGAATAAGTGACAAATCAACATGGTTGAAAGTAATAAAGATGGTGAAAGACCAACACTTTTCGTAGATAGTGATGTCCTATAGTTTTTCTTTTATTTTATGTTTCCTTTTATGTCAGTTAGTTGTCAATAAAATGTACGGGTTATAGACACTTCCACACATCAGTGGTAAGACCGTCTGGTTTTGAGTTCTTGTTTGTCTCACACTTATAATTGTTTGAGACAAGTGCACACAAACCTATGTTATTGTTAAGGGGGGGGGCTTCTACTCATAGTTTTAGGTGATTGAACTCTACCATGGTCTGTCTCGAGTCCATTGTCAGTGGTTTGGGTGGGGGGGGGGGGGGGGGGGGGGGTTGGGTATGCAAGCCCAATTGTGGCTCAGTGTGTCAAGTGTCAAACCTGTGGGAATGACCTCTTAGGGCATGCAGTAGAACCTCAGTGTGCATGGGCCATATTTTAATTCTATATATTGTAAAGGGTTGTTAACTAATAAACATAGCGTTACTTTTGTCGACTCTCTCTCTCTCTCTCTCTCTCTCTCTCTCTCTCTCTCTCTCTCTCTCTCTCTCTCTCTCTCTCTCTCTCTCTCTCGTTTCTGGACCCTTCTTGCCATGGCTACACACCATCATCCTCCCTAGGCCACAACTCCAACACGATAGAGTAGGGAAGGGGACTAGACATAAGGGATTTTGTAAGAAATGATAGACAGGGGGTTGAAAGGAAAGTGCTAGGGTGAGAGATTGAGAGAGGAGAGAGCTGGATAGGGAGGAAGAGAGAGAGAGAGAGAGAGAGAGAGAGAGAGAGAGAGAGAGAGAGAGAGAAGGTTGCTTGAACAAGAAAAAATAAAAATAAAAACTAATAAAAACTTTATTCTTTTTTTTAGATTAAATCACTTGCACATGACTTTTATTTAAGTGTAAAAATGGCCAAGAGGTCTGATGTTGGCGCTTACATTGAGCTCATTTACAATGGAGAGGTGATTGGTGTAGATCAAATAGAGAACTCTTCAAGCTTGGCTAAGCTTCATGGAAGAAGCCTTCTAGTTTCTTTTCCAATGCAGTTTTAGAAGTATATGATGGCAAGGATTCTCCTCTGCCTTAGGTTCCTTCAACAAACGATGAAATGACTACTCTAAAGAAGGCAGAGAGAAGTCTTGTTGCATGGTCAAAAAGTGATCTCGTAATTTCATGGTTCATCTAGATGGAAATTATGAGGTTTTTTCCATTTGAGTATAAACTATTAATTGACTATCAAAAGTTTGCTTGTTGATCTATTATTGCTACGTTGTTTGTTTCTTCGCAAGTTACCAAAACAGCAAGGAAAGAAGCAGAAGAAATGTCTACATCTGCTAGTGTGTCTCTATCTAAGAGCATGCCAATCAATGCATTGCCATCTCTATCTTCTACGGCTTTCAAAAAAACTAAAAGGCAGCAAAAGGAAAATCAAAAGTGCAAGAAGGAACATCATCCAGATTTGTGGTCCATGTTCACAATTCCAATGAGGAGATAGATGATAAAGAAATGGAGGCATATATGACAGAAGGGACGAATGCTGGAGGTGAATTTTCCATCAACGAAGATGTTACAGTACGCCAAGACATGTTATCAAAGCATCTTGGAAATTTGAAGGTAAATAAGAGCTCTTGAGATTAAGGAAACTATGACAATTGTAGATTTTGGTCTTTGACATAAATTTCACAATGCAGGTGGAGCATAAATATCCACTTCCATGGGTTTCTCTTTGTTGTTTGGTAAAGCTAGAGAAAGGAAGACAAGTTAGCTGTTGGGACACCAAGCGGCTGCAACCATTGGCCGATACATTCTTGTTGGAGGGGTATTATGAGTTGAAGGGATGCTTCATATGCTCTCTTGATGCACCGAGATATTATTCCATTGATGTAGACTATGATATCAAGTATACATGGGATCCTTTATGGCATGCAATTAACGAGGAGTTTGAGGTTGAAATCCAGGACACTTGTTGGAGCGACCTGTGTGGAAAGATGTTGTACACATGGGATGGCAACCATAGACTGGCCGCTTGGATGGGAGTTCTTAAAGAGAGTAAACTCAATTGTTAGTCATGTTGTTTTGCTAGCATGTTTTGAAATGCAAAGACTGTGTGTCCTTCCCTTTGATGAAAGGTGTTGCCTTGGTGTTGCGTACAAAAAAGATGTCGATCTGCACCAATGAGTTCGAGTGGAACTAGTGACGGTAGATTTTTCAAATGAGGTCGATATGATGAGCATTGTGATGCGTATAAACAAGTAAGGTCTCTTTAATATATTCACTTGTCTAGCTAGCTTGTGTATCAAAATGACTTATCGGTATCATTTCTTCAATCACTTGAAGATTGAACGAGACACGATGTTAGGAGTTTTTTTAGAAGAAATGATTGTGCATATGTACATATACATGCATGGTGCATCGAATAAAGAATTTCTCATTGTCCAGAGCCAGGTGGTTACGTGGGGCCCACATGAATACAGGTAGGACAGCATGTACATAGTACATCAATTTTCATCGTCACAAGTACCAGTGTGTTTTTCTATAATAATGAGGGCTTGGTAGCGCGTAAAAATTCTCGAGGAAGCTGTTAGCGGGCCGACGCAATGAGGTGAGTAGGTGCATCAAGTGGCATCCAGTGGCGTCAGGAGGACAAATAGGATAAGACTTGCACGTGGATAAGTGAGGACACAACGGGAGTGTTTTTTAGTGCTGAATTATGCAAAAAGTTTATCATGAGGACTATATTTGCGGACCACTTCACGTGATTGCGGGATGCATTATTGAAAAAAGTTGAGTGTCAAGTGTATAGATGGATGTAGAAGCGTAACTAAAACGCACTGCGTGGCCATTTTTTGGCCTATTCGGGGTCCGTTTGAGGTAAGTCAAAAGGTCAAAGGTTCTCAAGAGATAAATCAAAGTGTGAACACTGAAAAAACCTGAGAAAAAACCAGAAAAAACGAGAAGAGAAGAGGAGAAACAGCTGCAACTTAATTTTTGTTGTTTTTGGAGCCTGTTGGGGCCATAAACTGCTCATCCGAGGTCGGATTTGAGCACTTTGATATTGTAGACTGAGGTTTTGGGCCGTTCCAGAAGCAATGGCGCTATCCATTTTGCCAAATTTCTCACTATTTTTTTGATGTTTTGGCTGTGTAAGTTTCTCCTCTGAGAGCGAAGCCTCTGCTCAAATTTGTAATTGTATCTGGCATATTTTATCCAAATTGTGTGAGCTATTTGCCCCATTGGTGTTGGACCAAGCTCCATTGTATCTAAGCATTAGAAATATTCCTCTTTTGAGTTGATTTTTTTGGGTGTGTGTGTGTGTGTGTGTGTGTGTGTGTGTGTGTCTATGTTGAGTGGGAAAATGGATAGTCTCTCTCCTCTCACTCCATCGGTATGTTCCCTGTCTCGGCCAGGTGGGTTGTGTAAGCCGAGTGGCTCCCCATTGTGTGTGTGTGTGTGTGTGTGTGTGTGTGTTATCCCAAGAGTGTGTGTCCGGTGATTATGAGGGGTTGTGTGTGTTTCCATCCCACTCACATTCTTTTGGGGCCCCCACAGAGGATCTTCTTCGAGTACCTTCAGCTTCGGGATTACAGGTTGCAGATTACAAGTACAGGTACAGGTGATTCACACAAGTACAAGTAGCTGGAGTAGAGTGATATACTGGCAAGTGGAAGTTACTTACAGTTGTTGTGGGTAAGCATCATTTGGCGCCTGTTTGAGCGCATTGTCTGGTATTGTACGTTACTTGTGGATATTGCCATTGTACACCTTTGTGGGACCATACTTAGTTTTATTTGGCAGTCCCAGCCATTTCTGAGACTTGACTATACGATATTTGCAGAAACCTCTGTGAGAGGGTCGTGGTGAGGTTTTATTGAGCTGGGGGATTCTCAAATGTGAGATCCTTTCGGTGATACAGGTGGCTAGAGCACCCTTTTCATGACCTTGTCATAGGCTATGTACTAGTGATTCCTACTTGATGCTTGGATTCCATTGTTGGCATGTTATGTATACATATACAGCCTATATTTTGGATTCTTACTGCTCTAATTTTGGGAAAACTCTACCAAAATTTTTCCAAGTTGTGATGGCTGGTTTTTTGGTCTTTTGAGCCATTTATGCTGTTATGCTACTAAAACTCTAGCAAAATCAGAGGGTAATTAGTCAAGTGTGATTTCTTCGGACGGCATGGTTGTCCTTTAATGGATAATCACGATGGACCTCAGTTCACTTCTTTTCATTTTGCACAAAGAATCCAAATAAATGTTCATGTGGACAAGAAGATTTTTTACCAGCAACACATAGTCTTTATGTTTGGGCCAAGAAGATTAAGAGATATACTGGAATCCCCTTTGCCTATTGTAATTCCAATGATTAACTATTGAGGCGGGCGGTCCGGGGTGGGGGCAACAAGAAGAGCAACCTCTAGACACCCTTCAAGGCTCCCGTGCTGCTCAATGGGGCTGGGGCACAACACAACACAAACCAAAACAACGAACCCACAACCAAATCCCAACTACACAAGGGGCACCACCTAGTTTAAGAGTGAACTAGTACGCAAAAGATGAGAATCGTTAGAGCAACCCACAAACAAGCAAGGAATTTACACTAACCCTAACACCAATGGAACACTCTCACACACTAAAACACGAGAGAGAGAGAGAGAGAGAGAGAGAGAGAGAGAGAGAGAGAGAGAGAGAGAGAGAGGGAGAGGGAGAGAGATAGTGCTCGGGCTGCTTTGAAACGTATCGGCAATGATCAAGAAAACACAACTATATATTTAAGAAAGAGAGAGAAAGGGGAAGGGGGTGCTTGCTGCATTAATACCTTCTTACAAATCTGTCATGACAAATCAAAGTGAGATTAGTATTTGTTCAACACAACTTGCGTAAATTTCACCACAACACATCACAAGAAAAGCCACCCCAATCACTGTCTTAAAGCCAGGGGAGTCCTCTCCACCCTGCCGCCCTCTTACAGTATGTGGGATTTATGGCTAGATTGATGACAACACCAGAGACAAGCTATCAAGAACTTAACAAAAAACACCAAGACACTTACGCATCATTGTTGTCCATTACTTCACGTTGGAAGGGAGACAAAGTATCCAAGCTTAGTCCAAATCCACCCTCCTTGGTTCAGCAAATGTTGGGCTTACACTAGTAGGAGAAATGATAGATTTCCTACTCTCAATTGAATGATCACTCTCTCTCTTACAATGGCATAGAGTTCCCTTGCTAATCCCCTATTACAACACATGCACATGCATAAGACAATGAGCTTCCACTCAAGAGCTCCTTCTAGAGAGGTTGAGCTTGGCTTCTCAAGCTATAGCATAGTGCTCTTGCTTATGGCTCTCCCTTTTGTGCTAGCTACACCCTCCTTTTATAGCAATTTTGAAGGCTAGGGTTACTCCTCTAACCATGGTTGGGTTAGATTTTCAGCAATTTATCTAATTTCTTTTGCTTGGAATTATCAAGAAGTTGGTGGGGAAAGAGAGAGGAGAGAAATGGAGGTGATAGGACTTTTCATAGTGGGTTAGTGTTAGTAGAGTTAGTATTAATTTACAAATGGAATTGGATATTTACAATGGGAGTATCCATGTAGGATACAAATAAGGAAGAAAAACTCTTAAGAGGTAAGAAAAGGTGGATTTCTTACAAGGTTGATGCTCCAAGTGTCTTGAGTAGGGCCAATTTTGACGCTTGTTGACGGTCCACTAGCTTTGACGGTACATTTTTTCTCCACTCTTGACCTTCCTTGAGAGACAAGGTAATTGAAGCTGAGTAATCAACCACCATGATGCTGTCTTTTAAGAGAAGAGGCTGAATTTTGTGGTTTTTTTGATAGATATGGGTAATTTGGAGGAGGAAAAATGAGACTAGGTGGTCAATTTTGGAATGGAATTGTGTGTGGGAGGTATAAGTTCACCATGGTTTCTCTTATTCTTCAAGGTTGAGGAGAAGGTGAGTAGGGTGCAGAGAGGAGTGGTGAGAGAGGTGGGGATGATGAGTGGAGAAGTGTGTGTGAAAGAGGAAAATGATAAAGTGGAAGAGAGAGTGTGGCTGCATAGCATGAGAAAACTGGGGTCCACTAATAAAATCATAGTTCACAGCTCGTAGCTCAAAAAAATATGAAAAAAGTTGAGGCAAAAGTTCAGCCGACGAGCTACAACTTTTGTTTGTATCACCTTTTCAAATTCGGAGAGCAAGTGAACTTTAAAAATTTAGCAAAACCGATCGTTTTTTTCCACTGCACAAGGTCCTTGTGGGGTCCTTCTTTGGATGATTCTTTTGAATACCTCCGAGAGTGAGCCCTCCATAGTGCATGTATGCATGCCACCTACCCTTGACCTTATTTGGTAGGTCTATAATTGAAGATATTGTTGAGATCATGATATAAGTGAATAGTACAACTAAGAAAATCAAATATTGAGGGGTCTAAAAAATATGTACATGTCAAATATAAATAATATAAGTGGAAAAAATATAAAGGGGTCAAAAGAAATCTCTCTCATTATGAGGCTACCATAAAAAGATAAATATTTTTGGTGTTCTAATTTTTAGAAAAAAACAAAATAGATGTAGGAAGGAAAAAATCCCAATAGTGAAAAAATATACACATAAATAAAACTAGTTTTTTTTGGATTTTTGTCGGGGTGAAGTTACACCAAATATAAGAGAAGCTTACATGAAAATATTTCTATATGGAATAAAGAGTATGAAAAATGGTAAGAAAAATTGTGGTAATGGTGAGGCAATGTATAGAGCATAAATAACACACACCTAGGTAGAAATATTTAAATAAATACCAAAATAATTATGAAAAAATCTTTTATTTAGGCCCTATATACAAAGAAATATTTACATACGTATGGGCCATAATATACTTATATTTTTTATTTTTTTTATTTTTTTGGCTCAACTAGCCCAATGACTAGCTAATTGAGGGTTTTTTATTTCAGTAAGGAGATATGGAAAAAGTCCCCTAACTCACACGCACCTATATACAGTGAAAGGGTGAGGGTAACCACAGTGTTTGAGTGATTTGATAGGGTGAGATAACTCACTATGGCAATTACAGAGAGCCGAAAAAATGGCTATCATTAGCCCTCCATGTACCATCATAAAGAATCTTTTCCAAAGAGAGTGCTTCAGAGTCCTTGAAAAGATCTTCATTGTTTTGCCCCTTGGAATTTTGGTTTGTGTTACACTCATGCTTCATGGAACAATACTTACATGGGATAGTTGCCTTTTGCTCTGGTAGATCCTTTGGTAGAAGGCGACTCAAGTAAGGTTTCAAGCGATAGCCGTTTACCTTCCTGGAGTGCTCTTTCCCATTCAAGTCCATAAGTTGATAGTAACTTGAATTGAAAGCCTTCTTGACTATGTATGGTCCCTGCCATCTTGTTTCAAATTTGGCATCAAAACGATTATCGAGTCGATTGTCATACCTTAGCACAAGATCTCCTTCATTGATGCCTTTGTCCTTCAGTTTCTTGTCAAGCTTCTCCTTTGTTTGTGTGGCTTTCCTCTTATAGCACTCGTATGCTGCTTCTCTTTTCCACTCAAGCTCAGCTAAGGTAAGAAGTCGATCCATCCATGCTTCTTGATCATCTTGTGCTGATTTGCCATGAAGTCGCATTGTTGGAATGTTTAGTTCAATTGGCTGTAAAGCCTCTTGACTATAGACCAAGTGAAATGGTGTGAACTCCGTGGCTTCCCTATATGTGGTTCGATACGCCCACAAGGCACCATCCAAGAAGGCATCCCAAAACTTTGTCTTGTTTTTCACCATCTTTCTAATGATGCCTGCAATGACACCATTAGCTTTTTCTACCAAACCATTTGATTGGGGATAGTAGGGTGTACTGTGACGATGTAGAATGCGAAGTTCCTCACAGACTTCTGTGAGCAATCCCTTTCTAAACCCTGGACCATTATCAGAAACAATCTCCAAAGGTGTGCCAAATCTACAACAAATGTGAGTGTAGACGAATTTGCTAACTGTCCTCTCATTCACTCTTGCCACACTTTGAGCTTCCACCCACCTAGTCATATAGTCTACAGCCACTAGAATGTAGAGTTTACCGTTTTTTGTCCTAGGTAGAGGACCCATAGCATCAATGCCCCACTTTTCAAAGGGTCCATTTGCAAGCACTATTTGCCTCGGGCCATGCACCAACCTTCTATTTCCATTTATCTGACAATTGTGACAACTTTTACACCAATGTTGAACATCCACATGCAAGCTTGGCCAAACATACCCCGCAAGAAAAATCTTCTTCACAGTTGATTCTTGGGCAAAATGACCACCACATGCCTCTTCATGCAAACCTTTTAGAATGGTTGGAATTTGCTCGATAGCTGGTACTCTTCTGCACACTTGATCCTTCCCTCTTTGATAGAGGGAGCCTTCTAGGAAGAGATAGAAACTTGCCTTCTTCATGAGTCTCCTCTTCTGAGCCTTCGTGAAGTCTTGTGGAAACTCACCCTCCAAAATGTAGCCAATAATGGGAGCCAATGACTCCAATCCCTGGTATCTCGGTTGCTTGACAGCTGCTGCCACCATGATGACCTGCACTTCTCTCTCAACACATGTAACGGCTTGTTGTGCAAGTAAATCAGCATCTTCATTCTGTTTCCTAGGAATATGATATAGTTGCACTTCTTCAAATTGATTAAACAATCTATGAATGGCATGAACTTTTGTCCGTAAGCTTTCATTCTTGCATGCCCAAATGCCTAAAATCTGTTTAACAATGAGAAGTGCATCTCCCTTTACCATGAGGCGTTGTATCCCTTGGCCAATGCACATCTTCAAACCATGAATTAGTGTGTCGTATTCTGCTTCATTGTTGCTAGCTAACTTGGTAGATTGAACTTCTCTTTCATGACCACCTCTCCACTTGGGTTGAGCAACACTAGCCCTCCCCCTGCTTTTCCTGTGGCTCGACGAAAAGCTCCATCAAAGAACAAGGTAAAAGCATTAGGAATACTTCTTGGTGGTGATAATGGTAGGGTCTTTACTTCAGGCACCTTAATCTCCTTTTCATGCACCCTATAAGTGAGAATCCCTGCCAATTGTGCACGGACACTATCTTCTACCTTGAAAGAGTATTGAAACTCTTGCAACTCCATAATCCACTTTGAGATCCTAGTACTAAGATTCATTTGAGATGACACCCAAGGGAACAAATTCTCTGCGGTGAGAATTACAAAAGGTTTTGGGATCAAGTAGGATCTAAACATCCTTATCGCAAACATGAGAGAAAGCATCATGAGTTCTCCCTCCGTGTAGCCTCTCTCCAAAGCATTCATGACCCTACTAGAAAAGTAGATGGGTCGCATCCTGGTACTGTGGGGATCTTGTTGTAATAAAACTGCACCAATTGTTTCCTTCCCAACACTAAAGCTAACAAAGAATGTGTACTCCCAACATGGAGGCATGAGTGTTGGTAGCTCTGACAAAATGACTTTAATGTTACAAAAGTACTCTTCAAGCTCATCAGACCATGCAAATTCTACTTGTTGTGTCAACTTTTGCAAAGGATGAAGCAACTCCGAAGCTAAGTGAATAAAGCGTGACATATACTTCACTTTTTGAATAAATGATATGACCTCTTTGAGATTCTTGGGTGAGGGGAGCTCAATAAGAGCCTTTGCCTTTGAAGGATCCACCTCAATGCCTTTATAGGAAACCTTGTGACCAAGCAAGATCACTTCATCCTTAGCTATGTGACACTTGTCGGGGTTGAGTTGACCTCCCATGTCATAGAGCTTCTTTAAACCTTCTTCTACCCTTTGTAGATGCAATGATTTTGAGCTATAAATGCAAAAATCATCAATAAAAACCCTAATGGACTTTCCAAAGAATTCTTGAAACACCATGTTCATGAAGCGTTGGAAAGTTGCAGGAGCATTTGTCAGGCCAAATGACATGACTCTAAAAGCATAACAACCCCAAGGAGTGATAAAGGTTGTTTTCAATTGGTCCTCCAATGCGATACCTATTTGAAAGTAACCCGAGTAGCCATCACACACAGTGTACTTCTCATGACCAGCTACTTCATTTAGTATCTCATCCTGAAATGGGAGGGGAAAGTGATCTCTTTTTGTTGCCTCATTAAGTGGACGATAATCCACACACACCCTCCACTTGCCATTTTTCTTAGGAGTGACAACAACAGGAGAGACCCACTCTGAATTCTCAACTGGATAAACGAAACCTGCTGCTAGAAGCTTTCTTACCTCCTTAAGTAGGGCCTGTTCCTTTATAACTCCTAGCCTTCGTAGCTTCTGAGCTTTAGGTGTGGCCTCAGGCTTTAACTCAATCTTGTGTTGAACAACATCTACCCCACGCACATCGGTGTGGTCTTTAGCAAAAAGCCTAGGAAATTTCCTTAGCACACATTTGAACTCCTCTCTTTCATCCTTTGTAAGTATTGTTGATAGCATACCTTCTAGCATTCCTTCATCTTGAACACCTTCGTTCTCTTGAGGACCTACCTCCTCCAAGCCTTGACAAGAGGTCTCTTGGTTGCTTGGCTTAAACCTTACCCCCATGACTTCGATGGAAGACTCCTCTTCAGTAATGCTGCCGCTACTTTCTTCTTCTGAAGTGCTATCGGTCCAACCTTCTTCCGTCTCACTTTGAGATGATTCTTCATGGAGCTCCTCTTGGCGTTGCTCCTTCATGTCAAAGACAACCTTCTTATGATTGTCATTCCTGCAAATTAATTTCCCACTCCCAATCCTGCAAAGCTCGCATTTTCATTAGCCATGGTCTTCCTAGGATAAATGGATAACCACTTCCCTTGGTCGACATAACATAGAAATCCACTGCCTTCTTAATGCCAAAGGCCTCCACAAAAACATTTTTACAAATGCCTACGCACCTAGCCTTGCTATTGTTTGCCATTTTCACTTTGATTTCAGGTGTCTCATGGCTGTGCATGCCTAGTCTTTGCATGAGCCCTTCTGTCATGATGCAAATTTGTGCACCCCCATCAACTAGACCTTTCCTAACTAATCTTCCTTTTATGTAACAATCTAGCACAGGTGTAATATCCTCGTTCATTTCAGCATGTGCAATTTTTACAACAAGAAAACTCTCTTTTACCTTTCTCCTAGTGCTAACTGCCTTTGTTAAATCCCTCCTAACTTGTGGGCATAATACAAGAAACTGAGGCCATGAGATATCAGGACCCTTACCTCGCATGTCTTCCAACAGGTTGTATGGATCCATACCATGTCCAAAAGGGAAGTCTTGGAGATTGATACGACGTCGAGTCCTCTTAGCTTCCTTGGTCTCCTTTGCCTTCTTGCCTTGTCCATGGTCACTCTGTGATGGGACACCCTCTTTCTCTTTACCTTTTCCTCGGCCACGCTTAATGCCATTTGCTTCCATGTCAACCTCATTTGAGTTTGTCACCTCTACCACATGCACATTTGGATCTGGCAAAGGTGGAACTCCTTCTACCCCTTGTGGAGGTGGTCTTGGTCCATTTGGTCTTTGTAGAAGCCTTGGTTGTTGACCAGTTCCTTCACAATTCAAGTTAGGTCTCCCTGGCTCCCCACGGGACCAAGGACAATTATACATCCCATGTCCACACTCTCCGCAATTCCAACATTGCAAGACTCTCCTAGGTCATGGATCTCGCTCTTCAGACTTCTTTGCTTGTCCCTTTGGACCTACAGCTTGTGCAAGGTGAATTGACAGGCTGCTTAAAGATTCGTTTAACTTCTCAATTACTTCCGCCGTTACCTTAGGAAGCTCCCTCGATGTTGATGCTTGTGACTTACCTTTGGGTCTAAGACCTTCTATTGGAACCTCTCCCCTTAAGCACTTGAGTTTCCTATATTTCTCAGCAGCCCTAGTTTCAGCTGCATCAAAGGTAGCAGGTGCACCCGCCTCAACTTTACCTTAAGGTCTAGAAAGAGTCCGGCTATGAACCTCTCCTTCTTTAGAAATTCTGCACCATCACCAGGGTTAGCAACATTTCGTATCCATAGAGCCCAAAGACGTAGAAACTCTTGCTTGTACAAGTAGTAGTCATCTAAGTCTTTTTGCTTATGAGAAACAATGTCTTGCCATAATTTTTGAGTGTTTTGGGAATCAAAGAAGTATTTCTTGAAACGATTCAAAACTTCTGTGTAATTCCCCTTAACTTCCTCAGGCAAAGAGTCAAACCAAGTGCTAGCATCTTTCCTAAGGACCACCTCAAACATTTCTACACGTTCTTGATCAGTTATTATCCTCTTGATATAGCAAGACATCTTGAAATTCGCTAAAAATAATTCTGCATCCTCTCCAGGCTCTCCAAAGAAAAGAGGATACCCAGACATTTGGCATTGGCTTTCCATTGAATTGATTTCAAAGTGACACCCGTTTTTGTTTTTCTTTCTTAAAAAGATTTACACAATAATGTTTTCTAGCTTGCAATCTATTCTACAACAAAATAAAGATATTCACATCAAACGACCTATGATAATCAATAAGAGGTAGGATGACAGGGTTTGGTGATGCGAGAATTTCTCCTACTCTTTGGGCACCAAACATGAACACCATACGTTGTTGAAAATGGATTTTCCTACTAATTGCAATGTTTATTCTAATGTGTGGAGTGAAATGGAAGGGGAAAACCTCTATTCCTGGGCCATTATCCATGGTCTATGCATGACCTAATGCTTAAAACAAAACAAACATATAGACGTCCAAACTAAGGTCGTACCTAATGAGAGGCAAAATAAAAGGATTTACTGAAGCGTTTATCTCGGCCAACCTAAGAGGACCTAAAATTCTACGAATGACACGTTGAAATTGCAACTTAGTACTAACAATTATGTGTACCTTTTGCCTTGCAATGGGAATGAAGGGATCATACAAATTTTCGTGATTCATGCAAACTACTTGACTATGCTAAAGGTTGATTCTACACAAAAATACACAAGCCGTTCCTCCGTGGGGGCACCAATTTGAGGCGGTCCGGGGCGGGCAACAAGAAGAGCAACCTCTAGACACCCTTCAAGGCTCCCGTGCTGCTCAATGGGGCTGGGGCACAACACAACACAAACCAAAACAACGAACCCACAACCAAATCCCAACTACACAAGGGGCACCACCTAGTTTAAGAGCGAACTAGGACGCAAAAGAGGAGAATCGTTAGAGCAACCCACAAACAAGCAAGGAATTTACACTAACCCTAACACCAATGGAACACTCTCACACACTAAAACACGAGAGAGAGAGAGAGAGAGAGAGAGATAGTGCTCGGGCTGCTTTGAAACGTATCGGCAATGATCAAGCAAACACAACTATATATTTAAGAAAGAGAGAGAAAGGGGGAGGGGGTGCTTGTTGCATTAATACCTTCTTACAAATCTATCATGATAAATCAAAGTGAGATTAGTATTTGTTCAACATAGCTTGCGTAAATTTCACCACAACACATCACAAGAAAAGCCACCCCAATCACTGTCTTAAAGCCAGGGGAGTCCTCTCCACCCTGTCGCCCTCTTACAGTATGTGGGATTTATGGCTAGATTGATGACAACACCAGAGGCAAGCTATCAAGAACTTAACAAAAAACACCAAGACACTTACGCATCATTGTTGTCCATTACTTCACGTTGGAAGGGAGACAAAGTATCCAAGCTTAGTCCAAATCCACCCTCCTTGGTTCAGCAAATGTTGGGCTTACACTAGTAGGAGAAATGATAGATTTCCTACTCTCAATTGAATGATCACTCTCTCTCTTACAATGGCATAGAGTTCCCTTGCTAATCCCCTATTACAACACATGCACATGCATAAGACAATGAGCTTCCACTCAAGAGCTCCTTCTAGAGAGGTTGAGCTTGGCTTCTCAAGCTATAGCATAGTGCTCTTGCTTATGGCTCTCCCTTTTGTGCTAGCTACACCCTCCTTTTATAGCAATTTTGAAGGCTAGGGTTACTCCTCTAACCATGGTTGGGTTAGATTTTCAGCAATTTATCTAATTTCTTTTGCTTGGAATTATCAAGAAGTTGGTGGGGAAAGAGAGAGGAGAGAAATGGAGGTGATAGGACTTTTCATAGTGGGTTAGTGTTAGTAGAGTTAGTATTAATTTACAAATGGAATTGGATATTTACAATGGGAGTATCCATGTAGGATACAAATAAGGAAGAAAAACTCTTAAGAGGTAAGAAAAGGTGGATTTCTTACAAGGTTGATGCTCCAAGTGTCTTGCGTAGGGCCAATTTTGACGCTTGTTGACGGTCCACTAGCTTTGACGGTACATTTTTTCTCCACTCTTGACCTTCCTTGAGAGACAAGGTAATTGAAGCTGAGTAATCAACCACCATGATGCTGTCTTTTAAGAGAAGAGGCTGAATTTTGTGGTTTTTTTTATAGATATGGGTAATTTGGAGGAGGAAAAATAAGACTAGGTGGTCAATTTTGGAATGGAATTGTGTGTGGGAGGTATAAGTTCACCATGGTTTCTCTTATTCTTCAAGGTTGAGGAGAAGGTGAGTAGGGTGCAGAGAGGAGTGGTGAGAGAGGTGGGGATGATGAGTGGAGAAGTGTGTGTGAAAGAGGAAAATGATAAAGTGGAAGAGAGAGTGTGGCTGCATAGCATGAGAAAACCGGGGTCCACTAATAAAATCATAGCTCAGAGCTCGTAGCTCAAAAAAATATGAAAAAATTTGAGGCAAAAGTTCAGCCCACGAGCTACAACTTTTGTTTGTATCACCTTTTCAAATTCGGAGAGCAAGTGAACTTTAAAAATATAGCAAAATTGACCGTTGTTTTCCACTGCACAAGGTCCTTGTGGGGTCCTTCTTTGGATGATTCTTTTGAATACCTCCAAGAGTGAGCCCTCCATAGTGCATGTATGCATGCCACCTACCCTTGACCTTATTTGGTAGGTCTATAATTGAAGATATTGTTGAGATCATGATATAAGTGAATAGTACAACTAAGAAAATCAAATATTGAGGGGTCTAAAAAATATGTACATGTCAAATATAAATAATATAAGTGAAAAGAATATAAAGGGGTCAAAAGAAATCTCTCTCATTATGTAGCTACCATAAAAAGATAAATATTTTTGGTGTTCTAATTTTTTAGAAAAAAACAAAATAGATGTAGGAAGGAAAAAATCCCAATAGTGAAAAAATATACACATAAATAAAACTAGTTTTTTTTGGATTTTTGTCGGGGTGGAGTTACACCAAATATAAGAGAAGCTTACATGAAAATATTTCTATATGGAATAAGGAGTATGAAAAATGGTAAGAAAAATTATGGTAATGGTGAGGCAATGTACAGAGCATAAATAACACATACCTAGGTAAAAATATTTAAATAAATACCAAAATAATTATGAAAAAATCTTTTATTTAGGCCCTATATACAAAGAAATATTTACATACGCATGGGCCATAATATACTTATATTTTTTATTTTTTTTATTTTTTTTATTTTTTTGGCTCAACTAGCCCAATGACTAGCTAATTGAGGGTTTTTTATTTCAGTAAGGAGATATGGGAAAAGTCCCCTAACTCACACGCACCTATATACAGTGAAAGGGTGAGGGTAACCACAGTGTTTGAGTGATTTGATAGGGTGAGATAACTCACTATGGCAATTACAGAGAGCCGAAAAAACGGCTATCACTATGAAAACTCATTTGATGTGCATGTATTCATCCTTTTCTAAAAGCTTGAGCTCCATCAAAGTTTCTGGGGATTAAATTAGTAAAAGGTTTGGGTTCTTGCACCTGTGTTCGAAGGGGTTTCAAAGCATCGTAACTTGGGTAGCCATGGCTTTCTCTTATCCGGAGTTTCATGGAAGAAGTGATGAAGATGTGAAAGACTTTTTAGAAAAGATGGAGGTTGCATGTATTAGCAACCACATTCATGATCCGGCGTAGATGTTACGTCTTCTCCAGGTTTGTTTGAAGAGTGATGCACGAGTTTGGTCCAAAGCATTTGAAGAGGAGTTGCGTGTCTTTAATCCATCTGTGAGATTAAGTTGGGACAATATAAGGCATGAATTGGAAGTGGAGTTGGTGAAGACAGAGTATCCTGACAAAGTGTGGCAAGAAGTACCGGGTTTGGTGCAAAGGGAAGGTGAGCTAGTAGTGCGTACATACGTAAGTTTTCAATGGCATGGGAGCGGATGTCCAAGGCCTTAAGACCACAAGTACCTCCACCTAACATGATGAAGAAGGAAAGGTTCTTGGCTGGTCTTTGGGAGAATATACATTGAAGAGTGGAGCTAAAGAAGCCTAGGACATATGAAGATGCAATAGAGGTAGCGAGGAACAAAGAGTGAAAGTTGAGAAGAAAGAGTCAGCTACGAGTAGAGCCTTTTCTTAGGAGGTCTCAGTTTCAGCCTACGGATTCTTTGCAAGGTCGTATGCCAGGGGTTCATCATGAACCAATGGTTTCGGTTACTCCTCAGGTTATGCCAGTAACAGTCACTACAGCAATGCAAGATGATGGGCTAAGGCAAGACATGAAGCAAGTGGTAGATTTAATGAAGAATCTCCACCTAATCATGCTAGGTAATGTGGGAAATAATCAAGGTCGGGTAAGGTTTGCAAATCACCCCAGGAGGTGAAGAAAAACCCAAAAATGGTGTTGGAAAAAGCAATGGTAGGGTCTGGAGGTAGACGCCCACGTGTTATAATTGCGGAGAGTTGGGCCACATCAGCCGGCAATGTGATAAGCCAACAAGGATGGGGGGAGACATGTATCCATTTCCAAGACATGTTCTAACTAGGTCAAATGATTATGGAATTCAAATTAAGGGAGAAGAAGGAACCAGTTAACCCAAGAGAAAAAGGGAAAGACAAACGTGATAAGTGTGGTCACCTTGGAGAAGGCAGCAAAGCTAGAGGATACATTAGTGATGCCTATTGGGAAGAGAACCACACAAGATAAGGAAGGAAGAAATGCCTCAGGTCCTAGCAAGAAGAAGGGAAAGAGCCATGAAGACGAGGATGTCAAGGACAAGAGGAAAAGAAGGGCTTGTCGCAAGTTTCATGTTTCAGATTTTCCACTAGGGGATGGGCAATTAAGCTATGACTTGAAGGAGGATCTGACAAGCAGGAAAGCAGATGTTACTTTTGGGCAGCTTATAGAGATGGTGCCTAAGCTAAAGGGACAGTGGAAGAGGATGGTTAACCCAATGGAGAAAGAACCAGAGAGAGGTTCAACGAAGGTGTTGGCGATGGATGAGCTACCAGAAATTTGCCCAATAATAGATGTGTGGCACAAAAGAAAAAATCTAGGACAAGGTTATGTTGATGGCGGAGCCCAAATATGTGTCATAACACACTCATGCGTTGAGAAGATGGGTCTTACAGTGACCGGGGTGTCAGGCTTTTGGATTAAATTGGCAAACCAACAGAAAGTAAAATGTTTGGGTGTTGTAAAGAGCTTAGAAGTGCAGGCGTATGATGCAAAGGTGGTGGTTGATTTTTATGTGATTCCAGCAGGGTTGGGAGCATATCCTATTATATTGGGGAAGACCATGGTTACGTGCAGTTGGAGTTGTTCAAGATTGGAGACGTGGTACGATTAGCCTCTATGGAAAGACAGGTGCCAAGAAACTATATAATATGGACACAAGGAAACTATTGGAGAAACTTTATGAATATGAGGATGAGTCTAGTGATGAAGACTATTCCATAGTGTCTTACGAGGGCAGTGATAGTACTATCAGCAGTGAGGAGGATGTTGATGTTGCATTTCTTCTGATGGACAAAGAAATCCATGAGTCTGGTTTAGTTGCATTTGCAAATGAGATTGAAGATGAAAGTGAAGGGCCTTATGAAGTGATTGAAGGTCTGATGCAAACAAAGGTTGAATTGTCAAAGAAGCAAGAATTGATGACACAAATGATCAGTGGAGACCTCTCAGCTATGGAGAAGGAGACATATTTGCACACGCTGGCTAGTTTTCCTGATTTGTTCATTACTTCATATGAAGAGATTAGAAGGTTCAAAGGGGAAGAGATGCATAGAGAGCTAAAGGAAGGTGCTAAGAGAGTGCGGAAAAGGCTAAGAAGGATGGGTGAAGAGCAGATGGAAGCCTTGCGGGAAGAGATGGACAAGTTATTGAAAGCGGGGTTCATAGTCCCAGTGGAGACCACAGAATGTGTAAGTCCAGTAGTGGTTAGCCCAAAGGAGGATGGAAAGTGGAGGATTTGTGTATATTTTAAACCCTTAAACGCAGCCACTAAGAAGAACCCATATCCTCTTCCATTCATCAATCAGATCTTGGATTCAGTGGCACGTTATGAGAGGTACAGTGAGTGTGATGGTTTTTCAGGCTATTTTCAATTAAAGATTTCTCTTAAAGACCGAACCAAGACAACTTTCATTACACCATGGGGATGTTATTGCTACACAGTATTGCTATTTGGATTGTCAAATGGACCATCCTTCTATCAAGAGAGAGTAAATTGGGTATTGGCACCATTCATTGGTAGTTGTGTTAAGGATTTTATGGACGACTTTTGTGTCTACAGCAGTAGGGTTGAACACCATGAGAAGCTGCATATGGTATTGTCTCGATATGATGAATGTGGAGGATAACTAAATCTAAAGAAATGTCATCTAGCACAGCCAAGGGTGAAGTTATTGGGTCATATGGGGTCAGAAAATGGCAGAGGCTGATCCAAAAAAGGTTAAGTCTATTATTTTTCTTCCATCACCTAAGAGTACAAAGCAATTGGCAACTTTTATACACAAAGTGAAGTACATGGCGCGGTGTATCCCATTGTCTTCATAGCTCCTTTATCCATTACAACAAGTGGCAAAGCATGATCCATTACAATGGGATGACAAGTGTGAATAAGTGTTTCAAGAGGTGAAAGAGGTGTTAGGGGGGTTGTCAACCATGTAGGCTCCTGATTGGGAGCAAGCGTTTTATGTAAATCCATCAATAGGGGATGATGCCATTGGAGCCATGCTATTGCAAAAGGGGAAGGGCAGCCATTATTGAGACCAGTGTATTGTGCAAGCCGAGTGAAGTTGGTAGCAGAAAGAAAATTGTTGGAAGTAGAGTTAGTGATGGCTAGTGTAGTATTTGCTTGTCCACGATTTCGTCATTACTTGCTACCACGACCTTTTGTTTTCTTAACGAGTTACGCCTTTTTTCCATAGTTAATTAATGGCACTAACATGTCAAACTTGGTCAAGAAATGGGTAATTGAGCTGCAAGAGTTTGAGTTTCCTTTTTAGTGGAAGACAGTACAAGAGCTACCCTAGCTGATTTGTTGACTTACAAGGACAATCCCCTTCTTGTTAAGTAAGAGGTGGTGAGAAGGGTAGTTGAAGAAGTGCCACAGATCAGCAATGTACACGTGTTGTTCTTTGATGGCTCATATAGAAAGAGCCATGATGCGGGTTCAAGGGTTATAGCACTTTATGATCCAGAGGGGAAGCTAGTATGCAAGAGAGGGTTCAAATTGGATGCTAATAGTGAGAATGAGGCTGAATATGCTACTTTGGAAGCTGGATTACACATTTGTTTGAAGCATGGGATTAGAAGTTTGAGCATAAAAGGTGATGACCTGTTAGTTGTGAAGCAAGTGTTGGGTGTGTGGAAGAGCAAGAACACCTCATTGAAGGACATGTGTTTTAGAATTAAAGGCCCGATAAAAATGTTTGAAGCATGGAGCATCAGACACATTGAACATGCTCTAAATGGAGAGGCACATGAAGCAGCTCAAAGCATGATTGGGGAGCTATTTGTATTGAGGACCAATTTACCTCTTTATCATGGCTGGGAAATTTTGGCTCAAGAAGAGGTTTTTGCTAACAAGAATCATTCGGAAGGACATTCAGAAGTCTAAGAAGTATGGTTTTGTGTGTAGAGCATCCAAGTACAAATTGATTGGTACATGAAAGGGGTTGATCTAGTCTTGAGACGTGTACCTTGGCGGGAGGAGCTTTATAGAGTTTTGAAAGAGAATCATGAAGGAGCATATGGGGCACATTTTGCTCTAAAGATCACCTTGCATACAATCTTGCAAGAGGGGTATGTATGGCCTAGTTTGCACAAGGATTTTCACCATTGGTGTAGGTCTTGCAATAGATGTCAAGCATTTGGGAAGAGAGTGTTGAAGCCAGAGCTACGAAAAACCACTATGGCGTTTGATGTGTTTGAAAAGTGGGGGATTGATGCAATAGGCCCGTTACCTATCACAAGCAAGAGCAAAGGCTATATTTTGACTGTAGTGGACTATCTCCCTAGATGGGAAGAGGCTATAGAAATAAAACAAATCACTGCAAAGGATGTGGCAAAATTTGTGTACGATGAAATATGTTGCAAGTTTGGGGTGCCACTAGAGCTACTTTTGGACAAAGGGCTAGGATTTAGATCTAAACTATTAGACTTTTTATGCACGAAGGTGAAGATTAGGCACCAGAATACCACTCCTTATTATCCATAATGTAATGGCTTAAATGAAAGATTCAATGGTGAGTTGGTACAAATTCTTTCAAAAGTGACAGAGCACCAAGGAAAGAATTGGGATTTGGAATTGCCTAGGGCATTATGGGCTTACTGTACTTTGGTAAAGACAAGTACAGGGTTTACTCCATTTCATTTGGTATATGGAAAGGAAGCACTATTGCATGTGGAAGTAGAGTTTCCTGCAGTCAAAATGTTAGAGAAGTTGCTTGGGCAGTCCAGTGATGCATTCAAAGAGAGGCTCTTACAATTACAAGAGGTTCAGCTGGATAGAATGAGCGCATTGGAACAATATGGACAAATGCAAGATAAGGCTTTACAAACGATAAATAAAAAGGTCAAAAGTAAGGGTATCAAGAAACATGACTTGGACAAGACATTCCAAAAGAAGTTTCAAATTGAGTGGGAAGGCCTTTCAAGGTAGTTGAGTGTTTTTCGAATGGTACATATCAGCTAGCTAACCTGGATGGGATTCTACATAAGTCAAGGGTAAATGGACTAC
The DNA here is from genome assembly GCF_014529385.1 of Adiantum capillus-veneris. NCBI lineage: Eukaryota > Viridiplantae > Streptophyta > Polypodiopsida > Polypodiales > Pteridaceae > Adiantum > Adiantum capillus-veneris. Next base: position 81,352,520 of record NC_140940.1, read on the forward strand.
GTCTTAAACTATATCATGCTAGATTAATGATGAAGGAGGAAGATGAGTTGTCTGCAGAACAAGTAATGTCTGTGAGGGATGAGGAGACCTGTGACACGGCGAGTCTCATATCTCTTTTTGCTGCTACTAATCATGAATGATCTAGCAGGCTAGGGGATGGGCAAATTATAATAGGAGTGTTTTGTAAGAAGTGATTGCACATATGTACAAACACATACATGGTGCATCAAATAAATAATTGCCCATTATTCAGAGCCAGGTGGTTATGTGGGACCCACATGTGTACAGGTAAGACAACGTGTACATAGTACATCGATTTTCATCGTCACCAGCATTAGGAAATTTCAGAGGTCATTTGGAGGGCCATATGAAGAGAGAGAAAAATAGAGCGCGTCCAATGAGCACGAAGGCTACGTTACGTAGGAAAGTACGTGGAAAGACTCAAAAAATAGGAAAATAACATAAAACTTTCACGAAACTAGGATTGTAGCATAGTAATTTCCTTCCTTTTACCGAGCTTTTAGGTGCTTGCATGTGGTCCCACTTCTGATATTCTCTTATGGTCATTAACGTACTGGAGGGTGACCATTAGGCCCGCACAAGATATTGGAATTCTAAAACACGTTCCCTCCATTAGAATGCTTTCAAACTGAATCTCCCTCCACTAAAGCTTTTCTCTGAGAGCTATGGCGTCCACGTCTTCTCGCCCAAGAGGCTCCAGGTGTTTACTGTCTCTCACACCAACAACCAATGATAGCCATTTTTCGGCTCTCCATAATTGCCATAGTAAGTTACTCCACCCTACCAAATTCACCCAAACGCTATGGCTATCCCTACCATTTCACTGTACACAGGCGTGTGTGAGTTAGGGGGCTTTTCCCATATCTTCTTAAAAACCCTCAGCTAGCTAGTCACTAGGCTAGTTGAGCCAAAAAAAATTTTAAAAAATAAAAAAATAAAAGTATATTATGGCCTCTTTGTGTGTAAATATTTCATTGTATATATGGCCTAAATATAGGGATTTTTTATAATTATTTTGGTATTTTATTTAAATATTTCTACTTAGGTGTGTGTTTTATTAAACCTATGTACACCTTCTTTCATCCTCTTACACCATAATTATATTTTTTGCCAATATGTACATACTCTAACCTCATATTTTTCCTTTATACAAATCACTCCCACATTTTCACCCTCACCCTCGTGAAAACAAAAAATTGATTTCTACTCATTGGTCACGTTTATTATATTATTTACTTGCATACCTTTTCCTCTTTCACCCAAAATAATTCAAAGAGGGACCATATCATATGATTCCAATATCTTTCCATATCCATAACTCCTCCATATTTTTATTATTATTTTTACTCATTATTCTAACACCATGTGCTCATTGAGCTAAAGTCCATGAATAGTCCATACACTAGTCCCACCATGTATATATTTCTTTATTCACCAATAATCCTCCTCCATGCATGTGTTAAGGGCAACTTGGATGCTTTGTATTATGATATGACAAAGGAGGGGCTCACTCTTGGATGCATTGTACAAATTCCACAAAGGAGGGGGCCACTAAAAGACTTTTGCAGGCACAAAAAAAGGCTTTTTGGTGAGAATTTTGGCACCTATCTCCACTCCGAATTTGGAGCTGTGGTCAAAAGAGAAAATGTAGCCCACGCTCTGAATAATCACCTCAAATGTTTTCATGATTTTTGGAGCTACCAGCGGTGAGCTATGATTGTTTGAGTGGACCCCAGTCTGCTGCCCACTTTTCTCACAAGTAGCCCATAGTCTTCTCTCACCTCTTTCCACACACACACACACACATTCCTCTCAATTCCTCACTCAAACCTTCACCTTCAATGGTTTCTCTCACCTTCCTCACCATTAACCTCCCCACTTACTCCCATAGCTCTCATATGAGCTCTCCATGTACATACACCATCTCTATGCCTCTCTCTATTATCTCCAAAGTACAATTCCATCTTACTCCTTATATATATACATAAATTCAGCATGTGTACCATGCTTAACCTCTGCAAATCAAGAGATCTCATCAACGGAATTACCATTTTCATCATGATAATCAACCTTGGCGGCAGTGGCGTAAAGAAGAGAAGACGAAGAAGAAGATCGATAGTCATTTTGAGAACCTACACAAGTAAGTCCAAAACTTCTTCAAGCTTCACCATCACAAGGATTTTCTCACTTCATTCAACCATCTTACTTCAACCATCCACCTCCTTCTACCCATTGTAAATGTAACATTAACTTTCTAGTGATTACTAACGACTAACATACTAACACAAAATAGCATTGACCTAACCATAAAAGACACCTCACCTCAAGACATGTGTATAGTAACTCTCTCTCTCTCTCTCTCTCTCTCTCTCTCTCTCTCTCTCTCTCTCTCTCCTTACTTACTTTCACCTTATCTACCATCAATAATGCTCTCTTTTGAGCCCACACCCATGACTCAAGCAGACAAAGAAGGCCCGCAATGTTTTGATATTCAAAAAAATCATAATCTTGATTTGTTAGCTTGTAAATTAGGATTTCCAATAATCTTTATGAGGGGTCTCCAACCTATAAATAGGCCCCTCTCCTTCTTGTAAAACAACCTCCAACATCTCACATAGCACCCCAACACTCTATGCGCGAGGAGAGACTTAAGTGTAGCAACCACTTGTGAGCTTCACTCTTGGTGTGAGAGAAGCCTTCGAGCTACACATTGCAAGTGAGAGAGCGTGAGTTCCACAAATCTCAAAACCACTATTGTATATGCTCCTTCATCATCAATAAATTGAGGTTTGGTGCATCAAAGGCGTGATTCGACGTTCAAATCTTCGTCCTTCCATTTGTGCAATACGGTTTGGTGAATTCAAGGTGACTTGTGTATTTTGAGTTTCTATCGGTTGATCTTGATTTTAGAAAGTGTTTTAGTGTGTTTTTCATTGCCAGTTTTTTGTCCATTGTAAGAGGGTATTGTGGTGAGAGGTCTCCCACACCCTAAGACAATGTGTGTGTGTTTTGGCAATGTTTAGCAATCACTAAGCATTGAGTGAGTTTTGTACAAGTTCTACGATAGCATCATAACGAACCATCTCCATTTGCAAGTCACAAATAAGGTATTAAGCAAGATCCTTTCCTCTCTCTCTTCCCTTTGCTCTAGCTCTCTCAGGTCCATTTCATGTGTGTTTTGGTGTGAGGTTGCTTGTGTGTGTTGTGTGGTGCATCTTCTTGGTTGTGCCAAAATCTCTCTTGCGTCCTAGTTCGCATACCATAACTAGGTGGTGCCCCTATCTTGTTTGGGTTGGCTGTGGGTTTGTTGTTTTGTTGTGCTTGTGGTTGCCCCAGCCCCAGTTGAGCAGCACGGGAGCCTTGAGGGGTGTTTAGAGGTCACCTCTCTTGTTGCCCACCCCGGACCGCCTCAATTTTGGTGCCCCCACTGAGGAACGATTGTGTGCTTAGTGTTGTTGTATTGCATGAATGCTTGAATTGCAGCATAATCAAGTAGATTTTATGAATCATGAAAACATGTATGACCGAGTTTAATTTCAAGGAAACAAAAATTGATCTAGAATATGGTTCGGATTATGCATAACATAAGAAAGAAAAAAAACATTTTCACATAAAAGTCTAGAATTCATGTTGAAAGACCTTTCAAAACTTTGTGTAGTTAGTTGATGATTGTTTGGAACTAATCTTTGTGTGGTTCTAGCATTGAGAGACTATGACACGCTATACCTTTGATGATATCCCAATCTTCTTCGGAAATCCAGAAGAAGATGTTGATGGTTTTCTTGCTGATTTTAGAATGGTTTGTCATATCCTTAGTAAAAGGGATGACATTGAAAAAGGGGATTTTCTATTGCTATGCCTTAGAGGCATGCCTTAGAGGCAACACTGAGCAATGGTTTTGGAGTATGTCTTCTCAGATTGAAGATGGATATACCCAAATTTCCAAAGCTTTGAAGACCAGATTCTCTAAAGTTCCAACAACGGAGAAAGCATGGGCTTCACTAGGGAGACTTCAACAACATGGTGAAGACTACTATGCTTATGAGGATATTTTTTCTCGTCAATGGGAAGGATGTGGATTTAGTTCTACATTTCCAGATTATGTAAAAATGGATCAATTTATTTCGGGTTTGTCTCCTTTCCTAAAGACTAAGGTTACTTGTAGTGGACCCTCTACCTTTGAAGAAGCGGTCACTATTACCCGAAGGAAGTTTCACAAGTACTTCTACGTCAAAAATGGTTTCCATCATGCTGGAAGAACCAACCATCATGAAAGTGTTTCTATCAAGGAGTCATCTCCTTTGCCATACTTGTCTCCTTCTACTCCGACAAATGTTGAAGAAGTTACTTACATGTCAACTGATTATTCAAGTGCTAAAGTGTGTGGCCAAGATTCAAATGTGGAATCTCTTTCTTCTACCTTTATCACAAGCATGCAAAAATCGACACAAGATATCTTAAATGGCATTGATGATTCAATAATGGATATATCCAACCCTTTGGTGGATGATCAATTTCTAGTCCGAGCAGACGAAGCTTTTGTGCAACATGACTCTATGGAGAATGAAGACCTTGAAGGTAACCTTGATCTTATGGAATGTTCTGAGAGTGTATCTTGTCTAAAAGAAGAGAGTGAAGAAGAAGATGAAATCATAGGTGGAGAGATCATAGACCACATTGATCATAAAGAGATGATTGTGTACATGGAAAGCCAACTCCAAAACAAAGTAGAAGAGTGTGAGTTGAATCCATGTGAGGATAATCTTGAAGAAGTGTTTGAGGATGTTGAAAAGCATTGGTATGACCCATGTATGTTAAGCATGGAGGAACCTATCATGCAAGAAGCCAAAGTTTTCACAAAATCAAACAGTAATCCATCAACCTTTGAGGTGGTACAAAGTGAGGAGTTACAACCTTGCCAAAGGGGGGGCTTAGAAGGGGATGAAGAACATGGGAGAGTAGTAAAAAATAAAATCATAAAAAGAAACTATCAGAAGGGTATCATTCTCTCCAATGGTGTTTTAGTGGGTGGCTCTTCATTCATGGGACAATCTCTTAGCAAGAAAATCCAAGCTTTTGAAGCCCCAATCATCTTCACATTGGGTTTCACCTCTTCAAGGTCAACTTCTCCTCTCTTCACATATACCTTTCATCGGGGACACCATACCTTCTTAAGTGGAAGAGGACATGAATACTTGGTGATAAACGGATGTTTTCAAATCTTCTTCACTTGGTTCTTTGATGTATGGAGGTCGCACATTGTGATGCTTCTGGTCTTCATCATAGATGAAAAACTTGTTGATTGCTACATGTGGATATTTCATCAATCAGTACCAAAATCTATTCTCTTCCAATGTGTTGGAAGCAATAGAAACCTTCATCTATTATCTACTTATGTGGTAAACTATCTGCAATATCTTCCAATAGCAGCTGGAAGCATGGATCAAGCTTTCCTAAATCATAAAGGTCATAGAATTTCTTACTTGATGAGCCTACCCAGGTTGAATGAAATTTATGAGCTACAGTTCAGGAATTTGCTCATACAAGATCTTGAAGATCGTAGCAGATACATCAACTTTACACAAGAGGAAGAGCAACCAATCTTTTATATCACATTCATAGTGATAGATGCAATGATGGACAACAGTAAAATCTACAAGTTTCTTCAACCGAAATCAGTAAGTGATTCCATACCATACATCTCGCTTTGGGAAAGATATTTCAAGATATTTGATCCTGGGGGGTGCTTATGGAAACTTTCTCAATGGAGGGGGTTTACTCCGTCACTTCATTTCATCTTGCTATTGGCTCGGAGAACCTTCCATATCACACAAGGTTTTTTAATCATACAACAAAGGTTCTTCAAAGATAAGAGCAGACAAAGACAGACGTTACATAATATACATGTTGTATGATCAGATAAATGGTACATGAATGTACCATTATCTAAGGGGGGGGCTAATGATAGCCGTTTTTTGGCTCTCCATAATTGCCATAGTAAGTTAATCCACCCTACCAAATTCACACAAACGCTATGGCTATCCCTACCATTTCACTGTACATAGGCGTGTGTGAGTTAGGGGGCTTTTCCCATATCTTCTTAAAAACCCTCAGCTAGTTAGTCACTAGGCTAGTTGAGCCAAAAAAAAAAATTAAAAATAAAAAAAATAAAATTATATTATGGCCTCTTTGTGTGTAAATATTTCATTGTATATATGGCCTAAATATAGGGATTTTTTATAATTATTTTGGTATTTTATTTAAATATTTCTACTTAGGTGTGTGTTTTATTAAACCTATGTACACCTTCTTTCATCCTCTTACACCATAATTATATTTTTTGCCAATATGTACATACTCTAACCTCATATTTTTTCTTTATACAAATCACTCCCACATTTTCACCCTCACCCTCGTGAAAACAAAAAATTGATTTCTACTCATTGGTCACGTTTATTATATTATTTACTTGCATACCTTTTCCTCTTTCACCCAAAATAATTCAAAGAGGGACCATATCATATGATTCCAATATCTTTCCATATCTATAACTCCTCCATATTTTTATTATTATTTTTACTCATTATTCTAACACCATATGCTCATTGAGCTAAAGTCCATGAATAGTCCATACACTAGTCCCACCATGTATATATTTCTTTATTCACCAATAATCCTCCTCCATGCATGTGTCAAGGGCAACTTGGATGCTTTGTATTATGATATGACAAAGGAGGGGCTCACTCTTGGATGCATTGTACAAATTCAACAAAGGAGGGGGCCACTAAAAGACTTTTGCAGGCATAAAAAAAGGCTTTTTGGTGAGAATTTTGGCACCTATCTCCACTCAAAATTTGGAGCGGTGGTCAAAAGAGAAAATGTAGCCCACGCTCTGAATAATCACCTCAAATTTTTTCATGATTTTTGGAGCTACCATCGGTGAGCTATGATTTTTTGAGTGGACCCCAGTTTGCTGCCCACTTTTCTCACAAGTAGCCCATAGTCTTCTCTCACCTCTTTCCACACACACACACACACACACATTCCTCTCAATTCCTCACTCAAACCTTCACCTTCAATGGTTTCTCTCACCTTCTTCACCATTAACCTCCCCACTTACTCCCATAGCTCTCATATGAGCTCTCCATGTACATACACCATCTCTATGCCTCTCTCTATTATCTCCAAAGTACAATTCCATCTTACTCCTTATATATATACATAAATTCAGCATGTGTACCATGCTTAACCTCTGCAAATCAAGAGATCTCATCAACGGAATTACCATTTTCATCATGATAATCAACCTTGGCGGCAGTGGCGTAAAGCATCAATAATGCTCTCTTTTGAGCCCACACCCATGACTCAAGCAGACAAAGAAGGCCCGCAATGTTTTGATATTCAAAAAAATCATAATCTTGATTTGTTAGCTTGTAAATTAGGATTTCCAATAATCTTTATGAGGGGTCTCCAACCTATAAATAGGCCCCTCTCCTTCTTGTAAAACAACCTCCAACATCTCACATAGCACCCCAACACTCTATGCGTGAGGAGAGACTTAAGTGTAGCAACCACTTGTGAGCTTCACTCTTGGTGTGAGAGAAGCCTTCGAGCTACACATTGCAAGTGAGAGAGCGTGAGTTCCACAAATCTCAAAACCACTATTGTATATGCTCCTTCATCATCAATAAATTGAGGTTTGGTGCATCAAAGGCGTGATTCGACGTTCAAATCTTCGTCCTTCCATTTGTGCAATACGGTTTGGTGAATTCAAGGTGACTTGTGTATTTTGAGTTTCTATCGGTTGATCTTGATTTTAGAAAGTGTTTTAGTGTGTTTTTCATTGCCAGTTTTTTGTCCATTGTAAGAGGGTATTGTGGTGAGAGGTCTCCCACACCCTAAGACAATGTGTGTGTGTTTTGGCAATGTTTAGCAATCACTAAGCATTGAGTGAGTTTTGTACAAGTTCTACGATAGCATCATAACGAACCATCTCCATTTGCAAGTCACAAATAAGGTATTAAGCAAGATCCTTTCCTCTCTCTCTTCCCTTTGCTCTAGCTCTCTCTGGTCCATTTCATGTGTGTCTTGGTGTGAGGTTGCTTGTGTGTGTTGTGTGGTGCATCTTCTTGGTTGTGCCAAAATCTCTCTTGCGTCCTAGTTCGCATACCATAACTAGGTGGTGCCCCTATCTTGTTTGGGTTTGTTGGCTGTGGGTTTGTTGTTGTGTTGTGCTTGTGGTTGCCCCAACCCCAATTGAGCAGCACGGGAGCCTTGAGGGGTGTTTAGAGGTCGCCTCTCTTGTTGCCCGCCCCGGACCGCCTCACCAACAACTGCACTTTGCCTAGAAGGCCAAGTAGTAGCATATCCTCAATTACAATACCAGCTTCAATAAGTGCAGAGAACCAATGGGTTGGACAAAGGATAAACAAAGGTTCATGGGTCCTCATGCAACCAAGAAGACCCAAGAGGTCTAGTGGTATCAATGTTTACCGCTCAGCATGGAAGGCCAGAGTGTTGGATTTCAAAGTTGAAATCGGCAAAAGATCTGTAAAGGAAGTTCTTGTTCAGCATGTGTTTACCCATCCTGAGGTGATAGCAAACGGTGAAAATGTATCAGATATACATCAACCACGTTGCAATTGTAAGTACTCTTGACATGTGAACTTACTGATACTCTCATTATAACTTTTCTTATATATTTTGCAATGTTTCTCCCGCTTGTTATGAGTAATGACTCCATTCTTCACAGCTCAATTACATTAGATTTGTCATTTGTACTTATTGATACTCTTAGTTTAACTCTTCTTATATATATTGCAGATGTTTATCCCTCTTCTTATGAGCAATGGGAGCCTGTGGAGTGCATAATAGGCCTCTTCCATGTTGTTCATGCCCACATTGGTTCTCTACAGTACTCAGAGAGAGGAGCAGCAAAAGACTGGCTGATGAGGGAATCTTTTTTTATGACCACTTTTACCAACTCAGCTCAGGGAATAAGAATGGCATGTTGGTGAAAGTGCCTCTACCAACCGATTGGAACACTGTGGACTGGCCAGTTCCCGAGGAAACAATGGTGGAGGCAATGCGAAGTAAGCTCTACAAGGATATACAAAGGTCTCTACGTAGCTCTATTCCTACCAAACTGGTTAAAATTGCAAACTTTTGTCCTGTTGCACTCTTCATAGAGCTGTTTCATAGCTACAACATCCGAGTTACAAAAACTATGTTCATGTGCAAGTCATTTCAGCAGTCATCCTGTGACAAACTTCTTGACAAAGGATGGTATGCAAAGGAAGAGATTGGTTTACGGTGCGAGGTCGTGCTTGATACTCTAGTTGTCAAGTACATGATTGCAAGCCAATCACTGTTACTTTCATTTTGGTATATGCGATCACAAATGCTAAACGGTAAGTACATTCCTATGGACCAGGTTTCTGCAGGTTTGGAAGATAATCCTACTGTGGATGTGGAAGTGATTGATAAAGAGCATGGCCTACTATTGGTGGTTACAATAAGGGAGCTATGCAGTCTTCAGCATTTGCGAAATGACATCGTTGAAGAGTCAATGGACAAGGACCTATCAGATTTTTCCTTTTTCCTAGCTGGCCGTAAGGTGATGCGGCAAAGGGAAAAAGATATTTTGTGCAAAGAGTTGGATGGTCGGGTTGAAGTAGTGTCAATGTAACAGATATTCTTGTGAACCCAAGTGTATACAAATGACTTTCAAGACATGAACTTTATTGAGCTCATTTTTCAATTGTGCCCTGTGAAAAAGTGTGCTTGAAATACATTTCTTTACCACGTCAAATCTCTCTCTCTCTCTCTCTCTCTCTATATATATATATATATATATATATGTTAGACAAGACAAAGACATGATAGAAGAATCATCTTAATTCATTAGAAAGTACAAACTCTTTCGTGAACAATGGACTGAGATACAATTTCTGTAAGTATGGAATCAGAATGTCTTCAATGCAAAGGCAAAACTTGTCGCCACTAGTTGCAATAGTTCCCATCCGAAACGTTTGCAAATCCTCAAAGGGTCCTCTGTCACCGAGAGGCACCCACAAAAGCAGCAATCCATTGACGTCCAAGATAATCAACCTCTGTAAAAGTTGACAAGTACATATAAGTAGTTAGAAGCTGAACATATTTTGCCATACTTGAATAGACATTACCGGAACAAGAGAATATGATAGAAGAATCATCTTAATTCATTAGAAAGTACAAAATCTTCCGTGAACAATGGAATGAGATACAATTTCTGTAAGTATGGAATCAGAATGTCTTCAATGCAAAGGCAAAACTTGTCGCCACTAGTTGCAATAGTTCCCATCCGAAACGTTTGCAAATCCTCAAAGGGTCCTCTGTCACCGAGAGGCACCCACATCAGCAGCAATCCATTGACGTCCAAGATAATCAACCTCTGTAAAAGTTGACAAGTACATATAAGTAGTTAGAAGCTGAACATATTTTGCCATACTTGAATAGACATCTACAGGTAGCAAGGGTCCATACTGAGTCTCTGTAGTGTTCATGTCGTTGTTGCTCTACTCCGCTTTATCTTCATAGTCATCATTCACATCTTCATCAGGGGTCTCCCCCATGGCTCTTTCTGCCTCATTCAAGGTTTCCTCCAAGGTATTTTCGTATCCCTCGGTTTATCGGCTTGCTCATACATCCTTGCCTGATCCATATCATTT